>NW_028225483.1:0-376407 GCF_052327205.1 Somniosus microcephalus
CTTCTCCTTCTCCTTCTTCTGATTCTTCTGATTCACCCTCCAGACTTCACCTTCTCCTTCTCCTTCTTCTGCTTCTTCTGATTCACCCTCCTGACTTCACCTTCTCCTTCTCCTTCTTCTACGTCTTCTTATTCTCCCTCCTGACTTCACCTTCTCCTTCTCCTTCTTCTACTTCTTCTGCTTCACCCTCCAGACTTCACCTTCTCCTTCTCCTTCTTCTACTTCTTCTGATTCACCCTCCAGACTTCAACTTCTCCTTCTCCTTCTTCTGCTTCTTCTGATTCACCCTCCAGACATCACCTTCTCCTTCTCCTTATTCTGCTTCTTCTGATTCACCCTCCAGACTTCACCTTCTCCTTCTCCTTCTTCTGCTTCTTCTGATTCACCCTCCAGACTTCACCTTCTCCTTCTCCTTCTTCTACTTCTTCTGATTCACCCTCCAGAGTTCACCTTCTCCTTCTCCTTCTTCTACTTCTTCTGATTCACCCTCCAGACTGCACCATCTCCTTCTCCTTCTTCTGCTTCTTCTGATTCACCCTCCCGACTTCACCTTCTCCTTCTCCTTTTTCTGCTTCTTCTGATTCACCCTCCAGACTTCACCTTCTCCTTCTCCTTCTTCTGCTTCTTCTGATACACCCTTCAGACTTCACCTTCTCCTTCTCCTTCTTCTGCTTCTTCTGATTCACCCTCCAGACCTCACCTTCTCCTTCTCCTTCTTCTACTTCTTCTGATTCACCCTCCAGACTTCATCTTCTCCTTCTCCTTCTTCTGCTTCTTCTGATTCACCCACCAGACTTCACCTTCTCCTTCTCCTTCTTCTGCTTCTGCTGATTCACCCTCCAGACTTCACCTTCTCCTTCTCCTTCTTCTACTTCTTCTGATTCACCCTCCAGACTTCACCTTCTCCTTCTCCTTCTTCTACTTCTTCTGATTTACCCTCCAGACTTCACCTTCTCCTTCTCCTTCTTCTGCTTCTTCTGATTCACCCTCCAGACTTCACCTTCTCCTTCTCCTTCTTCTGCTTCTTCTGCTTCACCCTCCTGACTTCACCTTCTCCTTCTCCTTCTTCTACTTCTTCTGATTCACCCTCCAGACTTCACCTTCTCCTTCTCCTTCTTCTGCTTCCTCTGCTTCACCCTCCAGACTTCCCCTTCTACTTCTCCTTCTTCTTCTTCTTCTGATTCACCCTCCTGACTTCACCTTCTCCTTCTCCTTCTTCTGCTTCTCCTGATTCACCCTCCAGACATCACCTTCTCCTTCTCCTTCTTCTACTTCTTCTGATTCACCCTCCAGACTTCACCTTCTCCTTCTACTTCTTCTGCTTCTTCTGATTCACCCCCCAGACATCACCTTCTCCTTCTCCTTCTTCTACTTCTTCTGATTCACCCTCCAGACTTCACCTTCTCCTTCTCCTTCTTCTGCTTCTTCTGCTTCACCCTCGAGACTTCACCTTCTCCTTCTCCTTCTTCTGCTTCTTCTGATTCACCCTCCAGACTTCACCTTCTCCTTCTCCTTCTTCTGCTTCTTCTGATTCACCCTCCAGAATTCATCTTCTCCTTCTCCTTCTTCTGCTTCTTCTGATTCACCCTCCAGACTTCACCTTCTCCTTCTCCTTCTTCTGCTTCTTCTGATTCACCCTCCAGACTTCACCTTCTCCTTCTCCTTCTTCTTCTTCTTCAGATTCACCCTCCAGTCTTCACCTTCTCCTTCTCTTTCTTCTGCTTCTTCTGATTCACCCTCCAGACTTCACCTTCTCCTTCTCCTTCTTCTGCTTCTTCTGCTTCACCCTCGAGACTTCACCTTCTCCTTCTCCTTCTTCTGCTTCTTCTGATTCACCCTCCAGACTTCACCTTCTCCTTCTCCTTCTTCTGCTTCTTCTGATTCACCCTCCAGAATTCATCTTCTCCTTCTCCTTCTTCTGCTTCTTCTGATTCACCCTCCAGACTTCACCTTCTCCTTCTCCTTCTTCTGCTTCTTCTGATTCACCCTCCAGATTTCGCCTTTTCCTTCTCCTTCTTCTACTTCTTCTGATTCACCCTCCAGACTTCACCTTCTCCTTCTCCTTCTTCTACTTCTTCTGATTCACCCTCCAGTCTTCACCTTCTCCTTCTCTTTCTTCTGCTTCTTCTGATTCACCCTCCAGACTTCACCTTCTCCTTCTCCTTCTTCTGCTTCTTCTGATTCACCCTCCTGACTTCACCTTCTCCTTCTCCTTCTGCTTCTTCTGATTCACCCTCCAGACTTCACCTTCTCCATCTCCTTCTTCTACTTCTTCTGATTCACCATCCAGACTTCACCTTCTCCTTCTACTTCTTCTGCTTCTTCTGATTCACCCTCCAGACTTCACCTTCTCCTTCTCCTTCTTCTGCTTCTTCTGATTCACCCTCCAGACTTCACCTTCTCCTTCTCCTTATTCTGCTTCTTCTGATTCACTCTCCAGACTTCACCTTCTCCTTCTCCTTCTTCTGCTTCTTCTGATTCACCCTCCAGACTTCACCTTCTCCTTCTCCTTTTTCTACTTCTTCTGATTCACCCTCCAGACTTCACCTTCTCCTTCTCCTTCTTCTGCTTCTTCTGATTCACCCTCCAGACTTCACCTTCTCCTTCTCCTTCGTCTACTTCTTCGGATACACCCTCCAGACTACACCTTCTCCTTCTCCTTCTGCTGCTTCTTCTGCTTCACCCTCCAGACTTCACCTTCTCCTTCTCCTTCTTCTACTTCGTCTGATTCACCCTCCAGACTTCACCTTCTCCTTCTCCTTCTTCTACTTCTTCTGATTCACCCTCCTGACTTCACCTTCTCCATCTCCTTCTTCTGCTTCTTCTGCTTCACCCTCCAGACTTCACCTTCTCCTTCTCCTTCTTCTGCTTCTTCTGCTTCACCCTCCAGATTTCACCTTCTCCTTCTCCTTCTTCTGCTTCTTCTGCTTCACCCTCCTGACTTCACCTTCTCCTTCTCCTTCTTCTACTTCTTCTGATTCACCCTCCAGACTTCACCTTCGCCTTCTCCTTCTTCTGCTTCTTCTGCTTCACCCTCCAGACTTCACCTTCTCCTTCTCCTTCTTCTGCTTCTTCTGCTTCGCCCTCCAGACTTCACCTTCTCCTTTTCCACTTCTGCTTCTTCTGCTTCACCCTCCAGACTTCACCTTCTCCTTCTCCTTCTTCTGCTTCTTCTGCTTCACCCTCCTGACTTCACCTTCTCCTTCTCCTTCTTCTACTTCTTCTGATTCACCCTCCTGACCTCACCTTCTCCTTCTCCTTCTTCTGCTTCTTCTGATTCACCCTCCAGACTTCACCTTCTCCTTCTCCTTCTTCTGCTTCTTCTGCTTCACCCTCCAGACTTCACCTTCTCCTTCTCCTTCTTCTGCTTCTTCTGATTCACCCTCCTGACTTCACCTTCTCCTTCTCCTTCTGCTTCTTCTGATTCACCCTCCAGACTTCACCTTCTCCATCTCCTTCTTCTACTTCTTCTGATTCACCATCCAGACTTCACCTTCTCCTTCTACTTCTTCTGCTTCTTCTGATTCACCCTCCAGACTTCACCTTCTCCTTCTCCTTCTTCTGCTTCTTCTGATTCACCCTCCAGACTTCACCTTCTCCTTCTCCTTATTCTGCTTCTTCTGATTCACTCTCCAGACTTCACCTTCTCCTTCTCCTTCTTCTGCTTCTTCTGATTCACCCTCCAGACTTCACCTTCTCCTTCTCCTTTTTCTACTTCTTCTGATTCACCCTCCAGACTTCACCTTCTCCTTCTCCTTCTTCTGCTTCTTCTGATTCACCCTCCAGACTTCACCTTCTCCTTCTCCTTCGTCTACTTCTTCGGATACACCCTCCAGACTACACCTTCTCCTTCTCCTTCTGCTGCTTCTTCTGCTTCACCCTCCAGACTTCACCTTCTCCTTCTCCTTCTTCTACTTCGTCTGATTCACCCTCCAGACTTCACCTTCTCCTTCTCCTTCTTCTACTTCTTCTGATTCACCCTCCTGACTTCACCTTCTCCATCTCCTTCTTCTGCTTCTTCTGCTTCACCCTCCAGACTTCACCTTCTCCTTCTCCTTCTTCTGCTTCTTCTGCTTCACCCTCCAGATTTCACCTTCTCCTTCTCCTTCTTCTGCTTCTTCTGCTTCACCCTCCTGACTTCACCTTCTCCTTCTCCTTCTTCTACTTCTTCTGATTCACCCTCCAGACTTCACCTTCGCCTTCTCCTTCTTCTGCTTCTTCTGCTTCACCCTCCAGACTTCACCTTCTCCTTCTCCTTCTTCTGCTTCTTCTGCTTCGCCCTCCAGACTTCACCTTCTCCTTTTCCACTTCTGCTTCTTCTGCTTCACCCTCCAGACTTCACCTTCTCCTTCTCCTTCTTCTGCTTCTTCTGCTTCACCCTCCTGACTTCACCTTCTCCTTCTCCTTCTTCTACTTCTTCTGATTCACCCTCCTGACCTCACCTTCTCCTTCTCCTTCTTCTGCTTCTTCTGATTCACCCTCCAGACTTCACCTTCTCCTTCTCCTTCTTCTGCTTCTTCTGATTCACCCTCCAGACTTCACCTTCTCCTTCTCCTTCTTCTGCTTCTTCTGCTTCACACTCCTGACTTCACCTTCTCCTTCTCCTTCTTCTACTTCTTCTTATTCACCCTCCAGACTTCACCTTCTCCTTCTCCTTCTTCTGCTTCTTCTGCTTCACCCTCCAGACTTCACCTTCTCCTTCTCCTTCTTCTGCTTCTTCTGCTGCGCCCTCCAGACTTCACCTTCTCCTTCTCCTTCTTCTGCTTCTTCTGCTTCACCCTCCAGACTTCACCTTCTCCTTCTCCTTCTTCTACTTCTTCTGCTTCACCCCCCTGACTTCACCTTCTCCTTCTCCTTCTTCTGCTTCTTCTGATTCACCCTCCTAACTTCACCTTCTCCTTCTCCTTCTTCTGCTTCTTCTGATTCACCCTCCTGACTTCACCTTCTCCTTCTCCTTCTTCTGCTTCTTCTGATTCACCCTCCAGACTTCACCTTCTCCTTCTCCTTCTACTGCTTCTTCTGATTCACCCTCCAGACTTCACCTTCTCCTTCTCCTTCTTCTGCTTCTTCTGATTCACCCTCCAGACTTCACCTTCTCCTTCTCCTTCTTCTACTTCTTCTGATTCACCCTCCAGACTTCAGTTTCTCCTTCTCCTTCTTCTACTTCTTCTGATTCACCCTCCAGTCTTCACCTTCTCCTTCTCCTTCTTCTGCTTCTTCTGCTTCACCCTCCAGACTTCACCTTCTCCTTCTCTTTCTTCAGCTTCTTCTGATTCACCCTCCAGACTTCAACTTCTCCTTCTCCTTCTTCTGATTCTTCTGATTCACCCTCCAGACTTCACCTTCTCCTTCTCCTTCTTCTGCTTCTTCTGATTCACCCTCCTGACTTCACCTTCTCCTTCTCCTTCTTCTACTTCTTCTGATTCACCCTCCTGACTTCACCTTCTCCTTCTCCTTCTTCTACTTCTTCTGCTTCACCCTCCAGACTTCACCTTCTCCTTCTCCTTCTTCTACTTCTTCTGATTCACCCTCCAGACTTCAACTTCTCCTTCTCCTTCTTCTGCTTCTTCTGATTCACCCTCCAGACATCACCTTCTCCTTCTCCTTATTCTGCTTCTTCTGATTCACCCTCCAGACTTCACCTTCTCCTTCTCCTTCTTCTGCTTCTTCTGATTCACCCTCCAGACTTCACCTTCTCCTTCTCCTTCTTCTACTTCTTCTGATTTACCCTCCAGAGTTCACCTTCTCCTTCTCCTTCTTCTACTTCTTCTGATTCACCCTCCAGACTGCACCATCTCCTTCTCCTTCTTCTGCTTCTTCTGATTCACCCTCCCGACTTCACCTTCTCCCTCTCCTTTTTCTGCTTCTTCTGATTCGCCCTCCAGACTTCACCTTCTCCTTCTCCTTCTTCTGCTTCTTCTGATACACCCTTCAGACTTCACCTTCTCCTTCTCCTTCTTCTGCTTCTTCTGATTCACCCTCCAGACCTCACCTTCTCCTTCTCCTTCTTCTACTTCTTCTGATTCACCCTCCAGACTTCATCTTCTCCTTCTCCTTCTTCTGCTTCTTCTGATTCACCCACCAGACTTCACCTTCTCCTTCTCCTTCTTCTGCTTCTGCTGATTCACCCTCCAGACTTCACCTTCTCCTTCTCCTTCTTCTACTTCTTCTGATTCACCCTCCAGACTTCACCTTCTCCTTCTCCTTCTTCTACTTCTTCTGATTTACCCTCCAGACTTCACCTTCTCCTTCTCCTTCTTCTGCTTCTTCTGATTCACCTTCCAGACTTCACCTTCTCCTTCTCCTTCTTCTGCTTCTTCTGCTTCACCCTCCTGACTTCACCTTCTCCTTCTCCTTCTTCTACTTCTTCTGATTCACCCTCCAGACTTCACCTTCTCCTTCTCCTTCTTCTGCTTCCTCTGCTTCACCCTCCAGACTTCACCTTCTACTTCTCCTTCTTCAGCTTCTTCTGATTCACCCTCCTGACTTCACCTTCTCCTTCTCCTTCTTCTGCTTCTCCTGATTCACCCTCCAGACATCACCTTCTCCTTCTCCTTCTTCTAATTCTTCTGATTCACCCTCTAGACTTCACCTTCTCCTTCTACTTCTTCTGCTTCTTCTGATTCACCCTCCTGACTTCACCTTCTCCTTCTCCTTCTTCTGCTTCTTCTGATTCACCCTCCAGACTTCACGTTCTCCTTCTCCTTCTTCTGCTTCTTCTGATTCACCCTCCAGACTTCACCTTCTCCTTCTCCTTCTTCTGCTTCTTCTGATTCACCCCCCAGACCTCACCTTCTCCTTCTCCTTCTTCTACTTCTTCTGATTCACCCTCCAGACTTCATCTTCTCCTTCTCCTTCTTCTGCTTCTTCTGATTCACCCTCCAGACTTCACCTTCTCCTTCTCCTTTTTCTGCTTCTTCTGATTCACCCTCCAGACTTCACCTTCTCCTTCTCCTTCTTCTACTTCTTCTGATTCACCCTCCAGACTTCAGTTTCTCCTTCTCCTTCTTCTACTTCTTCTGATTCACCCTCCAGTCTTCACCTTCTCCTTCTCCTTCTTCTGCTTCTTCTGCTTCACCCTCCAGACTTCACCTTCTCCTTCTCTTTCTTCAGCTTCTTCTGATTCACCCTCCAGACTTCACCTTCTCCTTCTCCTTCTTCTGATTCTTCTGATTCACCCTCCAGACTTCACCTTCTCCTTCTCCTTCTTCTGCTTCTTCTGATTCACCCTCCTGACTTCACCTTCACCTTCTCCTTCTTCTACTTCTTCTGATTCACCCTCCTGACTTCACCTTCTCCTTCTCCTTCTTCTACTTCTTCTGCTTCACCCTCCAGACTTCACCTTCTCCTTCTCCTTCTTCTACTTCTTCTGATACACCCTCCAGACTTCACCTTCTCCTTCTCCTTCTTCTGCTTCTTCTGATTCACCCTCCAGACTTCACCTTCTCCTTCTCCTTCTTCTACTTCTTCTGATTCACCCTCCAGACTTCACCTTCTCCTTCTCCTTCTTCTACTTCTTCTGATTCACCCTCCAGACTGCACCATCTCCTTCTCCTTCTTCTGCTTCTTCTGATTCACCCTCCAGACTTCACCTTCTCCTTCTCCTTTTTCTGCTTCTTCTGATTCACCCTCCAGACTTCACCTTCTCCTTCTCCTTCTTCTGCTTCTTCTGATACACCCTTCAGACTTCACCTTCTCCTTCTCCTTCTTCTGCTTCTTCTGATTCACCCTCCAGACCTCACCTTCTCCTTCTCCTTCTTCTACTTCTTCTGATTCACCCTCCAGACTTCATCTTCTCCTTCTCCTTCTTCTGCTTCTTCTGATTCACCCACCAGACTTCACCTTCTCCTTCTCCTTCTTCTGCTTCTTCTGATTCACGCTCCAGACTTCACCTTCTCCTTCTCCTTCTTCTACTTCTTCTGATTCACCCTCCAGACTTCACCTTCTCCTTCTCCTTCTTCTACTTCTTCTGATTCACCCTCCAGACTTCACCTTCTCCTTCTCCTTCTTCTGCTTCTTCTGATTCACCCTCCAGACTTCACCTTCTCCTTCTCCTTCTTCTGCTTCTTCTGATTCACCCTCCTAACTTCACCTTCTCCTTCTCCTTCTTCTGCTTCTTCTGATTCACCCTCCTGACTTCACCTTCTCCTTCTCCTTCTTCTGCTTCTTCTGATTCACCCTCCAGACTTCACCTTCTCCTTC
Organism: Somniosus microcephalus; assembly: GCF_052327205.1. NCBI lineage: Eukaryota > Metazoa > Chordata > Chondrichthyes > Squaliformes > Somniosidae > Somniosus > Somniosus microcephalus. The sequence continues at coordinate 8,203 of NW_028225483.1, forward strand.
TCCTTCTACTGCTTCTTCTGATTCACCCTCCAGACTTCACCTTCTCCTTCTCCTTCTTCTGCTTCTTCTGATTCACCCTCCAGACTTCACCTTCTCCTTCTCCTTCTTCTACTTCTTCTGATTCACCCTCCAGACTTCAGTTTCTCCTTCTCCTTCTTCTACTTCTTCTGATTCACCCTCCAGTCTTCACCTTCTCCTTCTCCTTCTTCTGCTTCTTCTGCTTCACCCTCCAGACTTCACCTTCTCCTTCTCTTTCTTCAGCTTCTTCTGATTCACCCTCCAGACTTCAACTTCTCCTTCTCCTTCTTCTGATTCTTCTGATTCACCCTCCAGACTTCACCTTCTCCTTCTCCTTCTTCTGCTTCTTCTGAGTCACCCTCCTGACTTCACCTTCTCCTTCTCCTTCTTCTACTTCTTCTGATTCACCCTCCTGACTTCACCTTCTCCTTCTCCTTCTTCTACTTCTTCTGCTTCACCCTCCAGACTTCACCTTCTCCTTCTCCTTCTTCTACTTCTTCTGATTCACCCTCCAGACTTCAACTTCTCCTTCTCCTTCTTCTGCTTCTTCTGATTCACCCTCCAGGCATCACCTTCTCCTTCTCCTTATTCTGCTTCTTCTGATTCACCCTCCAGACTTCACCTTCTCCTTCTCCTTCTTCTGCTTCTTCTGATTCACCCTCCAGACTTCACCTTCTCCTTCTCCTTCTTCTACTTCTTCTGATTTACCCTCCAGAGTTCACCTTCTCCTTCTCCTTCTTCTACTTCTTCTGATTCACCCTCCAGACTGCACCATCTCCTTCTCCTTCTTCTGCTTCTTCTGATTCACCCTCCCGACTTCACCTTCTCCCTCTCCTTTTTCTGCTTCTTCTGATTCGCCCTCCAGACTTCACCTTCTCCTTCTCCTTCTTCTGCTTCTTCTGATACACCCTTCAGACTTCACCTTCTCCTTCTCCTTCTTCTGCTTCTTCTGATTCACCCTCCAGACCTCACCTTCTCCTTCTCCTTCTTCTACTTCTTCTGATTCACCCTCCAGACTTCATCTTCTCCTTCTCCTTCTTCTGCTTCTTCTGATTCACCCACCAGACTTCACCTTCTCCTTCTCCTTCTTCTGCTTCTGCTGATTCACCCTCCAGACTTCACCTTCTCCTTCTCCTTCTTCTACTTCTTCTGATTCACCCTCCAGACTTCACCTTCTCCTTCTCCTTCTTCTACTTCTTCTGATTTACCCTCCAGACTTCACCTTCTCCTTCTCCTTCTTCTGCTTCTTCTGATTCACCTTCCAGACTTCACCTTCTCCTTCTCCTTCTTCTGCTTCTTCTGCTTCACCCTCCTGACTTCACCTTCTCCTTCTCCTTCTTCTACTTCTTCTGATTCACCCTCCAGACTTCACCTTCTCCTTCTCCTTCTTCTGCTTCCTCTGCTTCACCCTCCAGACTTCACCTTCTACTTCTCCTTCTTCAGCTTCTTCTGATTCACCCTCCTGACTTCACCTTCTCCTTCTCCTTCTTCTGCTTCTCCTGATTCACCCTCCAGACATCACCTTCTCCTTCTCCTTCTTCTAATTCTTCTGATTCACCCTCTAGACTTCACCTTCTCCTTCTACTTCTTCTGCTTCTTCTGATTCACCCTCCTGACTTCACCTTCTCCTTCTCCTTCTTCTGCTTCTTCTGATTCACCCTCCAGACTTCACGTTCTCCTTCTCCTTCTTCTGCTTCTTCTGATTCACCCTCCAGACTTCACCTTCTCCTTCTCCTTCTTCTGCTTCTTCTGATTCACCCCCCAGACCTCACCTTCTCCTTCTCCTTCTTCTACTTCTTCTGATTCACCCTCCAGACTTCATCTTCTCCTTCTCCTTCTTCTGCTTCTTCTGATTCACCCTCCAGACTTCACCTTCTCCTTCTCCTTTTTCTGCTTCTTCTGATTCACCCTCCAGACTTCACCTTCTCCTTCTCCTTCTTCTACTTCTTCTGATTCACCCTCCAGACTTCAGTTTCTCCTTCTCCTTCTTCTACTTCTTCTGATTCACCCTCCAGTCTTCACCTTCTCCTTCTCCTTCTTCTGCTTCTTCTGCTTCACCCTCCAGACTTCACCTTCTCCTTCTCTTTCTTCAGCTTCTTCTGATTCACCCTCCAGACTTCACCTTCTCCTTCTCCTTCTTCTGATTCTTCTGATTCACCCTCCAGACTTCACCTTCTCCTTCTCCTTCTTCTGCTTCTTCTGATTCACCCTCCTGACTTCACCTTCACCTTCTCCTTCTTCTACTTCTTCTGATTCACCCTCCTGACTTCACCTTCTCCTTCTCCTTCTTCTACTTCTTCTGCTTCACCCTCCAGACTTCACCTTCTCCTTCTCCTTCTTCTACTTCTTCTGATACACCCTCCAGACTTCACCTTCTCCTTCTCCTTCTTCTACTTCTTCTGATTTACCCTCCAGAGTTCACCTTCTCCTTCTCCTTCTTCTACTTCTTCTGATTCACCCTCCAGACTGCACCATCTCCTTCTCCTTCTTCTGCTTCTTCTGATTCACCCTCCCGACTTCACCTTCTCCCTCTCCTTTTTCTGCTTCTTCTGATTCGCCCTCCAGACTTCACCTTCTCCTTCTCCTTCTTCTGCTTCTTCTGATACACCCTTCAGACTTCACCATCTCCTTCTCCTTCTTCTGCTTCTTCTGATTCACCCTCCAGACCTCACCTTCTCCTTCTCCTTCTTCTACTTCTTCTGATTCACCCTCCAGACTTCATCTTCTCCTTCTCCTTCTTCTGCTTCTTCTGATTCACCCACCAGACTTCACCTTCTCCTTCTCCTTCTTCTGCTTCTGCTGATTCACCCTCCAGACTTCACCTTCTCCTTCTCCTTCTTCTACTTCTTCTGATTCACCCTCCAGACTTCACCTTCTCCTTCTCCTTCTTCTACTTCTTCTGATTTACCCTCCAGACTTCACCTTCTCCTTCTCCTTCTTCTGCTTCTTCTGATTCACCTTCCAGACTTCACCTTCTCCTTCTCCTTCTTCTGCTTCTTCTGCTTCACCCTCCTGACTTCACCTTCTCCTTCTCCTTCTTCTACTTCTTCTGATTCACCCTCCAGACTTCACCTTCTCCTTCTCCTTCTTCTGCTTCCTCTGCTTCACCCTCCAGACTTCACCTTCTACTTCTCCTTCTTCAGCTTCTTCTGATTCACCCTCCTGACTTCACCTTCTCCTTCTCCTTCTTCTGCTTCTCCTGATTCACCCTCCAGACATCACCTTCTCCTTCTCCTTCTTCTAATTCTTCTGATTCACCCTCTAGACTTCACCTTCTCCTTCTACTTCTTCTGCTTCTTCTGATTCACCCTCCTGACTTCACCTTCTCCTTCTCCTTCTTCTGCTTCTTCTGATTCACCCTCCAGACTTCACGTTCTCCTTCTCCTTCTTCTGCTTCTTCTGATTCACCCTCCAGACTTCACCTTCTCCTTCTCCTTCTTCTGCTTCTTCTGATTCACCCCCCAGACCTCACCTTCTCCTTCTCCTTCTTCTACTTCTTCTGATTCACCCTCCAGACTTCATCTTCTCCTTCTCCTTCTTCTGCTTCTTCTGATTCACCCTCCAGACTTCACCTTCTCCTTCTCCTTTTTCTGCTTCTTCTGATTCACCCTCCAGACTTCACCTTCTCCTTCTCCTTCTTCTACTTCTTCTGATTCACCCTCCAGACTTCAGTTTCTCCTTCTCCTTCTTCTACTTCTTCTGATTCACCCTCCAGTCTTCACCTTCTCCTTCTCCTTCTTCTGCTTCTTCTGCTTCACCCTCCAGACTTCACCTTCTCCTTCTCTTTCTTCAGCTTCTTCTGATTCACCCTCCAGACTTCACCTTCTCCTTCTCCTTCTTCTGATTCTTCTGATTCACCCTCCAGACTTCACCTTCTCCTTCTCCTTCTTCTGCTTCTTCTGATTCACCCTCCTGACTTCACCTTCACCTTCTCCTTCTTCTACTTCTTCTGATTCACCCTCCTGACTTCACCTTCTCCTTCTCCTTCTTCTACTTCTTCTGCTTCACCCTCCAGACTTCACCTTCTCCTTCTCCTTCTTCTACTTCTTCTGATACACCCTCCAGACTTCACCTTCTCCTTCTCCTTCTTCTGCTTCTTCTGATTCACCCTCCAGACTTCACCTTCTCCTTCTCCTTCTTCTACTTCTTCTGATTCACCCTCCAGACTTCACCTTCTCCTTCTCCTTCTTCTACTTCTTCTGATTCACCCTCCAGACGGCACCATCTCCTTCTCCTTCTTCTGCTTCTTCTGATTCACCCTCCAGACTTCACCTTCTCCTTCTCCTTTTTCTGCTTCTTCTGATTCACCCTCCAGACTTCACCTTCTCCTTCTCCTTCTTCTGCTTCTTCTGATACACCCTTCAGACTTCACCTTCTCCTTCTCCTTCTTCTGCTTCTTCTGATTCACCCTCCAGACCTCACCTTCTCCTTCTCCTTCTTCTACTTCTTCTGATTCACCCTCCAGACTTCATCTTCTCCTTCTCCTTCTTCTGCTTCTTCTGATTCACCCACCAGACTTCACCTTCTCCTTCTCCTTCTTCTGCTTCTTCTGATTCACCCTCCAGACTTCACCTTCTCCTTCTCCTTCTTCTACTTCTTCTGATTCACCCTCCAGACTTCACCTTCTCCTTCTCCTTCTTCTACTTCTTCTGATTCACCCTCCAGACTTCACCTTCTCCTTCTCCTTCTTCTGCTTCTTCTGATTCACCCTCCAGACTTCACCTTCTCCTTCTCCTTCTTCTGCTTCTTCTGCTTCACCCTCCTGACTTCACCTTCTCCTTCTCCTTCTTCTACTTCTTCTGATTCACCCTCCAGACTTCACCTTCTCCTTCTCCTTCTTCTGCTTCCTCTGCTTCACCCTCCAGACTTCACCTTCTACTTCTCCTTCTTCTGCTTCTTCTGCTTCACCCTCCAGACTTCACCTTCTCCTTCTCCTTCTTCTGCTTCTTCTGCTTCACCCTCCAGACTTCACCTTCTCCTTCTCCTTCTTCTGCTTCTTTTGCTGCGCCCTCCAGACTTCACCTTCTCCTTCTCCTTCTTCTGCTTCTTCTGCTTCACCCTCCAGACTTCACCTTCTCCTTCTCCTTCTTCTACTTCTTCTGCTTCACCCCCCTGACTTCACCTTCTCCTTCTCCTTCTTCTGCTTCTTCTGATTCACCCTCCTAACTTCACCTTCTCCTTCTCCTTCTTCTGCTTCTTCTGATTCACCCTCCTGACTTCACCTTCTCCTTCTCCTTCTTCTGCTTCTTCTGATTCACCCTCCAGACTTCACCTTCTCCTTCTCCTTCTTCTGCTTCTTCTGATTCACCCTCCAGACTTCACCTTCTCCTTCTCCTTCTTCTGCTTCTTCTGATTCACCCCCCAGACCTCACCTTCTCCTTCTCCTTCTTCTACTTCTTCTAATTCACCCTCCAGACTTCATCTTCTCCTTCTCCTTCTTCTGCTTCTTCTGATTCACCCTCCAGACTTCACCTTCTCCTTCTCCTTCTTCTGCTTCTTCTGATTCACCCTCCAGACTTCACCTTCTCCTTCTCCTTCTTCTACTTCTTCTGATTCACCCTCCAGACTTCACCTTCTCCTTCTCCTTCTTCTACTTCTTCTGATTCACCCTCCAGACTTCACCTTCTCCTTATCCTTCTTCTGCTTCTTCTGATTCACCCTCCAGACTTCACCTTCTCCTTCTCCTTCTTCTGCTTCTTCTGATTCACCCTCCAGACTTCATCTTCTCCTTCTCCTTCTTCTGCTTCTTCTGATTCACCCTCCAGACTTCACCTTCTACTTTTCCTTCTTCTTCTACTTCTGATTCACCCTCCAGACTTCGCCTTCTCCTTCTCCTTCTTCTACTTCTTCTGATTCACCCTCCAGACTTCACCTTCTCCTTCTTCTTCTACTTCTTCTGATTCACCCTCCAGTCTTCACCTTCTCCTTCTCCTTCTTCTGCTTCTTCTGATTCACCCTCCAGACTTCACCTTCTCCTTCTCCTTCTTCTGCTTCTTCTGATTCACCCTCCTGACTTCATCTTCTCCTTCTCCTTCTTCTGCTTCTCCTGATTCACCCTCCAGACATCACCTTCTCCTTCTCCTTCTTCTACTTCTTCTGATTCACCCTCCAGACTTCACCTTCTCCTTCTACTTCTTCTGCTTCTTCTGATTCACCCCCCAGACATCACCTTCTCCTTCTCCTTCTTCTACTTCTTCTGATTCACCCTCCAGACTTCACCTTCTCCTTCTCCTTCTTCTGCTTCACCCTCGAGACTTCACCTTCTCCTTCTCCTTCGTCTGCTTCTTCTGATTCACCCTCCAGACTTCACCTTCTCCTTCTCCTTCTTCTGCTTCTTCTGATTCACCCTCCAGACTTCATCTTCTCCTTCTCCTTCTTCTGCTTCTTCTGATTCACCCTCCAGACTTCACCTTCTCCTTCTCCTTCTTCTGCTTCTTCTGATTCAGCCTCCAGACTTCGCCTTTTCCTTCTCCTTCTTCTACTTCTTCTGATTCACCCTCCAGACTTCACCTTCTCCTTCTCCTTCTTCTACTTCTTCTGATTCACCCTCCAGTCTTCACCTTCTCCTTCTCCTTCTTCTGCTTCTTCTGATTCACCCTCCAGACATCACCTTCTCCTTCTCCTTCTTCTGCTTCTTCTGATTCACCCTCCTGACTTCAACTTCTCCTTCTCCTTCTTCTGCTTCTTCTGATTCACCCTCCAGACTTCACCTTCTCCTTCTCCTTCTTCTGCTTCTTCTGATTCACCCTCCAGGCTTCTCCTTCTCCTTCTCCTTCTTCTGCTTCTTCTGATTCACTCTCCAGACTTCACCTTCTCCTTCTCCTTCTTCTGCTTCTTCTGATTCACCCTCCAGACTTTACCTTCTCCTTCTCCTTCTTCTACTTCTTCTGATTCACCCTCCAGACTTCACCTTCTCCTTCTCCTTCTTCTGCTTCTTCTGATTCACCCTCCAGACTTCACCTTCTCCTTCTCCTTCGTCTACTTCTTCGGATTCACCCTCCAGACTACACCTTCTCCTTCTCCTTCTTCTGCTTCTTCTGCTTCACCCTCCAGACTTCACCTTCTCCTTCTCCTTCTTCTACTTCGTCTGATTCACCCTCCAGACTTCACCTTCTCCTTCTCCTTCTTCTACATCTTCTGATTCACCCTCCTTACTTCACCTTCTCCATCTCCTTCTTCTGCTTCTTCTGCTTCACCCTCCAGACTTCACCTTCTCCTTCTCCTTCTTCTGCTTCTTCTGCTTCACCCTCCAGACTTCACCTTCTCCTTCTCCTTCTTCTGCTTCTTCTGCTTCACCCTCCTGACTTCACCTTCTCCTTCTCCTTCTTCTACTTCTTCTGATTCACCCTCCAGACTTCACATTCGCCTTCTCCTTCTTCTGCTTCTTCTGCTTCACCCTCCAGACTGCACCCTCTCCTTCTCCTTCTTCTGCTTCTTCTGCTTCGCCCTCCAGACTTCACCTTCTCCTTTTCCACTTCTGCTTCTTCTGCTTCACCCTCCAGACTTCACCTTCTCCTTCTCCTTCTTCTGCTTCTTCTGCTTCACCCTCCTGACTTCACCTTCTCCTTCTCCTTCTTCTACTTCTTCTGATTCACCCTCCAGACTTCACCTTCTCCTTCTCCTTCTTCTGCTTCTTCTGCTTCACCCTCCAGACTTCACCTTCTCCTTCTCCTTCTTCAGATTCTTCTGCTGCGCCCTCCAGACTTCACCTTCTCCTTCTCCTTCTTCTGCTTCTTCTGCTTCACCTTCCTGACTTCACCTTCTCCTTCTCCTTCTTCTACTTCTTCTGCTTCATGCCCTTAATTCACCTTCTCCTTCTCCTTCTTCTGCTTCTTCTGATTCACCCTCCTAACTTCATCTTCTCCTTCTCCTTCTTCTGCTTCTTCTGATTCAGCCTCCTGACTTCACCTTCTCCTTCTCCTTCTTCTGCTTCTTCTGATTCACCCTCCAGACTTCACCTTCTCCTTCTCCTTCTTCTGCTTCTTCTGCTTCACCCTCCAGACTTCACCTTCTCCTTCTCCTTCTTCTACTTCGTCGGATTCACCCTCCAGACTTCACCTTCTCCTTCTCCTTCTTCTACTTCTTCTGATTCACCCTCCTGACTTCACATTCTCCATCTCCTTCTTCTGCTTCTTCTGCTTCACCCTCCAGACTTCACCTTCTCCTTCTCCTTCTGCTTCTTCTGCTTCACCCTCCAGATTTCACCTTCTCCTTCTCCTTCTTCTGCTTCTTCTGCTTCACCCTCCTGACTTCACCTTCTCCTTCTCCTTCTTCTACTTCTTCTGATTCACCCTCCAGACTTCACCTTCGCCTTCTCCTTCTTCTGCTTCTTCTGCTTCACCCTCCAGACTTCACCTTCTCCTTCTCCTTCTTCTGCTTCTTCTGCTTCGCCCTCCAGACTTCACCTTCTCCTTTTCCACTTCTGCTTCTTCTGCTTCACCCTCCAGACTTCACCTTCTCCTTCTCCTTCTTCTGCTTCTTCTGCTTCACCCTCCTGACTTCACCTTCTCCTTCTCCTTCTTCTACTTCTTCTGATTCACCCTCCTGACCTCACCTTCTCCTTCTCCTTCTTCTGCTTCTTCTGATTCACCCTCCAGACTTCACCTTCTCCTTCTCCTTCTTCTGCTTCTTCTGATTCACCCTCCAGACTTCACCTTCTCCTTCTCCTTCTTCTACTTCTTCTGCTTCACCCCCCTGACTTCACCTTCTCCTTCTCCTTCTTCTGCTTCTTCTGATTCACCCTCCTAACTTCACCTTCTCCTTCTCCTTCTTCTGCTTCTTCTGATTCACCCTCCTGACTTCACCTTCTCCTTCTTCTGCTTCTTCTGATTCACCCTCCAGACTTCACCTTCTCCTTCTCCTTCTACTGCTTCTTCTGATTCACCCTCCAGACTTCACCTTCTCCTTCTCCTTCTTCTGCTTCTTCTGATTCACCCTCCAGACTTCACCTTCTCCTTCTCCTTCTTCTACTTCTTCTGATTCACCCTCCAGACTTCAGTTTCTCCTTCTCCTTCTTCTACTTCTTCTGATTCACCCTCCAGTCTTCACCTTCTCCTTCTCCTTCTTCTGCTTCTTCTGCTTCACCCTCCAGACTTCACCTTCTCCTTCTCTTTCTTCAGCTTCTTCTGATTCACCCTCCAGACTTCAACTTCTCCTTCTCCTTCTTCTGATTCTTCTGATTCACCCTCCAGACTTCACCTTCTCCTTCTCCTTCTTCTGCTTCTTCTGATTCACCCTCCTGACTTCACCTTCTCCTTCTCCTTCTTCTACGTCTTCTTATTCTCCCTCCTGACTTCACCTTCTCCTTCTCCTTCTTCTACTTCTTCTGCTTCACCCTCCAGACTTCACCTTCTCCTTCTCCTTCTTCTACTTCTTCTGATTCACCCTCCAGACTTCAACTTCTCCTTCTCCTTCTTCTGCTTCTTCTGATTCACCCTCCAGACATCACCTTCTCCTTCTCCTTATTCTGCTTCTTCTGATTCACCCTCCAGACTTCACCTTCTCCTTCTCCTTCTTCTGCTTCTTCTGATTCACCCTCCAGACTTCACCTTCTCCTTCTCCTTCTTCTACTTCTTCTGATTCACCCTCCAGAGTTCACCTTCTCCTTCTCCTTCTTCTACTTCTTCTGATTCACCCTCCAGACTGCACCATCTCCTTCTCCTTCTTCTGCTTCTTCTGATTCACCCTCCCGACTTCACCTTCTCCTTCTCCTTTTTCTGCTTCTTCTGATTCACCCTCCAGACTTCACCTTCTCCTTCTCCTTCTTCTGCTTCTTCTGATACACCCTTCAGACTTCACCTTCTCCTTCTCCTTCTTCTGCTTCTTCTGATTCACCCTCCAGACCTCACCTTCTCCTTCTCCTTCTTCTACTTCTTCTGATTCACCCTCCAGACTTCATCTTCTCCTTCTCCTTCTTCTGCTTCTTCTGATTCACCCACCAGACTTCACCTTCTCCTTCTCCTTCTTCTGCTTCTGCTGATTCACCCTCCAGACTTCACCTTCTCCTTCTCCTTCTTCTACTTCTTCTGATTCACCCTCCAGACTTCACCTTCTCCTTCTCCTTCTTCTACTTCTTCTGATTTACCCTCCAGACTTCACCTTCTCCTTCTCCTTCTTCTGCTTCTTCTGATTCACCCTCCAGACTTCACCTTCTCCTTCTCCTTCTTCTGCTTCTTCTGCTTCACCCTCCTGACTTCACCTTCTCCTTCTCCTTCTTCTACTTCTTCTGATTCACCCTCCAGACTTCACCTTCTCCTTCTCCTTCTTCTGCTTCCTCTGCTTCACCCTCCAGACTTCCCCTTCTACTTCTCCTTCTTCTTCTTCTTCTGATTCACCCTCCTGACTTCACCTTCTCCTTCTCCTTCTTCTGCTTCTCCTGATTCACCCTCCAGACATCACCTTCTCCTTCTCCTTCTTCTACTTCTTCTGATTCACCCTCCAGACTTCACCTTCTCCTTCTACTTCTTCTGCTTCTTCTGATTCACCCCCCAGACATCACCTTCTCCTTCTCCTTCTTCTACTTCTTCTGATTCACCCTCCAGACTTCACCTTCTCCTTCTCCTTCTTCTGCTTCTTCTGCTTCACCCTCGAGACTTCACCTTCTCCTTCTCCTTCTTCTGCTTCTTCTGATTCACCCTCCAGACTTCACCTTCTCCTTCTCCTTCTTCTGCTTCTTCTGATTCACCCTCCAGAATTCATCTTCTCCTTCTCCTTCTTCTGCTTCTTCTGATTCACCCTCCAGACTTCACCTTCTCCTTCTCCTTCTTCTGCTTCTTCTGATTCACCCTCCAGACTTCACCTTCTCCTTCTCCTTCTTCTTCTTCTTCAGATTCACCCTCCAGTCTTCACCTTCTCCTTCTCTTTCTTCTGCTTCTTCTGATTCACCCTCCAGACTTCACCTTCTCCTTCTCCTTCTTCTGCTTCTTCTGCTTCACCCTCGAGACTTCACCTTCTCCTTCTCCTTCTTCTGCTTCTTCTGATTCACCCTCCAGACTTCACCTTCTCCTTCTCCTTCTTCTGCTTCTTCTGATTCACCCTCCAGAATTCATCTTCTCCTTCTCCTTCTTCTGCTTCTTCTGATTCACCCTCCAGACTTCACCTTCTCCTTCTCCTTCTTCTGCTTCTTCTGATTCACCCTCCAGATTTCGCCTTTTCCTTCTCCTTCTTCTACTTCTTCTGATTCACCCTCCAGACTTCACCTTCTCCTTCTCCTTCTTCTACTTCTTCTGATTCACCCTCCAGTCTTCACCTTCTCCTTCTCTTTCTTCTGCTTCTTCTGATTCACCCTCCAGACTTCACCTTCTCCTTCTCCTTCTTCTGCTTCTTCTGATTCACCCTCCTGACTTCACCTTCTCCTTCTCCTTCTGCTTCTTCTGATTCACCCTCCAGACTTCACCTTCTCCATCTCCTTCTTCTACTTCTTCTGATTCACCATCCAGACTTCACCTTCTCCTTCTACTTCTTCTGCTTCTTCTGATTCACCCTCCAGACTTCACCTTCTCCTTCTCCTTCTTCTGCTTCTTCTGATTCACCCTCCAGACTTCACCTTCTCCTTCTCCTTATTCTGCTTCTTCTGATTCACTCTCCAGACTTCACCTTCTCCTTCTCCTTCTTCTGCTTCTTCTGATTCACCCTCCAGACTTCACCTTCTCCTTCTCCTTTTTCTACTTCTTCTGATTCACCCTCCAGACTTCACCTTCTCCTTCTCCTTCTTCTGCTTCTTCTGATTCACCCTCCAGACTTCACCTTCTCCTTCTCCTTCGTCTACTTCTTCGGATACACCCTCCAGACTACACCTTCTCCTTCTCCTTCTGCTGCTTCTTCTGCTTCACCCTCCAGACTTCACCTTCTCCTTCTCCTTCTTCTACTTCGTCTGATTCACCCTCCAGACTTCACCTTCTCCTTCTCCTTCTTCTACTTCTTCTGATTCACCCTCCTGACTTCACCTTCTCCATCTCCTTCTTCTGCTTCTTCTGCTTCACCCTCCAGACTTCACCTTCTCCTTCTCCTTCTTCTGCTTCTTCTGCTTCACCCTCCAGATTTCACCTTCTCCTTCTCCTTCTTCTGCTTCTTCTGCTTCACCCTCCTGACTTCACCTTCTCCTTCTCCTTCTTCTACTTCTTCTGATTCACCCTCCAGACTTCACCTTCGCCTTCTCCTTCTTCTGCTTCTTCTGCTTCACCCTCCAGACTTCACCTTCTCCTTCTCCTTCTTCTGCTTCTTCTGCTTCGCCCTCCAGACTTCACCTTCTCCTTTTCCACTTCTGCTTCTTCTGCTTCACCCTCCAGACTTCACCTTCTCCTTCTCCTTCTTCTGCTTCTTCTGCTTCACCCTCCTGACTTCACCTTCTCCTTCTCCTTCTTCTACTTCTTCTGATTCACCCTCCTGACCTCACCTTCTCCTTCTCCTTCTTCTGCTTCTTCTGATTCACCCTCCAGACTTCACCTTCTCCTTCTCCTTCTTCTGCTTCTTCTGCTTCACCCTCCAGACTTCACCTTCTCCTTCTCCTTCTTCTGCTTCTTCTGATTCACCCTCCTGACTTCACCTTCTCCTTCTCCTTCTGCTTCTTCTGATTCACCCTCCAGACTTCACCTTCTCCATCTCCTTCTTCTACTTCTTCTGATTCACCATCCAGACTTCACCTTCTCCTTCTACTTCTTCTGCTTCTTCTGATTCACCCTCCAGACTTCACCTTCTCCTTCTCCTTCTTCTGCTTCTTCTGATTCACCCTCCAGACTTCACCTTCTCCTTCTCCTTATTCTGCTTCTTCTGATTCACTCTCCAGACTTCACCTTCTCCTTCTCCTTCTTCTGCTTCTTCTGATTCACCCTCCAGACTTCACCTTCTCCTTCTCCTTTTTCTACTTCTTCTGATTCACCCTCCAGACTTCACCTTCTCCTTCTCCTTCTTCTGCTTCTTCTGATTCACCCTCCAGACTTCACCTTCTCCTTCTCCTTCGTCTACTTCTTCGGATACACCCTCCAGACTACACCTTCTCCTTCTCCTTCTGCTGCTTCTTCTGCTTCACCCTCCAGACTTCACCTTCTCCTTCTCCTTCTTCTACTTCGTCTGATTCACCCTCCAGACTTCACCTTCTCCTTCTCCTTCTTCTACTTCTTCTGATTCACCCTCCTGACTTCACCTTCTCCATCTCCTTCTTCTGCTTCTTCTGCTTCACCCTCCAGACTTCACCTTCTCCTTCTCCTTCTTCTGCTTCTTCTGCTTCACCCTCCAGATTTCACCTTCTCCTTCTCCTTCTTCTGCTTCTTCTGCTTCACCCTCCTGACTTCACCTTCTCCTTCTCCTTCTTCTACTTCTTCTGATTCACCCTCCAGACTTCACCTTCGCCTTCTCCTTCTTCTGCTTCTTCTGCTTCACCCTCCAGACTTCACCTTCTCCTTCTCCTTCTTCTGCTTCTTCTGCTTCGCCCTCCAGACTTCACCTTCTCCTTTTCCACTTCTGCTTCTTCTGCTTCACCCTCCAGACTTCACCTTCTCCTTCTCCTTCTTCTGCTTCTTCTGCTTCACCCTCCTGACTTCACCTTCTCCTTCTCCTTCTTCTACTTCTTCTGATTCACCCTCCTGACCTCACCTTCTCCTTCTCCTTCTTCTGCTTCTTCTGATTCACCCTCCAGACTTCACCTTCTCCTTCTCCTTCTTCTGCTTCTTCTGATTCACCCTCCAGACTTCACCTTCTCCTTCTCCTTCTTCTGCTTCTTCTGCTTCACACTCCTGACTTCACCTTCTCCTTCTCCTTCTTCTACTTCTTCTTATTCACCCTCCAGACTTCACCTTCTCCTTCTCCTTCTTCTGCTTCTTCTGCTTCACCCTCCAGACTTCACCTTCTCCTTCTCCTTCTTCTGCTTCTTCTGCTGCGCCCTCCAGACTTCACCTTCTCCTTCTCCTTCTTCTGCTTCTTCTGCTTCACCCTCCAGACTTCACCTTCTCCTTCTCCTTCTTCTACTTCTTCTGCTTCACCCCCCTGACTTCACCTTCTCCTTCTCCTTCTTCTGCTTCTTCTGATTCACCCTCCTAACTTCACCTTCTCCTTCTCCTTCTTCTGCTTCTTCTGATTCACCCTCCTGACTTCACCTTCTCCTTCTCCTTCTTCTGCTTCTTCTGATTCACCCTCCAGACTTCACCTTCTCCTTCTCCTTCTACTGCTTCTTCTGATTCACCCTCCAGACTTCACCTTCTCCTTCTCCTTCTTCTGCTTCTTCTGATTCACCCTCCAGACTTCACCTTCTCCTTCTCCTTCTTCTACTTCTTCTGATTCACCCTCCAGACTTCAGTTTCTCCTTCTCCTTCTTCTACTTCTTCTGATTCACCCTCCAGTCTTCACCTTCTCCTTCTCCTTCTTCTGCTTCTTCTGCTTCACCCTCCAGACTTCACCTTCTCCTTCTCTTTCTTCAGCTTCTTCTGATTCACCCTCCAGACTTCAACTTCTCCTTCTCCTTCTTCTGATTCTTCTGATTCACCCTCCAGACTTCACCTTCTCCTTCTCCTTCTTCTGCTTCTTCTGATTCACCCTCCTGACTTCACCTTCTCCTTCTCCTTCTTCTACTTCTTCTGATTCACCCTCCTGACTTCACCTTCTCCTTCTCCTTCTTCTACTTCTTCTGCTTCACCCTCCAGACTTCACCTTCTCCTTCTCCTTCTTCTACTTCTTCTGATTCACCCTCCAGACTTCAACTTCTCCTTCTCCTTCTTCTGCTTCTTCTGATTCACCCTCCAGACATCACCTTCTCCTTCTCCTTATTCTGCTTCTTCTGATTCACCCTCCAGACTTCACCTTCTCCTTCTCCTTCTTCTGCTTCTTCTGATTCACCCTCCAGACTTCACCTTCTCCTTCTCCTTCTTCTACTTCTTCTGATTTACCCTCCAGAGTTCACCTTCTCCTTCTCCTTCTTCTACTTCTTCTGATTCACCCTCCAGACTGCACCATCTCCTTCTCCTTCTTCTGCTTCTTCTGATTCACCCTCCCGACTTCACCTTCTCCCTCTCCTTTTTCTGCTTCTTCTGATTCGCCCTCCAGACTTCACCTTCTCCTTCTCCTTCTTCTGCTTCTTCTGATACACCCTTCAGACTTCACCTTCTCCTTCTCCTTCTTCTGCTTCTTCTGATTCACCCTCCAGACCTCACCTTCTCCTTCTCCTTCTTCTACTTCTTCTGATTCACCCTCCAGACTTCATCTTCTCCTTCTCCTTCTTCTGCTTCTTCTGATTCACCCACCAGACTTCACCTTCTCCTTCTCCTTCTTCTGCTTCTGCTGATTCACCCTCCAGACTTCACCTTCTCCTTCTCCTTCTTCTACTTCTTCTGATTCACCCTCCAGACTTCACCTTCTCCTTCTCCTTCTTCTACTTCTTCTGATTTACCCTCCAGACTTCACCTTCTCCTTCTCCTTCTTCTGCTTCTTCTGATTCACCTTCCAGACTTCACCTTCTCCTTCTCCTTCTTCTGCTTCTTCTGCTTCACCCTCCTGACTTCACCTTCTCCTTCTCCTTCTTCTACTTCTTCTGATTCACCCTCCAGACTTCACCTTCTCCTTCTCCTTCTTCTGCTTCCTCTGCTTCACCCTCCAGACTTCACCTTCTACTTCTCCTTCTTCAGCTTCTTCTGATTCACCCTCCTGACTTCACCTTCTCCTTCTCCTTCTTCTGCTTCTCCTGATTCACCCTCCAGACATCACCTTCTCCTTCTCCTTCTTCTAATTCTTCTGATTCACCCTCTAGACTTCACCTTCTCCTTCTACTTCTTCTGCTTCTTCTGATTCACCCTCCTGACTTCACCTTCTCCTTCTCCTTCTTCTGCTTCTTCTGATTCACCCTCCAGACTTCACGTTCTCCTTCTCCTTCTTCTGCTTCTTCTGATTCACCCTCCAGACTTCACCTTCTCCTTCTCCTTCTTCTGCTTCTTCTGATTCACCCCCCAGACCTCACCTTCTCCTTCTCCTTCTTCTACTTCTTCTGATTCACCCTCCAGACTTCATCTTCTCCTTCTCCTTCTTCTGCTTCTTCTGATTCACCCTCCAGACTTCACCTTCTCCTTCTCCTTTTTCTGCTTCTTCTGATTCACCCTCCAGACTTCACCTTCTCCTTCTCCTTCTTCTACTTCTTCTGATTCACCCTCCAGACTTCAGTTTCTCCTTCTCCTTCTTCTACTTCTTCTGATTCACCCTCCAGTCTTCACCTTCTCCTTCTCCTTCTTCTGCTTCTTCTGCTTCACCCTCCAGACTTCACCTTCTCCTTCTCTTTCTTCAGCTTCTTCTGATTCACCCTCCAGACTTCACCTTCTCCTTCTCCTTCTTCTGATTCTTCTGATTCACCCTCCAGACTTCACCTTCTCCTTCTCCTTCTTCTGCTTCTTCTGATTCACCCTCCTGACTTCACCTTCACCTTCTCCTTCTTCTACTTCTTCTGATTCACCCTCCTGACTTCACCTTCTCCTTCTCCTTCTTCTACTTCTTCTGCTTCACCCTCCAGACTTCACCTTCTCCTTCTCCTTCTTCTACTTCTTCTGATACACCCTCCAGACTTCACCTTCTCCTTCTCCTTCTTCTGCTTCTTCTGATTCACCCTCCAGACTTCACCTTCTCCTTCTCCTTCTTCTACTTCTTCTGATTCACCCTCCAGACTTCACCTTCTCCTTCTCCTTCTTCTACTTCTTCTGATTCACCCTCCAGACTGCACCATCTCCTTCTCCTTCTTCTGCTTCTTCTGATTCACCCTCCAGACTTCACCTTCTCCTTCTCCTTTTTCTGCTTCTTCTGATTCACCCTCCAGACTTCACCTTCTCCTTCTCCTTCTTCTGCTTCTTCTGATACACCCTTCAGACTTCACCTTCTCCTTCTCCTTCTTCTGCTTCTTCTGATTCACCCTCCAGACCTCACCTTCTCCTTCTCCTTCTTCTACTTCTTCTGATTCACCCTCCAGACTTCATCTTCTCCTTCTCCTTCTTCTGCTTCTTCTGATTCACCCACCAGACTTCACCTTCTCCTTCTCCTTCTTCTGCTTCTTCTGATTCACGCTCCAGACTTCACCTTCTCCTTCTCCTTCTTCTACTTCTTCTGATTCACCCTCCAGACTTCACCTTCTCCTTCTCCTTCTTCTACTTCTTCTGATTCACCCTCCAGACTTCACCTTCTCCTTCTCCTTCTTCTGCTTCTTCTGATTCACCCTCCAGACTTCACCTTCTCCTTCTCCTTCTTCTGCTTCTTCTGATTCACCCTCCTAACTTCACCTTCTCCTTCTCCTTCTTCTGCTTCTTCTGATTCACCCTCCTGACTTCACCTTCTCCTTCTCCTTCTTCTGCTTCTTCTGATTCACCCTCCAGACTTCACCTTCTCCTTCTCCTTCTACTGCTTCTTCTGATTCACCCTCCAGACTTCACCTTCTCCTTCTCCTTCTTCTGCTTCTTCTGATTCACCCTCCAGACTTCACCTTCTCCTTCTCCTTCTTCTACTTCTTCTGATTCACCCTCCAGACTTCAGTTTCTCCTTCTCCTTCTTCTACTTCTTCTGATTCACCCTCCAGTCTTCACCTTCTCCTTCTCCTTCTTCTGCTTCTTCTGCTTCACCCTCCAGACTTCACCTTCTCCTTCTCTTTCTTCAGCTTCTTCTGATTCACCCTCCAGACTTCAACTTCTCCTTCTCCTTCTTCTGATTCTTCTGATTCACCCTCCAGACTTCACCTTCTCCTTCTCCTTCTTCTGCTTCTTCTGAGTCACCCTCCTGACTTCACCTTCTCCTTCTCCTTCTTCTACTTCTTCTGATTCACCCTCCTGACTTCACCTTCTCCTTCTCCTTCTTCTACTTCTTCTGCTTCACCCTCCAGACTTCACCTTCTCCTTCTCCTTCTTCTACTTCTTCTGATTCACCCTCCAGACTTCAACTTCTCCTTCTCCTTCTTCTGCTTCTTCTGATTCACCCTCCAGGCATCACCTTCTCCTTCTCCTTATTCTGCTTCTTCTGATTCACCCTCCAGACTTCACCTTCTCCTTCTCCTTCTTCTGCTTCTTCTGATTCACCCTCCAGACTTCACCTTCTCCTTCTCCTTCTTCTACTTCTTCTGATTTACCCTCCAGAGTTCACCTTCTCCTTCTCCTTCTTCTACTTCTTCTGATTCACCCTCCAGACTGCACCATCTCCTTCTCCTTCTTCTGCTTCTTCTGATTCACCCTCCCGACTTCACCTTCTCCCTCTCCTTTTTCTGCTTCTTCTGATTCGCCCTCCAGACTTCACCTTCTCCTTCTCCTTCTTCTGCTTCTTCTGATACACCCTTCAGACTTCACCTTCTCCTTCTCCTTCTTCTGCTTCTTCTGATTCACCCTCCAGACCTCACCTTCTCCTTCTCCTTCTTCTACTTCTTCTGATTCACCCTCCAGACTTCATCTTCTCCTTCTCCTTCTTCTGCTTCTTCTGATTCACCCACCAGACTTCACCTTCTCCTTCTCCTTCTTCTGCTTCTGCTGATTCACCCTCCAGACTTCACCTTCTCCTTCTCCTTCTTCTACTTCTTCTGATTCACCCTCCAGACTTCACCTTCTCCTTCTCCTTCTTCTACTTCTTCTGATTTACCCTCCAGACTTCACCTTCTCCTTCTCCTTCTTCTGCTTCTTCTGATTCACCTTCCAGACTTCACCTTCTCCTTCTCCTTCTTCTGCTTCTTCTGCTTCACCCTCCTGACTTCACCTTCTCCTTCTCCTTCTTCTACTTCTTCTGATTCACCCTCCAGACTTCACCTTCTCCTTCTCCTTCTTCTGCTTCCTCTGCTTCACCCTCCAGACTTCACCTTCTACTTCTCCTTCTTCAGCTTCTTCTGATTCACCCTCCTGACTTCACCTTCTCCTTCTCCTTCTTCTGCTTCTCCTGATTCACCCTCCAGACATCACCTTCTCCTTCTCCTTCTTCTAATTCTTCTGATTCACCCTCTAGACTTCACCTTCTCCTTCTACTTCTTCTGCTTCTTCTGATTCACCCTCCTGACTTCACCTTCTCCTTCTCCTTCTTCTGCTTCTTCTGATTCACCCTCCAGACTTCACGTTCTCCTTCTCCTTCTTCTGCTTCTTCTGATTCACCCTCCAGACTTCACCTTCTCCTTCTCCTTCTTCTGCTTCTTCTGATTCACCCCCCAGACCTCACCTTCTCCTTCTCCTTCTTCTACTTCTTCTGATTCACCCTCCAGACTTCATCTTCTCCTTCTCCTTCTTCTGCTTCTTCTGATTCACCCTCCAGACTTCACCTTCTCCTTCTCCTTTTTCTGCTTCTTCTGATTCACCCTCCAGACTTCACCTTCTCCTTCTCCTTCTTCTACTTCTTCTGATTCACCCTCCAGACTTCAGTTTCTCCTTCTCCTTCTTCTACTTCTTCTGATTCACCCTCCAGTCTTCACCTTCTCCTTCTCCTTCTTCTGCTTCTTCTGCTTCACCCTCCAGACTTCACCTTCTCCTTCTCTTTCTTCAGCTTCTTCTGATTCACCCTCCAGACTTCACCTTCTCCTTCTCCTTCTTCTGATTCTTCTGATTCACCCTCCAGACTTCACCTTCTCCTTCTCCTTCTTCTGCTTCTTCTGATTCACCCTCCTGACTTCACCTTCACCTTCTCCTTCTTCTACTTCTTCTGATTCACCCTCCTGACTTCACCTTCTCCTTCTCCTTCTTCTACTTCTTCTGCTTCACCCTCCAGACTTCACCTTCTCCTTCTCCTTCTTCTACTTCTTCTGATACACCCTCCAGACTTCACCTTCTCCTTCTCCTTCTTCTACTTCTTCTGATTTACCCTCCAGAGTTCACCTTCTCCTTCTCCTTCTTCTACTTCTTCTGATTCACCCTCCAGACTGCACCATCTCCTTCTCCTTCTTCTGCTTCTTCTGATTCACCCTCCCGACTTCACCTTCTCCCTCTCCTTTTTCTGCTTCTTCTGATTCGCCCTCCAGACTTCACCTTCTCCTTCTCCTTCTTCTGCTTCTTCTGATACACCCTTCAGACTTCACCATCTCCTTCTCCTTCTTCTGCTTCTTCTGATTCACCCTCCAGACCTCACCTTCTCCTTCTCCTTCTTCTACTTCTTCTGATTCACCCTCCAGACTTCATCTTCTCCTTCTCCTTCTTCTGCTTCTTCTGATTCACCCACCAGACTTCACCTTCTCCTTCTCCTTCTTCTGCTTCTGCTGATTCACCCTCCAGACTTCACCTTCTCCTTCTCCTTCTTCTACTTCTTCTGATTCACCCTCCAGACTTCACCTTCTCCTTCTCCTTCTTCTACTTCTTCTGATTTACCCTCCAGACTTCACCTTCTCCTTCTCCTTCTTCTGCTTCTTCTGATTCACCTTCCAGACTTCACCTTCTCCTTCTCCTTCTTCTGCTTCTTCTGCTTCACCCTCCTGACTTCACCTTCTCCTTCTCCTTCTTCTACTTCTTCTGATTCACCCTCCAGACTTCACCTTCTCCTTCTCCTTCTTCTGCTTCCTCTGCTTCACCCTCCAGACTTCACCTTCTACTTCTCCTTCTTCAGCTTCTTCTGATTCACCCTCCTGACTTCACCTTCTCCTTCTCCTTCTTCTGCTTCTCCTGATTCACCCTCCAGACATCACCTTCTCCTTCTCCTTCTTCTAATTCTTCTGATTCACCCTCTAGACTTCACCTTCTCCTTCTACTTCTTCTGCTTCTTCTGATTCACCCTCCTGACTTCACCTTCTCCTTCTCCTTCTTCTGCTTCTTCTGATTCACCCTCCAGACTTCACGTTCTCCTTCTCCTTCTTCTGCTTCTTCTGATTCACCCTCCAGACTTCACCTTCTCCTTCTCCTTCTTCTGCTTCTTCTGATTCACCCCCCAGACCTCACCTTCTCCTTCTCCTTCTTCTACTTCTTCTGATTCACCCTCCAGACTTCATCTTCTCCTTCTCCTTCTTCTGCTTCTTCTGATTCACCCTCCAGACTTCACCTTCTCCTTCTCCTTTTTCTGCTTCTTCTGATTCACCCTCCAGACTTCACCTTCTCCTTCTCCTTCTTCTACTTCTTCTGATTCACCCTCCAGACTTCAGTTTCTCCTTCTCCTTCTTCTACTTCTTCTGATTCACCCTCCAGTCTTCACCTTCTCCTTCTCCTTCTTCTGCTTCTTCTGCTTCACCCTCCAGACTTCACCTTCTCCTTCTCTTTCTTCAGCTTCTTCTGATTCACCCTCCAGACTTCACCTTCTCCTTCTCCTTCTTCTGATTCTTCTGATTCACCCTCCAGACTTCACCTTCTCCTTCTCCTTCTTCTGCTTCTTCTGATTCACCCTCCTGACTTCACCTTCACCTTCTCCTTCTTCTACTTCTTCTGATTCACCCTCCTGACTTCACCTTCTCCTTCTCCTTCTTCTACTTCTTCTGCTTCACCCTCCAGACTTCACCTTCTCCTTCTCCTTCTTCTACTTCTTCTGATACACCCTCCAGACTTCACCTTCTCCTTCTCCTTCTTCTGCTTCTTCTGATTCACCCTCCAGACTTCACCTTCTCCTTCTCCTTCTTCTACTTCTTCTGATTCACCCTCCAGACTTCACCTTCTCCTTCTCCTTCTTCTACTTCTTCTGATTCACCCTCCAGACGGCACCATCTCCTTCTCCTTCTTCTGCTTCTTCTGATTCACCCTCCAGACTTCACCTTCTCCTTCTCCTTTTTCTGCTTCTTCTGATTCACCCTCCAGACTTCACCTTCTCCTTCTCCTTCTTCTGCTTCTTCTGATACACCCTTCAGACTTCACCTTCTCCTTCTCCTTCTTCTGCTTCTTCTGATTCACCCTCCAGACCTCACCTTCTCCTTCTCCTTCTTCTACTTCTTCTGATTCACCCTCCAGACTTCATCTTCTCCTTCTCCTTCTTCTGCTTCTTCTGATTCACCCACCAGACTTCACCTTCTCCTTCTCCTTCTTCTGCTTCTTCTGATTCACCCTCCAGACTTCACCTTCTCCTTCTCCTTCTTCTACTTCTTCTGATTCACCCTCCAGACTTCACCTTCTCCTTCTCCTTCTTCTACTTCTTCTGATTCACCCTCCAGACTTCACCTTCTCCTTCTCCTTCTTCTGCTTCTTCTGATTCACCCTCCAGACTTCACCTTCTCCTTCTCCTTCTTCTGCTTCTTCTGCTTCACCCTCCTGACTTCACCTTCTCCTTCTCCTTCTTCTACTTCTTCTGATTCACCCTCCAGACTTCACCTTCTCCTTCTCCTTCTTCTGCTTCCTCTGCTTCACCCTCCAGACTTCACCTTCTACTTCTCCTTCTTCTGCTTCTTCTGCTTCACCCTCCAGACTTCACCTTCTCCTTCTCCTTCTTCTGCTTCTTCTGCTTCACCCTCCAGACTTCACCTTCTCCTTCTCCTTCTTCTGCTTCTTTTGCTGCGCCCTCCAGACTTCACCTTCTCCTTCTCCTTCTTCTGCTTCTTCTGCTTCACCCTCCAGACTTCACCTTCTCCTTCTCCTTCTTCTACTTCTTCTGCTTCACCCCCCTGACTTCACCTTCTCCTTCTCCTTCTTCTGCTTCTTCTGATTCACCCTCCTAACTTCACCTTCTCCTTCTCCTTCTTCTGCTTCTTCTGATTCACCCTCCTGACTTCACCTTCTCCTTCTCCTTCTTCTGCTTCTTCTGATTCACCCTCCAGACTTCACCTTCTCCTTCTCCTTCTTCTGCTTCTTCTGATTCACCCTCCAGACTTCACCTTCTCCTTCTCCTTCTTCTGCTTCTTCTGATTCACCCCCCAGACCTCACCTTCTCCTTCTCCTTCTTCTACTTCTTCTAATTCACCCTCCAGACTTCATCTTCTCCTTCTCCTTCTTCTGCTTCTTCTGATTCACCCTCCAGACTTCACCTTCTCCTTCTCCTTCTTCTGCTTCTTCTGATTCACCCTCCAGACTTCACCTTCTCCTTCTCCTTCTTCTACTTCTTCTGATTCACCCTCCAGACTTCACCTTCTCCTTCTCCTTCTTCTACTTCTTCTGATTCACCCTCCAGACTTCACCTTCTCCTTATCCTTCTTCTGCTTCTTCTGATTCACCCTCCAGACTTCACCTTCTCCTTCTCCTTCTTCTGCTTCTTCTGATTCACCCTCCAGACTTCATCTTCTCCTTCTCCTTCTTCTGCTTCTTCTGATTCACCCTCCAGACTTCACCTTCTACTTTTCCTTCTTCTTCTACTTCTGATTCACCCTCCAGACTTCGCCTTCTCCTTCTCCTTCTTCTACTTCTTCTGATTCACCCTCCAGACTTCACCTTCTCCTTCTTCTTCTACTTCTTCTGATTCACCCTCCAGTCTTCACCTTCTCCTTCTCCTTCTTCTGCTTCTTCTGATTCACCCTCCAGACTTCACCTTCTCCTTCTCCTTCTTCTGCTTCTTCTGATTCACCCTCCTGACTTCATCTTCTCCTTCTCCTTCTTCTGCTTCTCCTGATTCACCCTCCAGACATCACCTTCTCCTTCTCCTTCTTCTACTTCTTCTGATTCACCCTCCAGACTTCACCTTCTCCTTCTACTTCTTCTGCTTCTTCTGATTCACCCCCCAGACATCACCTTCTCCTTCTCCTTCTTCTACTTCTTCTGATTCACCCTCCAGACTTCACCTTCTCCTTCTCCTTCTTCTGCTTCACCCTCGAGACTTCACCTTCTCCTTCTCCTTCGTCTGCTTCTTCTGATTCACCCTCCAGACTTCACCTTCTCCTTCTCCTTCTTCTGCTTCTTCTGATTCACCCTCCAGACTTCATCTTCTCCTTCTCCTTCTTCTGCTTCTTCTGATTCACCCTCCAGACTTCACCTTCTCCTTCTCCTTCTTCTGCTTCTTCTGATTCAGCCTCCAGACTTCGCCTTTTCCTTCTCCTTCTTCTACTTCTTCTGATTCACCCTCCAGACTTCACCTTCTCCTTCTCCTTCTTCTACTTCTTCTGATTCACCCTCCAGTCTTCACCTTCTCCTTCTCCTTCTTCTGCTTCTTCTGATTCACCCTCCAGACATCACCTTCTCCTTCTCCTTCTTCTGCTTCTTCTGATTCACCCTCCTGACTTCAACTTCTCCTTCTCCTTCTTCTGCTTCTTCTGATTCACCCTCCAGACTTCACCTTCTCCTTCTCCTTCTTCTGCTTCTTCTGATTCACCCTCCAGGCTTCTCCTTCTCCTTCTCCTTCTTCTGCTTCTTCTGATTCACTCTCCAGACTTCACCTTCTCCTTCTCCTTCTTCTGCTTCTTCTGATTCACCCTCCAGACTTTACCTTCTCCTTCTCCTTCTTCTACTTCTTCTGATTCACCCTCCAGACTTCACCTTCTCCTTCTCCTTCTTCTGCTTCTTCTGATTCACCCTCCAGACTTCACCTTCTCCTTCTCCTTCGTCTACTTCTTCGGATTCACCCTCCAGACTACACCTTCTCCTTCTCCTTCTTCTGCTTCTTCTGCTTCACCCTCCAGACTTCACCTTCTCCTTCTCCT
Organism: Somniosus microcephalus; assembly: GCF_052327205.1. NCBI lineage: Eukaryota > Metazoa > Chordata > Chondrichthyes > Squaliformes > Somniosidae > Somniosus > Somniosus microcephalus. The sequence continues at coordinate 32,663 of NW_028225483.1, forward strand.
TCTTCTACTTCGTCTGATTCACCCTCCAGACTTCACCTTCTCCTTCTCCTTCTTCTACATCTTCTGATTCACCCTCCTTACTTCACCTTCTCCATCTCCTTCTTCTGCTTCTTCTGCTTCACCCTCCAGACTTCACCTTCTCCTTCTCCTTCTTCTGCTTCTTCTGCTTCACCCTCCAGACTTCACCTTCTCCTTCTCCTTCTTCTGCTTCTTCTGCTTCACCCTCCTGACTTCACCTTCTCCTTCTCCTTCTTCTACTTCTTCTGATTCACCCTCCAGACTTCACATTCGCCTTCTCCTTCTTCTGCTTCTTCTGCTTCACCCTCCAGACTGCACCCTCTCCTTCTCCTTCTTCTGCTTCTTCTGCTTCGCCCTCCAGACTTCACCTTCTCCTTTTCCACTTCTGCTTCTTCTGCTTCACCCTCCAGACTTCACCTTCTCCTTCTCCTTCTTCTGCTTCTTCTGCTTCACCCTCCTGACTTCACCTTCTCCTTCTCCTTCTTCTACTTCTTCTGATTCACCCTCCAGACTTCACCTTCTCCTTCTCCTTCTTCTGCTTCTTCTGCTTCACCCTCCAGACTTCACCTTCTCCTTCTCCTTCTTCAGATTCTTCTGCTGCGCCCTCCAGACTTCACCTTCTCCTTCTCCTTCTTCTGCTTCTTCTGCTTCACCTTCCTGACTTCACCTTCTCCTTCTCCTTCTTCTACTTCTTCTGCTTCATGCCCTTAATTCACCTTCTCCTTCTCCTTCTTCTGCTTCTTCTGATTCACCCTCCTAACTTCATCTTCTCCTTCTCCTTCTTCTGCTTCTTCTGATTCAGCCTCCTGACTTCACCTTCTCCTTCTCCTTCTTCTGCTTCTTCTGATTCACCCTCCAGACTTCACCTTCTCCTTCTCCTTCTTCTGCTTCTTCTGATTCTCCCTCCAGACTTCACCTTCTCCTTCTCCTTCTTCTGCTTCTTCTGCTTCACAGTCCTGACTTCACCTTCTCCTTCTTCTACTTCTTCTGAATCACCCTCCAGACTTCACCTTCTCCTTCTCCTTCTTCTGCTTCTTCTGCTTCACCCTCCAGACTTCACCTTCTCCTTCTACTTCTTCTGCTTCTTCTGCTGCGCCCTCCAGACTTCACCTTCTCCTTCTCCTTCTTCTGCTTCTTCTCCTTCACCTTCCTGACTTCACATTCTCCTTCTCCTTCTTCTACTTCTTCTGCTTCACCCCCCTGACTTCAACTTCTCCTTCTCCTTCTTCTGCTTCTTCTGATTCACCCTACTAACTTCACCTTCTCCTTCTCCTTCTTCTGCTTCTTCTGATTCACCCTCCTGACCTCACCTTCTCCTTCTCCTTCTTCTGCTTCTTCTGATTCACCCTCCAGACTTCACCTTCTCCTTCTCCTTCTTCTGCTTCTTCTGATTCACCCTCCTGACTTCAACTTCTCCTTCTCCTTCTTCTGCTTCTTCTGATTCACCCTCCAGACTTCACCTTCTCCTTCTCCTTCTTCTACTTCTTCTGATTCACCATCCAGACTTCACCTTCTCCTTCTACTTCTTCTGCTTCTTCTGATTCACCCTCCAGACTTCACCTTCTCCTTCTCCTTCTTCTGCTTCTTCTGATTCACCCTCCAGACTTCTCCTTCTCGTTCTCCTTCTTCTGCTTCTTCTGATTCACTCTCCAGACTTCACCTTCTCCTTCTCTTTCTTCTGCTTCTTCTGATTCACCCTCCAGACTTTACCTTCTCCTTCTCCTTCTTCTACTTCTTCTGATTCACCCTCCAGACTTCACCTTCTCCTTCTCCTTCTTCTGCTTCTTCAGATTCACCCTCCAGACTTCACCTTCTCCTTCTCCTTCGTCTACTTCTTCGGATTCACCCTCCAGACTACACCTTCTCCTTCTCCTTCTTCTGCTTCTTCTGCTTCACCCTCCAGACTTCACCTTCTCCTTCTCCTTCTTCTACTTCGTCTGATTCACCCTCCAGACTTCACCTTCTCCTTCTCCTTCTTCTACATCTTCTGATTCACCCTCCTGACTTCACCTTCTCCATCTCCTTCTTCTGCTTCTTCTGCTTCACCCTCCAGACTTCACCTTCTCCTTCTCCTTCTTCTGCTTCTTCTGCTTCACCCTCCAGACTTCACCTTCTCCTTCTCCTTCTTCTGCTTTTTCTGCTTCACCCTCCTGACTTCACCTTCTCCTTCTCCTTCTTCTACTTCTTCTGATTCACCCTCCAGACTTCACCTTCGCCTTCTCCTTCTTCTGCTTCTTCTGCTTCACCCTCCAGACTGCACCCTCTCCTTCTCCTTCTTCTGCTTCTTCTGCTTCGCCCTCCAGACTTCACCTTCTCCTTTTCCACTTCTGCTTCTTCTGCTTCACCCTCCAGACTTCAGCTTCTCCTTCTCCTTCTTCTGCTTCTTCTGATTCACCCTCCAGACTTCACCTTCTCCTTCTCCTTCTTCTGCTTCTTCTGATTCACCCTCCTGACCTCACCTTCTCCTTCTCCTTATTCTGCTTCTTCTGATTCACCCTCCAGACTTCACCTTCTCCTTCTCCTTCTTCTGCTTCTTCTGATTCACCCTCCAGACTTCACCTTCTCCTTCTCCTTCTTCTACTTCTTCTGATTCACCCTCCAGAGTTCACCTTCTCCTTCTCCTTCTTCTACTTCTTCTGATTCACCCTCCAGACTGCACCATCTCCTTCTCCTTCTTCTGCTTCTTCTGATTCACCCTCCCGACTTCACCTTCTCCTTCTCCTTTTTCTGCTTCTTCTGATTCACCCTCCAGACTTCACCTTCTCCTTCTCCTTCTTCTGCTTCTTCTGATACACCCTTCAGACTTCACCTTCTCCTTCTCCTTCTTCTGCTTCTTCTGATTCACCCTCCAGACCTCACCTTCTCCTTCTCCTTCTTCTACTTCTTCTGATTCACCCTCCAGACTTCATCTTCTCCTTCTCCTTCTTCTGCTTCTTCTGATTCACCCACCAGACTTCACCTTCTCCTTCTCCTTCTTCTGCTTCTGCTGATTCACCCTCCAGACTTCACCTTCTCCTTCTCCTTCTTCTACTTCTTCTGATTCACCCTCCAGACTTCACCTTCTTCTTCTCCTTCTTCTACTTCTTCTGATTTACCCTCCAGACTTCACCTTCTCCTTCTCCTTCTTCTGCTTCTTCTGATTCACTCTCCAGACTTCACCTTCTACTTCTCCTTCTTCTGCTTCTTCTGCTTCACCCTCCTGACTTCACCTTCTCCTTCTCCTTCTTCTACTTCTTCTGATTCACCCTCCAGACTTCACCTTCTCCTTCTCCTTCTTCTGCTTCCTCTGCTTCACCCTCCAGACTTCACCTTCTACTTCTCCTTCTTCTGCTTCTTCTGATTCACCCTCCTGACTTCACCTTCTCCTTCTCCTTCTTCTGCTTCTCCTGATTCACCCTCCAGACATCACCTTCTCCTTCTCCTTCTTCTACTTCTTCTGATTCACCCTCCAGACTTCACCTTCTCCTTCTACTTCTTCTGCTTCTTCTGATTCACCCCCCAGACATCACCTTCTCCTTCTCCTTCTTCTACTTCTTCTGATTCACCCTCCAGACTTCACCTTCTCCTTCTCCTTCTTCTGCTTCTTCTGCTTCACCCTCGAGACTTCACCTTCTCCTTCTCCTTCTTCTGCTTCTTCTGATTCACCCTCCAGACTTCACCTTCTCCTTCTCCTTCTTCTGCTTCTTCTGATTCACCCTCCAGAATTCATCTTCTCCTTCTCCTTCTTCTGCTTCTTCTGATTCACCCTCCAGACTTCACCTTCTCCTTCTCCTTCTTCTGCTTCTTCTGATTCACCCTCCAGACTTCACCTTCTCCTTCTCCTTCTTCTTCTTCTTCAGATTCACCCTCCAGTCTTCACCTTCTCCTTCTCTTTCTTCTGCTTCTTCTGATTCACCCTCCAGACTTCACCTTCTCCTTCTCCTTCTTCTGCTTCTTCTGCTTCACCCTCGAGACTTCACCTTCTCCTTCTCCTTCTTCTGCTTCTTCTGATTCACCCTCCAGACTTCACCTTCTCCTTCTCCTTCTTCTGCTTCTTCTGATTCACCCTCCAGAATTCATCTTCTCCTTCTCCTTCTTCTGCTTCTTCTGATTCACCCTCCAGACTTCACCTTCTCCTTCTCCTTCTTCTGCTTCTTCTGATTCACCCTCCAGATTTCGCCTTTTCCTTCTCCTTCTTCTACTTCTTCTGATTCACCCTCCAGACTTCACCTTCTCCTTCTCCTTCTTCTACTTCTTCTGATTCACCCTCCAGTCTTCACCTTCTCCTTCTCTTTCTTCTGCTTCTTCTGATTCACCCTCCAGACTTCACCTTCTCCTTCTCCTTCTTCTGCTTCTTCTGATTCACACTCCTGACTTCACCTTCTCCTTCTCCTTCTTCTGCTTCTTCTGATTCACCCTCCAGACTTCACCTTCTCCATCTCCTTCTTCTACTTCTTCTGATTCACCATCCAGACTTCACCTTCTCCTTCTACTTCTTCTGCTTCTTCTGATTCACCCTCCAGACTTCACCTTCTCCTTCTCCTTCTTCTGCTTCTTCTGATTCACCCTCCAGACTTCACCTTCTCCTTCTCCTTATTCTGCTTCTTCTGATTCACTCTCCAGACTTCACCTTCTCCTTCTCCTTCTTCTGCTTCTTCTGATTCACCCTCCAGACTTCACCTTCTCCTTCTCCTTCTTCTACTTCGTCTGATTCACCCTCCAGACTTCACCTTCTCCTTCTCCTTCTTCTACATCTTCTGATTCACCCTCCTGACTTCACCTTCTCCATCTCCTTCTTCTGCTTCTTCTGCTTCACCCTCCAGACTTCACCTTCTCCTTCTCCTTCTTCTGCTTCTTCTGCTTCACCCTCCAGACTTCACCTTCTCCTTCTCCTTCTTCTGCTTTTTCTGCTTCACCCTCCTGACTTCACCTTCTCCTTCTCCTTCTTCTACTTCTTCTGATTCACCCTCCAGACTTCACCTTCGCCTTCTCCTTCTTCTGCTTCTTCTGCTTCACCCTCCAGACTGCACCCTCTCCTTCTCCTTCTTCTGCTTCTTCTGCTTCGCCCTCCAGACTTCACCTTCTCCTTTTCCACTTCTGCTTCTTCTGCTTCACCCTCCAGACTTCAGCTTCTCCTTCTCCTTCTTCTGCTTCTTCTGATTCACCCTCCAGACTTCACCTTCTCCTTCTCCTTCTTCTGCTTCTTCTGATTCACCCTCCTGACCTCACCTTCTCCTTCTCCTTATTCTGCTTCTTCTGATTCACCCTCCAGACTTCACCTTCTCCTTCTCCTTCTTCTGCTTCTTCTGATTCACCCTCCAGACTTCACCTTCTCCTTCTCCTTCTTCTACTTCTTCTGATTCACCCTCCAGAGTTCACCTTCTCCTTCTCCTTCTTCTACTTCTTCTGATTCACCCTCCAGACTGCACCATCTCCTTCTCCTTCTTCTGCTTCTTCTGATTCACCCTCCCGACTTCACCTTCTCCTTCTCCTTTTTCTGCTTCTTCTGATTCACCCTCCAGACTTCACCTTCTCCTTCTCCTTCTTCTGCTTCTTCTGATACACCCTTCAGACTTCACCTTCTCCTTCTCCTTCTTCTGCTTCTTCTGATTCACCCTCCAGACCTCACCTTCTCCTTCTCCTTCTTCTACTTCTTCTGATTCACCCTCCAGACTTCATCTTCTCCTTCTCCTTCTTCTGCTTCTTCTGATTCACCCACCAGACTTCACCTTCTCCTTCTCCTTCTTCTGCTTCTGCTGATTCACCCTCCAGACTTCACCTTCTCCTTCTCCTTCTTCTACTTCTTCTGATTCACCCTCCAGACTTCACCTTCTTCTTCTCCTTCTTCTACTTCTTCTGATTTACCCTCCAGACTTCACCTTCTCCTTCTCCTTCTTCTGCTTCTTCTGATTCACCCTCCAGACTTCACCTTCTACTTCTCCTTCTTCTGCTTCTTCTGCTTCACCCTCCTGACTTCACCTTCTCCTTCTCCTTCTTCTACTTCTTCTGATTCACCCTCCAGACTTCACCTTCTCCTTCTCCTTCTTCTGCTTCCTCTGCTTCACCCTCCAGACTTCACCTTCTACTTCTCCTTCTTCTGCTTCTTCTGATTCACCCTCCTGACTTCACCTTCTCCTTCTCCTTCTTCTGCTTCTCCTGATTCACCCTCCAGACATCACCTTCTCCTTCTCCTTCTTCTACTTCTTCTGATTCACCCTCCAGACTTCACCTTCTCCTTCTACTTCTTCTGCTTCTTCTGATTCACCCCCCAGACATCACCTTCTCCTTCTCCTTCTTCTACTTCTTCTGATTCACCCTCCAGACTTCACCTTCTCCTTCTCCTTCTTCTGCTTCTTCTGCTTCACCCTCGAGACTTCACCTTCTCCTTCTCCTTCTTCTGCTTCTTCTGATTCACCCTCCAGACTTCACCTTCTCCTTCTCCTTCTTCTGCTTCTTCTGATTCACCCTCCAGAATTCATCTTCTCCTTCTCCTTCTTCTGCTTCTTCTGATTCACCCTCCAGACTTCACCTTCTCCTTCTCCTTCTTCTGCTTCTTCTGATTCACCCTCCAGACTTCACCTTCTCCTTCTCCTTCTTCTTCTTCTTCAGATTCACCCTCCAGTCTTCACCTTCTCCTTCTCTTTCTTCTGCTTCTTCTGATTCACCCTCCAGACTTCACCTTCTCCTTCTCCTTCTTCTGCTTCTTCTGCTTCACCCTCGAGACTTCACCTTCTCCTTCTCCTTCTTCTGCTTCTTCTGATTCACCCTCCAGACTTCACCTTCTCCTTCTCCTTCTTCTGCTTCTTCTGATTCACCCTCCAGAATTCATCTTCTCCTTCTCCTTCTTCTGCTTCTTCTGATTCACCCTCCAGACTTCACCTTCTCCTTCTCCTTCTTCTGCTTCTTCTGATTCACCCTCCAGATTTCGCCTTTTCCTTCTCCTTCTTCTACTTCTTCTGATTCACCCTCCAGACTTCACCTTCTCCTTCTCCTTCTTCTACTTCTTCTGATTCACCCTCCAGTCTTCACCTTCTCCTTCTCTTTCTTCTGCTTCTTCTGATTCACCCTCCAGACTTCACCTTCTCCTTCTCCTTCTTCTGCTTCTTCTGATTCACACTCCTGACTTCACCTTCTCCTTCTCCTTCTTCTGCTTCTTCTGATTCACCCTCCAGACTTCACCTTCTCCATCTCCTTCTTCTACTTCTTCTGATTCACCATCCAGACTTCACCTTCTCCTTCTACTTCTTCTGCTTCTTCTGATTCACCCTCCAGACTTCACCTTCTCCTTCTCCTTCTTCTGCTTCTTCTGATTCACCCTCCAGACTTCACCTTCTCCTTCTCCTTATTCTGCTTCTTCTGATTCACTCTCCAGACTTCACCTTCTCCTTCTCCTTCTTCTGCTTCTTCTGATTCACCCTCCAGACTTCACCTTCTCCTTCTCCTTTTTCTACTTCTTCTGATTCACCCTCCAGACTTCACCTTCTCCTTCTCCTTCTTCTGCTTCTTCTGATTCACCCTCCAGACTTCACCTTCTCCTTCTCCTTCGTCTACTTCTTCGGATACACCCTCCAGACTACACCTTCTCCTTCTCCTTCTGCTGCTTCTTCTGCTTCACCCTCCAGACTTCACCTTCTCCTTCTCCTTCTTCTACTTCGTCTGATTCACCCTCCAGACTTCACCTTCTCCTTCTCCTTCTTCTACTTCTTCTGATTCACCCTCCTGACTTCACCTTCTCCATCTCCTTCTTCTGCTTCTTCTGCTTCACCCTCCAGACTTCACCTTCTCCTTCTCCTTCTTCTGCTTCTTCTGCTTCACCCTCCAGATTTCACCTTCTCCTTCTCCTTCTTCTGCTTCTTCTGCTTCACCCTCCTGACTTCACCTTCTCCTTCTCCTTCTTCTACTTCTTCTGATTCACCCTCCAGACTTCACCTTCGCCTTCTCCTTCTTCTGCTTCTTCTGCTTCACCCTCCAGACTTCACCTTCTCCTTCTCCTTCTTCTGCTTCTTCTGCTTCGCCCTCCAGACTTCACCTTCTCCTTTTCCACTTCTGCTTCTTCTGCTTCACCCTCCAGACTTCACCTTCTCCTTCTCCTTCTTCTGCTTCTTCTGCTTCACCCTCCTGACTTCACCTTCTCCTTCTCCTTCTTCTACTTCTTCTGATTCACCCTCCTGACCTCACCTTCTCCTTCTCCTTCTTCTGCTTCTTCTGATTCACCCTCCAGACTTCACCTTCTCCTTCTCCTTCTTCTGCTTCTTCTGATTCACCCTCCAGACTTCACCTTCTCCTTCTCCTTCTTCTGCTTCTTCTGCTTCACACTCCTGACTTCACCTTCTCCTTCTCCTTCTTCTACTTCTTCTTATTCACCCTCCAGACTTCACCTTCTCCTTCTCCTTCTTCTGCTTCTTCTGCTTCACCCTCCAGACTTCACCTTCTACTTCTCCTTCTTCTGCTTCTTCTGCTGCGCCCTCCAGACTTCACCTTCTCCTTCTCCTTCTTCTGCTTCTTCTGCTTCACCCTCCAGACTTCACCTTCTCCTTCTCCTTCTTCTACTTCTTCTGCTTCACCCCCCTGACTTCACCTTCTCCTTCTCCTTCTTCTGCTTCTTCTGATTCACCCTCCTAACTTCACCTTCTCCTTCTCCTTCTTCTGCTTCTTCTGATTCACCCTCCTGACTTCACCTTCTCCTTCTCCTTCTTCTGCTTCTTCTGATTCACCCTCCAGACTTCACCTTCTCCTTCTCCTTCTACTGCTTCTTCTGATTCACCCTCCAGACTTCACCTTCTCCTTCTCCTTCTTCTGCTTCTTCTGATTCACCCTCCAGACTTCACCTTCTCCTTCTCCTTCTTCTACTTCTTCTGATTCACCCTCCAGACTTCAGTTTCTCCTTCTCCTTCTTCTACTTCTTCTGATTCACCCTCCAGTCTTCACCTTCTCCTTCTCCTTCTTCTGCTTCTTCTGCTTCACCCTCCAGACTTCACCTTCTCCTTCTCTTTCTTCAGCTTCTTCTGATTCACCCTCCAGACTTCAACTTCTCCTTCTCCTTCTTCTGATTCTTCTGATTCACCCTCCAGACTTCACCTTCTCCTTCTCCTTCTTCTGCTTCTTCTGATTCACCCTCCTGACTTCACCTTCTCCTTCTCCTTCTTCTACTTCTTCTGATTCACCCTCCTGACTTCACCTTCTCCTTCTCCTTCTTCTACTTCTTCTGCTTCACCCTCCAGACTTCACCTTCTCCTTCTCCTTCTTCTACTTCTTCTGATTCACCCTCCAGACTTCAACTTCTCCTTCTCCTTCTTCTGCTTCTTCTGATTCACCCTCCAGACATCACCTTCTCCTTCTCCTTATTCTGCTTCTTCTGATTCACCCTCCAGACTTCACCTTCTCCTTCTCCTTCTTCTGCTTCTTCTGATTCACCCTCCAGACTTCACCTTCTCCTTCTCCTTCTTCTACTTCTTCTGATTCACCCTCCAGAGTTCACCTTCTCCTTCTCCTTCTTCTACTTCTTCTGATTCACCCTCCAGACTGCACCATCTCCTTCTCCTTCTTCTGCATCTTCTGATTCACCCTCCCGACTTCACCTTCTCCTTCTCCTTTTTCTGCTTCTTCTGATTCACCCTCCAGACTTCACCTTCTCCTTTTCCTTCTTCTGCTTCTTCTGATACACCCTTCAGACTTCACCTTCTCCTTCTCCTTCTTCTGCTTCTTCTGATTCACCCTCCAGACCTCACCTTCTCCTTCTCCTTCTTCTACTTCTTCTGATTCACCCTCCAGACTTCATCTTCTCCTTCTCCTTCTTCTGCTTCTTCTGATTCACCCACCAGACTTCACCTTCTCCTTCTCCTTCTTCTGCTTCTGCTGATTCACCCTCCAGACTTCACCTTCTCCTTCTCCTTCTTCTACTTCTTCTGATTCACCCTCCAGACATCACCTTCTCCTTCTCCTTCTTCTACTTCTTCTGATTTACCCTCCAGACTTCACCTTCTCCTTCTCCTTCTTCTGCTTCTTCTGATTCACCCTGCAGACTTCACCTTCTCCTTCTCCTTCTTCTGCTTCTTCTGCTTCACCCTCCTGACTTCACCTTCTCCTTCTCCTTCTTCTACTTCTTCTGATTCACCCTCCAGACTTCACCTTCTCCTTCTCCTTCTTCTGCTTCCTCTGCTTCACCCTCCAGACTTCACCTTCTACTTCTCCTTCTTCTGCTTCTTCTGATTCACCCTCCTGACTTCACCTTCTCCTTCTCCTTCTTCTGCTTCTCCTGATTCACCCTCCAGACATCACCTTCTCCTTCTCCTTCTTCTACTTCTTCTGATTCACCCTCCAGACTTCACCTTCTCCTTCTACTTCTTCTGCTTCTTCTGATTCACCCCCCAGACATCACCTTCTCCTTCTCCTTCTTCTACTTCTTCTGATTCACCCTCCAGACTTCACCTTCTCCTTCTCCTTCTTCTGCTTCTTCTGCTTCACCCTCGAGACTTCACCTTCTCCTTCTCCTTCTTCTGCTTCTTCTGATTCACCCTCCAGACTTCACCTTCTCCTTCTCCTTCTTCTGCTTCTTCTGATTCACCCTCCAGAATTCATCTTCTCCTTCTCCTTCTTCTGCTTCTTCTGATTCACCCTCCAGACTTCACCTTCTCCTTCTCCTTCTTCTGCTTCTTCTGATTCACCCTCCAGATTTCGCCTTTTCCTTCTCCTTCTTCTACTTCTTCTGATTCACCCTCCAGACTTCACCTTCTCCTTCTCCTTCTTCTTCTTCTTCAGATTCACCCTCCAGTCTTCACCTTCTCCTTCTCTTTCTTCTGCTTCTTCTGATTCACCCTCCAGACTTCACCTTCTCCTTCTCCTTCTTCTGCTTCTTCTGATTCACCCTCCTGACTTCACCTTCTCCTTTTCCTTCTTCTGCTTCTTCTGATTCACCCTCCAGACTTCACCTTCTCCTTCTCCTTCTTCTACTTCTTCTGATTCACCATCCAGACTTCACCTTCTCCTTCTCCTTATTCTGCTTCTTCTGATTCACTCTCCAGACTTCACCTTCTCCTTCTCCTTCTTCTGCTTCTTCTGATTCACCCTCCAGACTTCACCTTCTCCTTCTCCTTTTTCTACTTCTTCTGATTCACCCTCCAGACTTCACCTGCTCCTTCTCCTTCTTCTGCTTCTTCTGATTCACCCTCCAGACTTCACCTTCTCCTTCGTCTACTTCTTCGGATTCACCCTCCAGACTACACCTTCTCCTTCTCCTTCTGCTGCTTCTTCTGCTTCACCCTCCAGACTTCACCTTCTCCTTCTCCTTCTTCTACTTCGTCTGATTCACCCTCCAGACTTCACCTTCTCCTTCTCCTTCTTCTACTTCTTCTGATTCACCCTCCTGACTTCACCTTCTCCATCTCCTTCTTCTGCTTCTTCTGCTTCACCCTCCAGACTTCACCTTCTCCTTCTCCTTCTTCTGCTTCTTCTGCTTCACCCTCCAAATTTCACCTTCTCCTTCTCCTTCTTCTGCTTCTTCTGCTTCACCCTCCTGACTTCACCATCTCCTTCTCCTTCTTCTACTTCTTCTGATCCACCCTCCAGACTTCACCTTCGCCTTCTCCTTCTTCTGCTTCTTCTGCTTCACCCTCCAGACTTCACCTTCTCCTTCTCCTTCTTCTGCTTCTTCTGCTTCGCCCTCCAGACTTCACCTTCTCCTTTTCCACTTCTGCTTCTTCTGCTTCACCCTCCAGACTTCACCTTCTCCTTCTCCTTCTTCTGCTTCTTCTGCTTCACCCTCCTGACTTCACCTTTTCCTTCTCCTTCTTCTACTTCTTCTGATTCACCCTCCAGACTTCACCTTCTCCTTCTCCTTCTTCTGCTTCTTCTGCTTCACCCTCCAGACTTCACCTTCTCCTTCTCCTTCTTCTGCTGCGCCCTCCAGACTTCACCTTCTCCTTCTCCTACTTCTGCTTCTTCTCCTTCACCTTCCTGACTTCACCTTCTCCTTCTCCTTCTTCTACTTCTTCTGCTTCACCCCCCTGAACACACCTTCTCCTTCTCCTTCTTCTGCTTCTTCTGATTCACCCTCCTAACTTCACCTTCTCCTTCTCCTTCTTCTGCTTCTTCTGATTCAGCCTCCTGACCTCACCTTCTCCTTCTCCTTCTTCTGCTTCTTCTGATTCACCCTCCAGACTTCACCTTCTCCTTCTCCTTCTTCTGCTTCTTCTGATTCACCCTCCAGACTTCACCTTCTCCTTCTCCTTCTTCTGCTTCTTCTGCTTCACACTCCTGACTTCACCTTCTCCTTCTCCTTCTTCTACTTCTTCTGATTCACCCTCCAGACTTCACCTTCTCCTTCTCCTTCTTCTGCTTCTTCTGCTTCACCCTCCAGACTTCACCTTCTCCTTCTCCTTCTTCTGCTTCTTCTGCTGCGCCCTCCAGACTTCACCTTCTCCTTCTCCTTCTTCTGCTTCTTCTGCTTCACCCTCCAGACTTCACCTTCTCCTTCTCCTTCTTCTACTTCTTCTGCTTCACCCCCCTGACTTCACCTTCTCCTTCTCCTTCTTCTGCTTCTTCTGATTCACCCTCCTAACTTCACCTTCTCCTTCTCCTTCTTCTGCTTCTTCTGATTCACCCTCCTGACTTCACCTTCTCCTTCTCCTTCTTCTGCTTCTTCTGATTCACCCTCCAGACTTCACGTTCTCCTTCTCCTTCTTCTGCTTCTTCTGATTCACCCTCCAGACTTCACCTTCTCCTTCTCCTTCTTCTGCTTCTTCTGATTCACCCCCCAGACCTCACCTCCTCCTTCTCCTTCTTCTACTTCTTCTGATTCACCCTCCAGACTTCATCTTCTCCTTCTCCTTCTTCTGCTTCTTCTGATTCACCCTCCAGACTTCACCTTCTCCTTCTCCTTCTTCTGCTTCTTCTGATTCACCCTCCAGAATTCACCTTCTCCTTCTCCTTCTTCTACTTCTTCTGATTCACCCTCCAGACTTCAGTTTCTCCTTCTCCTTCTTCTACTTCTTCTGATTCACCCTCCAGTCTTCACCTTCTCCTTCTCCTTCTTCTGCTTCTTCTGCTTCACCCTCCAGACTTCACCTTCTCCTTCTCTTTCTTCAGCTTCTTCTGATTCACCCTCCAGACTTCACCTTCTCCTTCTCCTTCTTCTGATTCTTCTGATTCACCCTCCAGACTTCACCTTCTCCTTCTCCTTCTTCTGCTTCTTCTGATTCACCCTCCTGACTTCACCTTCACCTTCTCCTTCTTCTACTTCTTCTGATTCACCCTCCTGACTTCACCTTCTCCTTCTCCTTCTTCTACTTCTTCTGCTTCACCCTCCAGACTTCACCTTCTCCTTCTCCTTCTTCTACTTCTTCTGATTCACCCTCCAGACTTCACCTTCTCCTTCTCCTTCTTCTGCTTCTTCTGATTCACCCTCCAGACTTCACCTTCTCCTTCTCCTTCTTCTACTTCTTCTGATTCACCCTCCAGACTTCACCTTCTCCTTCTCCTTCTTCTACTTCTTCTGATTCACCCTCCAGACTGCACCATCTCCTTCTCCTTCTTCTGCTTCTTATGATTCACCCTCTAGACTTCACCTTCTCCTTCTCCTTTTTCTGCTTCTTCTGATTCCCCCTCCAGACTTCACCTTCTCCTTCTCCTTCTTCTGCTTCTTCTGATACACCCTTCAGACTTCACCTTCTCCTTCTCCTTCTTCTGCTTCTTCTGATTCACCCTCCAGACCTCACCTTCTCCTTCTCCTTCTTCTACTTCTTCTGATTCACCCTCCAGACTTCATCTTCTCCTTCTCCTTCTTCTGCTTCTTCTGATTCACCCACCAGACTTCACCTTCTCCTTCTCCTTCTTCTGCTTCTTCTGATTCACCCTCCAGACTTCACCTTCTCCTTCTCCTTCTTCTACTTCTTCTGATTCACCCTCCAGACTTCACCTTCTCCTTCTCCTTCTTCTACTTCTTCTGATTCACCCTCCAGACTTCACCTTCTCCTTCTCCTTCTTCTGCTTCTTCTGATTCACCCTCCAGACTTCACCTTCTCCTTCTCCTTCTTCTGCTTCTTCTGCTTCACCCTCCTGACTTCACCTTCTCCTTCCCCTTCTTCTACTTCTTCTGATTCACCCTCCAGACTTCACCTTCTCCTTCTCCTTCTTCTACTTCTTCTGATTCACCCTCCAGACTTCACCTTCTCCTTCTCCTTCTTCTACTTCTTCTGATTCACCCTCCAGACTTCACCTTCTCCTTCTCCTTCTTCTGCTTCTTCTGCTTCACCCTCCAGACTTCACCTTCTCCTTCTCCTTCTTCTACTTCTTCTGCTTCTCCCCCCTGACTTCACCTTCTCCTTCTCCTTCTTCTGCTTCTTCTGATTCACCCTCCTAACTTCACCTTCTCCTTCTCCTTCTTCTGCTTCTTCTGATTCACCCTCCTGACTTCACCTTCTCCTTCTCCTTCTTCTGCTTCTTCTGATTCACCCTCCAGACTTCACCTTCTCCTTCTCCTTCTTCTGCTTCTTCTTATTCACCCTCCAGACTTCACCTTCTCCTTCTCCTTCTTCTGCTTCTTCTGATTCACCCCCCAGACCTCACCTTCTCCTTCTCCTTCTTCTACTTCTTCTAATTCACCCTCCAGACTTCATCTTCTCCTTCTCCTTCTTCTGCTTCTTCTGATTCACCCTCCAGACGTCACCTTCTCCTTCTCCTTCTTCTGCTTCTTCTGATTCACACTCCAGACTTCACCTTCTCCTTCTCCTTCTTCTACTTCTTCTGATTCACCCTCCAGACTTCAGTTTCTCCTTCCCCTTCTTCTACTTCTTCTGATTCACCCTCCAGTCTTCACCTTCTCCTTCTCCTTCTTCTGCTTCTTCTGCTTCACCCTCCAGACTTCTCCTTCTCCTTCTCTTTCTTCTGCTTCTTCTGATTCACCCTCCAGACTTCACCTTCTCCTTCTCCTTCTTCTGATTCTTCTGATTCACCCTCCAGACTTCACCATCTCCTTCTCCTTCTTCTGCTTCTTCTGATTCACCCTCCTGACTTCACCTTCTCCTTCTCCTTCTTCTACTTCTTCAGATTCACCCTCCTGACTTCACCTTCTCCTTCTCCTTCTTCTACTTCTTCTGATTCACCCTCCAAACTTCACCTTCTCCTTCTCCTTCTTCTGCTTCTTCTGATTCACCCTCCAGACTTCACCTTCTCCTTCTCCTTATTCTGCTTCTTCTGATTCACCCTCCAGACTTCACCTTCTCCTTCTCCTTCTTCTGCTTCTTCTGATTCACCCTCCAGACATCACCTTCTCCTTCTCCTTCTTCTACTTCTTCTGATTCACCCTCCAGACTTCACCTTCTCCTTCTCCTTCTTCTACTTCTTCTGATTCACCCTCCAGACTGCACCATCTCCTTCTCCTTCTTTTGCTTCTTCTGATTCACCCTCCAGACTTCACCTTCTCCTTCTCCTTTTTCTGCTTCTTCTGATTCACCCTCCAGACTTCACCTTCTCCTTCTCCTTCTTCTGCTTCTTCTGATACACCCTTCAGACTTCACCTTCTCCTTCTCCTTCTTCTGCTTCTTCTGATTCACCCTCCAGACCTCACCTTCTCCTTCTCCTTCTTCTACTTCTTCTGATTCACCCTCCAGACTTCATCTTCTCCTTCTCCTTCTTCTGCTTCTTCTGATTCAACCTGCAGACTTCACCTTCTCCTTCTCCTTCTTCTGCTTCTTCTGATTCACCCTCCAGACTTCACCTTCTCCTTTTCCTTCTTCTACTTCTTCTGATTCACCCTCCAGACTTCACCTTCTCCTTCTCCTTCTTCTACTTCTTCTGATTCACCCTCCAGACTTCACCTTCTCCTTCTCCTTCTTCTGCTTCTTCTGATTCACCCTCCAGACTTCATCTTCTCCTTCTCCTTCTTCTGCTTCTTCTGATTCACCCTCCAGACTTCACCTTCTACTTTTCCTTCTTCTTCTACTTCTGATTCACCCTCCAGACTTCGCCTTCTCCTTCTCCTTCTTCTACTTCTTCTGATTCACCCTCCAGACTTCACCTTCTCCTTCTTCTTCTACTTCTTCTGATTCACCCTCCAGTCTTCACCTTCTCCTTCTCCTTCTTCTGCTTCTTCTGATTCACCCTCCAGACATCACCTTCTCCTTCTCCTTCTTCTGCTTCTTCTGATTCACCCTCCTGACTTCATCTTCTCCTTCTCCTTCTTCTGCTTCTCCTGATTCACCCTCCAGACATCACCTTCTCCTTCTCCTTCTTCTACTTCTTCTGATTCACCCTCCAGACTTCACCTTCTCCTTCTACTTCTTCTGCTTCTTCTGATTCACCCCCCAGACATCACCTTCTCCTTCTCCTTCTTCTACTTCTTCTGATTCGCCCTCCAGACTTCACCTTCTCCTTCTCCTTCTTCTGCTTCTTCTGCTTCACCCTCGAGACTTCACCTTCTCCTTCTCCTTCGTCTGCTTCTTCTGATTCACCCTCCAGACTTCACCTTCTCCTTCTCCTTCTTCTGCTTCTTCTGATTCACCCTCCAGACTTCATCTTCTCCTTCTCCTTCTTCTGCTTCTTCTGATTCACCCTCCAGACTTCACCTTCTCCTTCTCCTTCTTCTGCTTCTTCTGATTCAGCCTCCAGACTTCGCCTTTTCCTTCTCCTTCTTCTACTTCTTCTGATTCACCCTCCAGACTTCACCTTCTCCTTCTTCTACTTCTTCTGATTCACCCTCCAGTCTTCACCTTCTCCTTCTCCTTCTTCTGCTTCTTCTGATTCACCCTCCAGACATCACCTTCTCCTTCTCCTTCTTCTGCTTCTTCTGATTCACCCTCCTGACTTCAACTTCTCCTTCTCCTTCTTCTGCTTCTTCTGATTCACCCTCCAGACTTCACCTTCTCCTTCTCCTTCTTCTACTTCTTCTGATTCACCATCCAGACTTCACCTTCTCCTTCTACTTCTTCTGCTTCTTCTGATTCACCCTCCAGACTTCACCTTCTCCTTCTCCTTCTTCTGCTTCTTCTGATTCACCCTCCAGACTTCTCCTTCTCCTTCTCCTTCTTCTGCTTCTTCTGATTCACTCTCCAGACTTCACCTTCTCCTTCTCCTTCTTCTGCTTCTTCTGATTCACCCTCCAGACTTTACCTTCTCCTTCTCCTTCTTCTACTTCTTCTGATTCACCCTCCAGACTTCACCTTCTCCTTCTCCTTCTTCTGCTTCTTCTGATTCACCCTCCAGACTTCACCTTCTCCTTCTCCTTCGTCTACTTCTTCGGATTCACCCTCCAGACTACACCTTCTCCTTCTCCTTCTTCTGCTTCTTCTGCTTCACCCTCCAGACTTCACCTTCTCCTTCTCCTTCTTCTACTTCGTCTGATTCACCCTCCAGACTTCACCTTCTCCTTCTCCTTCTTCTACATCTTCTGATTCACCCTCCTGACTTCACCTTCTCCATCTCCTTCTTCTGCTTCTTCTGCTTCACCCTCCAGACTTCACCTTCTCCTTCTCCTTCTTCTGCTTCTTCTGCTTCACCCTCCAGACTTCACCTTCTCCTTCTCCTTCTTCTGCTTTTTCTGCTTCACCCTCCTGACTTCACCTTCTCCTTCTCCTTCTTCTACTTCTTCTGATTCACCCTCCAGACTTCACCTTCGCCTTCTCCTTCTTCTGCTTCTTCTGCTTCACCCTCCAGACTGCACCCTCTCCTTCTCCTTCTTCTGCTTCTTCTGCTTCGCCCTCCAGACTTCACCTTCTCCTTTTCCACTTCTGCTTCTTCTGCTTCACCCTCCAGACTTCACCTTCTCCTTCTCCTTCTTCTGCTTCTTCTGCTTCACCCTCCTGACTTCACCTTCTCCTTCTCCTTCTTCTACTTCTTCTGATTCACCCTCCAGACTTCACCTTCTCCTTCTCCTTCTTCTGCTTCTTCTGCTTCACCCTCCAGACTTCACCTTCTCCTTCTCCTTCTTCAGCTTCTTCTGCTGCGCCCTCCAGACTTCACCTTCTCCTTCTCCTTCTTCTGCTTCTTCTGCTTCACCTTCCTGACTTCACTTTCTCCTTCTCCTTCTTCTACTTCTTCTGCTTCATCCCCTTAATTCACCTTCTCCTTCTCCTTCTTCTGCTTCTTCTGATTCACCCTCCTAACTTCATCTTCTCCTTCTCCTTCTTCTGCTTCTTCTGATTCAGCCTCCTGACCTCACCTTCTCCTTCTCCTTCTTCTGCTTCTTCTGATTCACCCTCCAGACTTCACCTTCTCCTTCTCCTTCTTCTGCTTCTTCTGATTCTCCCTCCAGACTTCACCTTCTCCTTCTCCTTCTTCTGCTTCTTCTGCTTCACACTCCTGACTTCACCTTCTCCTTCTCCTTCTTCTACTTCTTCTGAATCACCCTCCAGACTTCACCTTCTCCTTCTCCTTCTTCTGCTTCTTCTGCTTCACCCTCCAGACTTCACCTTCTCCTTCTACTTCTTCTGCTTCTTCTGCTGCGCCCTCCAGACTTCACCTTCTCCTTCTCCTTCTTCTGCTTCTTCTCCTTCACCTTCCTGACTTCACATTCTCCTTCTCCTTCTTCTACTTCTTCTGCTTCACCCCCTGACTTCAACTTCTCCTTCTCCTTCTTCTGCTTCTTCTGATTCACCCTACTAACTTCACCTTCTCCTTCTCCTTCTTCTGCTTCTTCTGATTCACCCTCCTGACCTCACCTTCTCCTTCTCCTTCTTCTGCTTCTTCTGATTCACCCTCCAGACTTCACCTTCTCCTTCTCCTTCTTCTGCTTCTTCTGATTCACCCTCCTGACTTCAACTTCTCCTTCTCCTTCTTCTGCTTCTTCTGATTCACCCTCCAGACTTCACCTTCTCCTTCTCCTTCTTCTACTTCTTCTGATTCACCATCCAGACTTCACCTTCTCCTTCTACTTCTTCTGCTTCTTCTGATTCACCCTCCAGACTTCACCTTCTCCTTCTCCTTCTTCTGCTTCTTCTGATTCACACTCCAGACTTCTCCTTCTCCTTCTCCTTCTTCTGCTTCTTCTGATTCACTCTCCAGACTTCACCTTCTCCTTCTCCTTCTTCTGCTTCTTCTGATTCACCCTCCAGACTTTACCTTCTCCTTCTCCTTCTTCTACTTCTTCTGATTCACCCTCCAGACTTCACCTTCTCCTTCTCCTTCTTCTGCTTCTTCTGATTCACCCTCCAGACTTCACCTTCTCCTTCTCCTTCGTCTACTTCTTCGGATTCACCCTCCAGACTACACCTTCTCCTTCTCCTTCTTCTTCTGCTTCTTCTGCTTCACCCTCCAGACTTCACCTTCTCCTTCTCCTTCTTCTACTTCGTCTGATTCACCCTCCAGACTTCACCTTCTCCTTCTCCTTCTTCTACATCTTCTGATTCACCCTCCTGACTTCACCTTCTCCATCTCCTTCTTCTGCTTCTTCTGCTTCACCCTCCAGACTTCACCTTCTCCTTCTCCTTCTTCTGCTTCTTCTGCTTCACCCTCCAGACTTCACCTTCTCCTTCTCCTTCTTCTGCTTCTTCTGCTTCACCCTCCTGACTTCACCTTCTCCTTCTCCTTCTTCTACTTCATCTGATTCACCCTCCAGACTTCACCTTCGCCTTCTCCTTCTTCTGCTTCTTCTGCTTCACCCTCCAGACTGCACCCTCTCCTTCTCCTTCTTCTGCTTCTTCTGCTTCGCCCTCCAGACTTCACTTCTCCTTTTCCACTTCTGCTTCTTCTGCTTCACCCTCCAGACTTCACCTTCTCCTTCTCCTTCTTCTGCTTCTTCTGCTTCACCCTCCTGACTTCACCTTCTCCTTCTCCTTCTTCTACTTCTTCTGATTCACCCTCCAGACTTCACCTTCTCCTTCTCCTTCTTCTGCTTCTTCTGCTTCACCCTCCAGACTTCACCTTCTCCTTCTCCTTCTTCAGCTTCTTCTGCTGCGCCCTCCAGACTTCACCTTCTCCTTCTCCTTCTTCTGCTTCTTCTGCTTCACCTTCCTGACTTCACCTTCTCCTTCTCCTTCTTCTACTTCTTCTGCTTCATCCCCTTAATTCACCTTCTCCTTCTCCTTCTTCTGCTTCTTCTGATTCACCCTCCTAACTTCATCTTCTCCTTCTCCTTCTTCTGCTTCTTCTGATTCAGCCTCCTGACCTCACCTTCTCCTTCTCCTTCTTCGGCTTCTTCTGATTCACCCTCCAGACTTCACCTTCTCCTTCTCCTTCTTCTGCTTCTTCTGATTCTCCTCCAGACTTCACCTTCTCCTTCTCCTTCTTCTGCTTCTTCTGCTTCACACTCCTGACTTCACCTTCTCCTTCTCCTTCTTCTACTTCTTCTGAATCACCCTCCAGACTTCACCTTCTCCTTCTCCTTCTTCTGCTTCTTCTGCTCACCCTCCAGACTTCACCTTCTCCTTCTCCTTCTTCTACTTCTTCTGCTTCACCCCCCTGACTTCAACTTCTGCTTCTCCTTCTTCTGCTTCTTCTGATTCACCCTACTAACTTCACCTTCTCCTTCTCCTTCTTCTGCTTCTTCTGATTCACCCTCCTGACCTCACCTTCTCCTTCTCCTTCTTCTGCCTCTTCTGATTCACCCTCCAGACTTCACCTTCTCCTTCTCCTTCTTCTGCTTCTTCTGATTCACCCTCCAGACTTCACCTTCTCCTTCTCCTTCTTCTGCTTCTTCTGATTCACCCTCCTGACCTCACCTTCTCCTTCTCCTTCTTCTACTTCTTCTGATTCACCCTCCAGACTTCATCTTCGCCTTCTCCTTCTTCTGCTTCTTCTGATTCACCCTCCAGACTTCACCTTCTCCTTCTCCTTCTTCTGCTTCTTCTGCTTCACCCTCCAGACTTCACCTTCTCCTTCTCTTTCTTCTGCTTCTTCTGATTCACCCTCCAGACTTCACCTTCTCCTTCTCCTTCTTCTGATTCTTCTGATTCACCCTCCAGACTTCACCTTCTCCTTCCCCTTCTTCTGCTTCTTCTGATTCACCCTCCTAACTTCATCTTCTCCTTCTCCTTCTTCTGCTTCTTCTGATTCAGCCTCCTGACCTCACCTTCTCCTTCTCCTTCTTCGGCTTCTTCTGATTCACCCTCCAGACTTCACCTTCTCCTTCTCCTTCTTCTGCTTCTTCTGATTCTCCCTCCAGACTTCACCTTCTCCTTCTCCTTCTTCTGCTTCTTCTGCTTCACACTCCTGACTTCACCTTCTCCTTCTCCTTCTTCTACTTCTTCTGAATCACCCTCCAGACTTCACCTTCTCCTTCTCCTTCTTCTGCTTCTTCTGCTTCACCCTCCAGACTTCACCTTCTCCTTCTACTTCTTCTGCTTCTTCTGCTGCGCCCTCCAGACTTCACCTTCTCCTTCTCCTTCTTCTGCTTCTTCTCCTTCACCTTCCTGACTTCACCTTCTCCTTCTCCTTCTTCTACTTCTTCTGCTTCACCCCCCTGACTTCAACTTCTGCTTCTCCTTCTTCTGCTTCTTCTGATTCACCCTACTAACTTCACCTTCTCCTTCTCCTTCTTCTGCTTCTTCTGATTCACCCTCCTGACCTCACCTTCTCCTTCTCCTTCTTCTGCTTCTTCTGATTCACCCTCCAGACTTCACCTTCTCCTTCTCCTTCTTCTGCTTCTTCTGATTCACCCTCCAGACTTCAACTTCTCCTTCTCCTTCTTCTGCTTCTTCTGATTCTCCCTCCAGACTTCACCTTCTCCTTCTCCTTCTTCTGCTTCTTCTGCTTCACACTCCTGACTTCACCTTCTCCTTCTCCTTCTTCTACTTCTTCTGAATCACCCTCCAGACTTCACCTTCTCCTTCTCCTTCTTCTGCTTCTTCTGCTTCACCCTCCAGACTTCACCTTCTCCTTCTACTTCTTCTGCTTCTTCTGCTGCGCCCTCCAGACTTCACCTTCTCCTTCTCCTTCTTCTGCTTCTTCTCCTTCACCTTCCTGACTTCACCTTCTCCTTCTCCTTCTTCTACTTCTTCTGCTTCACCCCCCTGACTTCAACTTCTGCTTCTCCTTCTTCTGCTTCTTCTGATTCACCCTACTAACTTCACCTTCTCCTTCTCCTTCTTCTGCTTCTTCTGATTCACCCTCCTGACCTCACCTTCTCCTTCTCCTTCTTCTGCTTCTTCTGATTCACCCTCCAGACTTCACCTTCTCCTTCTCCTTCTTCTGCTTCTTCTGATTCACCCTCCAGACTTCACCTTCTCCTTCTCCTTCTTCTGCTTCTTCTGATTCACCCTCCTGACCTCACCTTCTCCTTCTCCTTCTTCTACTTCTTCTGATTCACCCTCCAGACTTCATCTTCGCCTTCTCCTTCTTCTGCTTCTTCTGATTCACCCTCCAGACTTCACCTTCTCCTTCTCCTTCTTCTGCTTCTTCTGCTTTACCCTCCAGACTTCACCTTCTCCTTCTCTTTCTTCTGCTTCTTCTGATTCACCCTCCAGACTTCACCTTCTCCTTCTCCTTCTTCTGATTCTTCTGATTCACCCTCCAGACTTCACCTTCTCCTTCCCCTTCTTCTGCTTCTTCTGATTCACCCTCCTGACTTCACCTTCTCCTTCTCCTTCTTCTACTTCTTCTGATTCACCCTCCTGACTTCACCTTCTCCTTCTCCTTCTTCTGCTTCACCCTCCTGACTTCACCTTCTCCTTCTCCTTCTTCTACTTCTTCTGATTCACCCTCCAGACTTCACCTTCGCCTTCTCCTTCTTCTGCTTCTTCTGCTTCACCCTCCAGACTGCACCCTCTCCTTCTCCTTCTTCTGCTTCTTCTGCTTCGCCCTCCAGACTTCACCTTCTCCTTTTCCACTTCTGCTTCTTCTGCTTCACCCTCCAGACTTCACCTTCTCCTTCTCCTTCTTCTGCTTCTTCTGCTTCACCCTCCTGACTTCACCTTCTCCTTCTCCTTCTTCTACTTCTTCTGATTCACCCTCCAGACTTCACCTTCTCCTTCTCCTTCTTCTGCTTCTTCTGCTTCACCCTCCAGACTTCACCTTCTCCTTCTCCTTCTTCAGCTTCTTCTGCTGCGCCCTCCAGACTTCACCTTCTCCTTCTCCTTCTTCTGCTTCTTCTGCTTCACCTTCCTGACTTCACCTTCTCCTTCTCCTTCTTCTACTTCTTCTGCTTCATCCCCTTAATTCACCTTCTCCTTCTCCTTCTTCTGCTTCTTCTGATTCACCCTCCTAACTTCATCTTCTCCTTCTCCTTCTTCTGCTTCTTCTGATTCAGCCTCCTGACCTCACCTTCTCCTTCTCCTTCTTCGGCTTCTTCTGATTCACCCTCCAGACTTCACCTTCTCCTTCTCCTTCTTTTGCTTCTTCTGATTCTCCCTCCAGACTTCACCTTCTCCTTCTCCTTCTTCTGCTTCTTCTGCTTCACACTCCTGACTTCACCTTCTCCTTCTCCTTCTTCTACTTCTTCTGAATCACCCTCCAGACTTCACCTTCTCCTTCTCCTTCTTCTGCTTCTTCTGCTTCACCCTCCAGACTTCACCTTCTCCTTCTACTTCTTCTGCTTCTTCTGCTGCGCCCTCCAGACTTCACCTTCTCCTTCTCCTTCTTCTGCTTCTTCTCCTTCACCTTCCTGACTTCACCTTCTCCTTCTCCTTCTTCTACTTCTTCTGCTTCACCCCCCTGACTTCAACTTCTGCTTCTCCTTCTTCTGCTTCTTCTGATTCACCCTACTAACTTCACCTTCTCCTTCTCCTTCTTCTGCTTCTTCTGATTCACCCCCCTGACCTCACCTTCTCATTCTCCTTCTTCTGCTTCTTCTGATTCACCCTCCAGACTTCACCTTCTCCTTCTCCTTCTTCTGATTCTTCTGATTCACCCTCCAGACTTCACCTTCTCCTTCTTCTGCTTCTTCTGATTCACCCTCCTGACCTCACCTTCTCCTTCTCCTTCTTCTACTTCTTCTGATTCACCCTCCAGACTTCATCTTCGCATTCTCCTTCTTCTGCTTCTTCTGATTCACCCTCCAGACTTCACCTTCTCCTTCTCCTTCTTCTGCTTCTTCTGCTTCACCCTCCAGACTTCACCTTCTCCTTCTCTTTCTTCTGCTTCTTCTGATTCACCCTCCAGACTTCACCTTCTCCTTCTCCTTCTTCTGATTCTTCTGATTCACCCTCCAGACTTCACCTTCTCCTTCTCCTTCTTCTGCTTCTTCTCCTTCACCTTCCTGACTTCACCTTCTCCTTCTCCTTCTTCTACTTCTTCTGCTTCACCCCCCTGACTTCAACTTCTGCTTCTCCTTCTTCTGCTTCTTCTGATTCACCCTACTAACTTCACCTTCTCCTTCTCCTTCTTCTGCTTCTTCTGATTCACCCTCCTGACCTCACCTTCTCCTTCTCCTTCTTCTGCTTCTTCTGATTCACCCTCCAGACTTCACCTTCTCCTTCTCCTTCTTCTGCTTCTTCTGATTCACCCTCCAGACTTCAACTTCTCCTTCTCCTTCTTCTGCTTCTTCTGATTCTCCCTCCAGACTTCACCTTCTCCTTCTCCTTCTTCTGCTTCTTCTGCTTCACACTCCTGACTTCACCTTCTCCTTCTCCTTCTTCTACTTCTTCTGAATCACCCTCCAGACTTCACCTTCTCCTTCTCCTTCTTCTGCTTCTTCTGCTTCACCCTCCAGACTTCACCTTCTCCTTCTACTTCTTCTGCTTCTTCTGCTGCGCCCTCCAGACTTCACCTTCTCCTTCTCCTTCTTCTGCTTCTTCTCCTTCACCTTCCTGACTTCACCTTCTCCTTCTCCTTCTTCTACTTCTTCTGCTTCACCCCCCTGACTTCAACTTCTGCTTCTCCTTCTTCTGCTTCTTCTGATTCACCCTACTAACTTCACCTTCTCCTTCTCCTTCTTCTGCTTCTTCTGATTCACCCTCCTGACCTCACCTTCTCCTTCTCCTTCTTCTGCTTCTTCTGATTCACCCTCCAGACTTCACCTTCTCCTTCTCCTTCTTCTGCTTCTTCTGATTCACCCTCCAGACTTCACCTTCTCCTTCTCCTTCTTCTGCTTCTTCTGATTCACCCTCCTGACCTCACCTTCTCCTTCTCCTTCTTCTACTTCTTCTGATTCACCCTCCAGACTTCATCTTCGCCTTCTCCTTCTTCTGCTTCTTCTGATTCACCCTCCAGACTTCACCTTCTCCTTCTCCTTCTTCTGCTTCTTCTGCTTTACCCTCCAGACTTCACCTTCTCCTTCTCTTTCTTCTGCTTCTTCTGATTCACCCTCCAGACTTCACCTTCTCCTTCTCCTTCTTCTGATTCTTCTGATTCACCCTCCAGACTTCACCTTCTCCTTCCCCTTCTTCTGCTTCTTCTGATTCACCCTCCTGACTTCACCTTCTCCTTCTCCTTCTTCTACTTCTTCTGATTCACCCTCCTGACTTCACCTTCTCCTTCTCCTTCTTCTGCTTCACCCTCCTGACTTCACCTTCTCCTTCTCCTTCTTCTACTTCTTCTGATTCACCCTCCAGACTTCACCTTCGCCTTCTCCTTCTTCTGCTTCTTCTGCTTCACCCTCCAGACTGCACCCTCTCCTTCTCCTTCTTCTGCTTCTTCTGCTTCGCCCTCCAGACTTCACCTTCTCCTTTTCCACTTCTGCTTCTTCTGCTTCACCCTCCAGACTTCACCTTCTCCTTCTCCTTCTTCTGCTTCTTCTGCTTCACCCTCCTGACTTCACCTTCTCCTTCTCCTTCTTCTACTTCTTCTGATTCACCCTCCAGACTTCACCTTCTCCTTCTCCTTCTTCTGCTTCTTCTGCTTCACCCTCCAGACTTCACCTTCTCCTTCTCCTTCTTCAGCTTCTTCTGCTGCGCCCTCCAGACTTCACCTTCTCCTTCTCCTTCTTCTGCTTCTTCTGCTTCACCTTCCTGACTTCACCTTCTCCTTCTCCTTCTTCTACTTCTTCTGCTTCATCCCCTTAATTCACCTTCTCCTTCTCCTTCTTCTGCTTCTTCTGATTCACCCTCCTAACTTCATCTTCTCCTTCTCCTTCTTCTGCTTCTTCTGATTCAGCCTCCTGACCTCACCTTCTCCTTCTCCTTCTTCGGCTTCTTCTGATTCACCCTCCAGACTTCACCTTCTCCTTCTCCTTCTTTTGCTTCTTCTGATTCTCCCTCCAGACTTCACCTTCTCCTTCTCCTTCTTCTGCTTCTTCTGCTTCACACTCCTGACTTCACCTTCTCCTTCTCCTTCTTCTACTTCTTCTGAATCACCCTCCAGACTTCACCTTCTCCTTCTCCTTCTTCTGCTTCTTCTGCTTCACCCTCCAGACTTCACCTTCTCCTTCTACTTCTTCTGCTTCTTCTGCTGCGCCCTCCAGACTTCACCTTCTCCTTCTCCTTCTTCTGCTTCTTCTCCTTCACCTTCCTGACTTCACCTTCTCCTTCTCCTTCTTCTACTTCTTCTGCTTCACCCCCCTGACTTCAACTTCTGCTTCTCCTTCTTCTGCTTCTTCTGATTCACCCTACTAACTTCACCTTCTCCTTCTCCTTCTTCTGCTTCTTCTGATTCACCCCCCTGACCTCACCTTCTCATTCTCCTTCTTCTGCTTCTTCTGATTCACCCTCCAGACTTCACCTTCTCCTTCTCCTTCTTCTGATTCTTCTGATTCACCCTCCAGACTTCACCTTCTCCTTCTTCTGCTTCTTCTGATTCACCCTCCTGACCTCACCTTCTCCTTCTCCTTCTTCTACTTCTTCTGATTCACCCTCCAGACTTCATCTTCGCATTCTCCTTCTTCTGCTTCTTCTGATTCACCCTCCAGACTTCACCTTCTCCTTCTCCTTCTTCTGCTTCTTCTGCTTCACCCTCCAGACTTCACCTTCTCCTTCTCTTTCTTCTGCTTCTTCTGATTCACCCTCCAGACTTCACCTTCTCCTTCTCCTTCTTCTGATTCTTCTGATTCACCCTCCAGACTTCACCTTCTCCTTCCCCTTCTTCTGCTTCTTCTGATTCACCCTCCTGACTTCACCTTCTCCTTCTCCTTCTTCTACTTCTTCTGATTCACCCTCCTGACTTCACCTTCTCCTTCTCCTTCTTCTGCTTCACCCTTCAGACTTCACCTTCTCCTTCTCCTTCTTCTACTTCTTCTGATTCACCCTCCAGACTTCACCTTCTCCTTCTCCTTCGTCTGCTTCTTCTGATTCACCCTCCAGACTTCACCTTCTCCTTCTCCTTCTTCTACTTCTTCTGATTCAGCCTCCATACTTCACCTTCTCCTTTTCCTTCTTCTACTTCTTCTGATTCACCCTCCAGACTTCACCGTCTCCTTCTCCTTCTTCTACTTCTTCTGATTCACCCTCCAGTCTTCACCTTCTCCTTTTCCTTCTTCTGCTTCTTCTGCTTCACCCTCCAGACTTCACCTTCTCCTTCTCTTTCTTCTACTTCTTCTGATTCACCCTCCAGTCTTCACCTTCTCCTTCTCCTTCTTCTGCTTCTTCTGATTCACCCTCCAGACTTCACCTTCTCCTTCTCCTTCTTCTGCTTCTTCTGATTCACCCTCGTGACTTCACCTTCTCCTTCTCCTTCTTCTGCTTCTTCTGATTCACCCTCCAGACTTCACCTTCTCCTTCCCATCTTCTACTTCTTCTG
This sequence comes from Somniosus microcephalus, assembly GCF_052327205.1. NCBI lineage: Eukaryota > Metazoa > Chordata > Chondrichthyes > Squaliformes > Somniosidae > Somniosus > Somniosus microcephalus. The sequence goes on from NW_028225483.1 coordinate 60,194, forward strand.
ATTCACCCTCCAGACTTCACCTTCTCCTTCTCCTTCGTCTACTTCTTCTGATTCACCCTCCAGACTACACCTTCTCCTTCTCCTTCTTCTACTTCCTCTGATTCACCCTCCAGACTTCACCTTCTCCTTCTCCTTCTTCTGCTTCTTCTGATTCACCCTGCAGACTTCACCTTCTCCTTCTCCTTCTTCTACTTCTTCTGATTCACCCTCCAGACTTCACCTTCTCCTTCTCCTTCTTCTACTTCTTCTGCTTCACCCTCCAGACATCACCTTCTCCTTCTCCTTCTTCTGCATCTTCTGCTGCGCCCTCCAGACTTCACCTTCTCCTTCTCCTTCTTCTACTTCTTCTGATTCAGCCTCCAGACTTCACCTTCTCCTTTTCCTTCTTCTACTTCTTCTGATTCACCCTCCAGACTTCACCTTCTCCTTCTCCTTCTTCTACTTCTTCTGATTCACCCTCCAGTCTTCACCTTCTCCTTTTCCTTCTTCTGCTTCTTCTGCTTCACCCTCCAGACTTCACCTTCTCCTTCTCTTTCTTCTACTTCTTCTGATTCACCCTCCAGACTTCACCTTCTCCTTCTCCTTCTTCTGCTTCTTCTGATTCACCTTCCAGACTTCACCTTCTCCTTCTCCTTCTTCTGCTTCTTCTGATTCACCTCCAGACTTCACCTTCTCCTTCTCCTTCTTCTGCTTCTTCTGATTCACCCATCAGACTTCACCTTCTCCTTCTTCTTCTTCTGCTTATTCTGATTCACCCTCCAGACCTCACCTTCTCCTTCTTATACATCTTCTGATTCACCCTCCAGACTTCATCTTCTCCTTCTCCTTCTTGTGCTTCTTCTGATTCACCCTCCAGACGTCACCTTCTCCTTCTCCTTCTTCTGCTTCTTCTGATTCACCCTCCAGACTTCGCCTTCTCCTTCTTCTACTTCTTCTGATTCAACCTCCAGACTTCACCTTCTCCTTCTCCTTCTTCTACTTCTTCTGATTCACCCTCCAGTCTTCACCTTCTCCTTCTCCTTCTTCTGCTTCTTCTGATTCACCCTCCAGACTTCACCTTCTCCTTCTCCTTCTTCCGCCTCTTCTGATTCACCCTCCTGACTTCACCTTCTCCTTCTCCTTCTTCTGCTTCTTCTGATTCACCCTCCAGACTTCACCTTCTCCTTCTTCTACTTCTTCTGATTCACCCTCCAGACTTCACCTTCTCCTTCTACTTCTTCTGCTTCTTCTGATTCAACCTCCAGAATTCACCTTCTCCTTCTCCTTCTTCTGCTTCTTCTGATTCACCCTCCAGACTTCACCTTCTCCTTCTCCTTCTTCCGCCTCTTCTGATTCACCCTCCTGACTTCACCTTCTCCTTCTCCTTCTTCTGCTTCTTCTGATTCACCCTCCAGACTTCACCTTCTCCTTCTTCTACTTCTTCTGTTTCACCCTCCAGACTTCACCTTCTCCTTCTCCTGCTTCTGCTTCTTCTGATTCACCCTCCAGACTTCACCTTCTCCTTCTCCTTCGTCTACGTCTTCTGATTCTCCCTCCAGACTACACCTTCTCCTTCTCCTTCTTCTACTTCTTCTGATTCACCCTCCAGACTTCACCTTCTCCTTCTCCTTCTTCTGCTTCTTCTGATTCACCCTCCAGACTTCACCTTCTCCTTCTCCTTCTTCTACTTCTTCTGATTCACACTCCAAACTTCACCTTCTCCTTCTCCTTCTTCTACTTCATCTGATTCACCCTCCAGACTTCACCTTCTCCTTCTCCTTCTTCTACTTCTTCTGCTTCTCCCTCCAGACTTCACCTTCTCCTTCTCCTTCTACTGCTTCTTCTGATTCACCCTCCAGACTTCACCTTCTCCTTCTCCTTCTTCTACTTCTTCTGATTCACCCTCCAGACTTCAACTTCTCCTTCTCCTTCTTCTTCTTCTTCTGATTCACCCTCCAGACTTCACCTTCTCCTTCTCCTTCTTCTACTTCTTCTGATTCACCCTCTTGACTTCAACTTCTCCTTCTCCTTCTTCTGCTTCTTCTGCTTCATCCTCCAGACTTCACCTTCTCCTTCTCCTTCTTCTGCTTCTTCTGCTTCACCCTCCAGACTTCACCTTCTCCTTCTCCTTCTTCTGCTTCTTCTGCTTCACCCTCCTGACTTCACCTTCTGCTACTCCTTCTTCTACTTCTTCTGATTCACCCTCCAGACTTCACCTTCTCCTTCTCCTTCATCTGCTTTTTCTGCTTCACCCTCCAGAATTCACCTTCTCCTTCTCCTTCTTCTGCTTCTTCTGCTTCACCCTCCAGACTTCACCTTCTCCTTCTCCTTCTTCTGCTTCTTCTGCTTCACCCTCCAGACTTCACCTTCTCCTTCTCCTTCTTCTGCTTCTTCTGCTTCACCCTCCTGACTTCACCTTCTCCTTCTCCTTCTTCTACTTCTTCTGATTCACCCTCCAGACTTCACCTTCTCCTTCTCCTTCTTCTGCTTCTACGGCTTCACCCTCCAGACTTTACCTTCTCCTTCTCCTTCTTCTGCTTCTTCTGCTGCGCCCTCCAGACTTGAGCTTCTCCTTCTTCTTCTTCTGCTTCTTCTGCTTCACCCTCCTGACTTCACCTTCTCCTTCTCCTTCTTCTACTTCTTCTGCTTCACCCCCCTGACTTCACCTTCTCCTTCTCCTTCTTCTGCTTCTTCTGATTCACCCTCCTAACTTCACCTTCTCCTTCTCCTTCTTCTGCTTCTTCTGATTCACCCTCCTGACTTCACCTTCTCCTTCTCCTTCTTCTGCTTCTTCTGATCCACCCTCCAGACTTCACCTTCTGCTTCTCCTTCTTCTGCTTCTTCTGATTCACCCTCCAGACCTCACCTTCTCCTTCTCCTTCTTCTACTTCTTCTGATTCACCCTCCAGACTTCATCTTCTCCTTCTCCTTCTTCTGCTTCTTCTGATTCACCCTCCAGACTTCACCTTCTCCTTCTCCTTCTTCTGCTTCTTCTGATTCACCCTCCAGACTTCACCTTCTCCTTCTCCTTCTTCTACTTCTTCTGATTCACCCTCCAGACTTCACCTTCTTCTTCTCCTTCTTCTACTTCTTCTGATTCACCCTCCAGTCTTCACCTTCTCCTTCTCCTTCTTCTGCTTCTGCTGCTTCACCCTCCAGACTTCACCTTCTCCTTCTCTTTCTTCTGCTTCTTCTGATTCACCCTCCAGACTTCACCTTCTCCTTCTCCTTCTTCTGATTCTTCAGGTTCACCCTCCAGACTTCACCTTCTCCTTCTCCTTCTTCTGCTTCTTCTGATTCACCCTCGTGACTTCACCTTCTCCTTCTCCTTCTTCTACTTCTTCTGATTCACCCTCCTGACTTCACCTTCTCCTTCTCCTTCTTCTACTTCTTCTGCTTCACCCTCCAGACTTCACCTTCTCCTTCTCCTTCTTCTACTTCTTCTGATTCACCCTCCAGACTTCACCTTCTCCTTCTCCTTCTTCTGCTTCTTCTGATTCACCCTCCAGACTTCACCTTCTCCTTCTCCTTATTCTGCTTCTTCTGATTCACCCTCCAGACTTCACCTTCTCCTTCTCCTTCTTCTGCTCCTTCTGATTCACCATCCAGACTTCACCTTCTCCTTCTCCTTCTTCTGCTTCTTCTGATTCACCCTCCAGACTTCACCTTCTCCTTCTCCTTCTTCTACTTCTTCTGATTCACCCTCCAGACTTCATCTTCTCCTTCTCCTTCTTCTGCTTCTTCTGATTCACCCTCCAGACTTCACCTTCTCCTTCTCCTTCTTCTGCTTCTTCTGATTCACCCTCCAGACTTCACCTTCTCCTTCTCCTTCTTCTACTTCTTCTGATTCACCCTCCAGACTTCACCTTCTCCTTCTCCTTCTTCTACTTCTTCTGATTCACCCTCCGGACTTCACCTTCTCCTTCTCCTTCTTCTGCTTCTTCTGATTCACCCTCCAGACTTCACCTTCTCCTTCTCCTTCTTCTGCTTCTTCTGATTCACCCTCCAGACTTCACCTTCTCCTTCTCCTTTTTCTGCTTCTTCTGATTCACCCTTCAGACTTCACCTTCTCCTTCTCCTTCTTCTGCTTCTTCTGATTCACCCTCCAGATCTCACCTTCTCCTTCTCCTTCTTCTACTTCTTCTGATTCACCCTCCAGACTTCATCTTCTCCTTCTCCTTCTTCTGCTTCTTCTGATTCACCCTCCAGATTTCACCTTCTCCTTCTCCTTCTTCTGCTTCTTCTGATTCACCCTCCAGACTTAGCCTTCTCCTTCTCCTTCTTCTACTTCTTCTGCTTCGCCCTCCAGACTTCACCTTCTCCTTGTCCTTCTTCTGCTTCTTCTGCTTCACCCTCCAGACTTCACCTTCTCCTTCTCCTTCTTCTGCTTCTTCTGCTTCACCCTCCTGACTTCACCTTCTCCTTCTCCTTCTTCTACTTCTTCTGATTCACCCTCCAGACTTCACCTTCTCCTTCTCCTTCTTCTGCTTCTACGGCTTCACCCTCCAGACTTTACCTTCTCCTTCTCCTTCTTCTGCTTCTTCTGCTGCGCCCTCCAGACTTGACCTTCTCCTTCTCCTTCTTCTGCTTCTTCTGCTTCACCCTCCTGACTTCACCTTCTCCTTCTCCTTCTTCTACTTCTTCTGCTTCACCCCCCTGACTTCACCTTCTCCTTCTCCTTCTTCTGCTTCTTCTGATTCACCCTCCTAACTTCACCTTCTCCTTCTCCTTCTTCTGCTTCTTCAGATTCACCCTCCTGACTTCACCTTCTCCTTCTCCTTCTTCTGCTTCTTCTGATCCACCCTCCAGACTTCACCTTCTGCTTCTCCTTCTTTTGCTTCTTCTGATTCACCCTCCAGACCTCACCTTCTCCTTCTCCTTCTTCTACTTCTTCTGATTCACCCTCCAGACTTCATCTTCTCCTTCTCCTTCTTCTGCTTCTTCTGATTCACCCTCCAGACTTCACCTTCTCCTTCTCCTTCTTCTGCTTCTTCTGATTCACCCTCCAGACTTCACCTTCTCCTTCTCCTTCTTCTACTTCTTCTGATTCACCCTCCAGACTTCACCTTCTTCTTCTCCTTCTTCTGCTTCTTCTGATTCACCCTCCAGACTTCACCTTCTCCTTCTCCTTATTCTGCTTCTTCTGCTTCACCCTCCAGACTTCACCTTCTCCTTCTCTTTCTTCTGCTTCTTCTGATTCACCCTCCAGACTTCACCTTCTCCATCTCCTTCTTCTGATTCTTCTGTTTCACCCTCCAGACTTCACCTTCTCCTTCTCCTTCTTCTGCTTCTTCTGATTCACCCTCGTGACTTCACCTTCTCCTTCTCCTTCTTCTACTTCTTCTGATTCACCCTCCTGACTTCACCTTCTCCTTCTCCTTCTTCTACTTCTTCTGCTTCACCCTCCAGACTTCACCTTCTCCTTCTCCTTCTTCTACTTCTTCTGATTCACCCTCCAGACTTCACCTTCTCCTTCTCCTTCTTCTGCTTCTTCTGATTCACCCTCCAGACTTCACCTTCTCCTTCTCCTTATTCTGCTTCTTCTGATTCACCCTCCAGACTTCACCTTCTCCTTCTCCTTCTTCTGCTTCTTCTGATTCACCATCCAGACTTCACCTTCTCCTTCTCCTTCTTCTGCTTCTTCTGATTCACCCTCCAGACTTCACCTTCTCCTTCTCCTTCTTCTACTTCTTCTGATTCACCCTCCAGACTTCATCTTCTCCTTCTCCTTCTTCTGCTTCTTCTGATTCACCCTCCAGACTTCACCTTCTCCTTCTCCTTCTTCTGCTTCTTCTGATTCACCCTCCAGACTTCACCTTCTCCTTCTCCTTCTTCTACTTCTTCTGATTCACCCTCCAGACTTCACCTTCTCCTTCTCCTTCTTCTACTTCTTCTGATTCACCCTCCGGACTTCACCTTCTCCTTCTCCTTCTTCTTCTTCTTCTGATTCACCCTCCAGACTTCACCTTCTCCTTCTCCTTCTTCTGCTTTTTCTGATTCACCCTCCAGACTTCACCTTCTCCTTCTCCTTTTTCTGCTTCTTCTGATTCACCCTTCAGACTTCACCTTCTCCTTCTCCTTCTTCTGCTTCTTCTGATTCACCCTCCAGATCTCACCTTCTCCTTCTCCTTCTTCTACTTCTTCTGATTCACCCTCCAGACTTCATCTTCTCCTTCTCCTTCTTCTGCTTCTTCTGATTCACCCTCCAGATTTCACCTTCTCCTTCTCCTTCTTCTGCTTCTTCTGATTCACTCTCCAGACTTAGCCTTCTCCTTCTCCTTCTTCTACTTCTTCTGATTCACCCTCCAGACTTCACCTTCTCCTTCTCCTTCTTCTACTGCTTCTGATTCACCCTCCAGTCTTCACCTTCTCCTTCGCCTTCTTCTGCTTCTTCTGATTCACCCTCCAGATTTCACCTTCTCCTTCTCCTTCTTCTGCTTCTTCTGATTCACCCTCCTGACTTCACCTTCTCCTTCTCCTTCTTCTGCTTCTTCTGATTCAACCTCCAGACTTCACTTTCTCCTTCTCCTTCTTCTACTTCTTCTGATTCACCCTCCAGACTTCACCTTCTCCTTCTACTTCTTCTGCTTCTTCTGATTCACCCTCCAGACTTCACCTTCTCCTTCTCCTTCTTCTGCTTCTTCTGATTCACCCTCCATACTTCACCTTCTCCTTCTCCTTCTTCTGCTTCTTCCGATTCACCCTCCAGACTTCACCTTCTCCTTCTCCTTCTTCTGCTTCTTCTGATTCACCCTCCAGACTTCACCTTCTCCTTCTGCTTCTTCTACTTCTTCTGAATCACCCTCCAGACTTCACCTTCTCCTTCTCCTTCTTCTGCTTCTTCTGATTCACCCTCCAGACTTCACCTTCTCCTTCTCCTTCGTCTACTTCTCCTGATTCACCCTCCAAACTACACCTTCTACTTCTCCTTCTTCTACTTCTTCTGATTCACCCTCCAGATTTCACCTTCTCCTTCTCCTTCTTCTGCTTCTTCTGATTCACCCTCCAGACTTCACCTTCTCCTTCTCCTTCTTCTACTTCTTCTGATTCACCCTCCAGACTTTACGTTCTCCTTCTCCTTCTTCTACTTCTTCTGATTCACCCTCCAGACTTCACCTTCTCCTTCTCCTTCTTCTACTTCTTCTGCTTCTCCCTCCAGACTTCACCTTCTCCTTCTCCTTCTTCTGCTTCTTCTGATTCACCCTCCAGACTTCACCTTCTCCTTCTCCTTCTTCTACTTCTTCTGATTCACCCTCCAGACTTCACCTTCTCCTTCTCCTTCTTCTACTTCTTCTGATTCACCCTCCAGACTTCACCTTCTCCTTCTCCTTCTTCTACTTCTTCTGATTCACCCTCCTGACTTCACCTTCTCCTTCTCCTTCTTCTGCTTCTTCTGCTTCACCCTCCAGACTTCACCTTCTCCTTCTCCTTCTTCTGCTTCTTCTGCTTCACCCTCCAGACTTCACCTTCTCCGTCTCCTTCTTCTGCTTCTTCTGCTTCACCCTCCTGACTTCACCTTCTCCTTCTCCTTCTTCTACTTCTTCTGATTCACCCTCCAGACTTCACCTTCTCCTTCTCCTTCTTCTGCCTCTTCTGCTTCACCCTCCAGACTTCACCTTCTCCTTCTCCTTCTTCTGCTTCTTCTGCTTCGCCCTCCAGACTTCACCTTCTCCTTCTCCTTCTTCTGTTTCTTCTGCTTCACCCTCTTGACTTCACCTTCTCCTTCTCCTTCTTCTGCTTCTTCTGCTTCACCCTCCTGACTTCACCATCTCCTTTTCCTTCTTCTACTTCTTCTGCTTCACCCCCCTGACTTCACCTTCTCCTTCTCCTTCTTCTGCTTCTTCTGATTCACCCTCCTAACTTCACCTTCTCCTTCTCCTTCTTCTGCTTCTTCTGATTCACCATCCTGACATCACCTTCTCCTTCTCCTTCTTCTGCTTCTTCTGATTCACCCTCCAGACTTCACCTTCTCCTTCTCCTTCTTCTGCTTCTTCTGATTCACCCTCCAGACTTCATCTTCTCCTTCTCCTTCTTCTGCTTCTTCTGATTCACCCTCCAGACCTCACCTTCTCCTTCTCCTTCTTCTACTTCTTCTGATTCACCCTCCAGACTTCATCTTCTCCTTCTCATTCTTTTGCTTCTTCTGATTCACCCTCCATACTTCACCTTCTCCTTCTCCTTCTTCTGCTTCTTCTGATTCACCCTCCAGACTTCACCTTCTCCTTCTCCTTCTTCTACTTCTTCTGATTCACCCTCCTGACTTCACCTTCTCCTTCTCCTTCTTCTGCTTCTTCTGATTCACCCTCCAGTCTTCAGTTTCTCCTTCTCCTTCTTCTACTTCTTCTGATTCACCCTCCAGTCTTCACCTTCTCCTTCTCCTTCTTCTGCTTATTCTGCTTCACCCTCCAGACTTCACCTTCTCCTTCTCTTTCTTCTGCTTCTTCTGATTCACCCTCCAGACTGCACCTTCTCCTTCTCCTTCTTCTGATTCTTCTGATTCACCCTCCAGACTTCACCTTCTCCTTCTCCTTCTTCTGCTTCTTCTGATTCACCCTCCTGACTTCACCTTCTCCTTCTCCTTCTTCTACTTCTTCTGATTCACCCTCCTGACTTCACCTTCTCCTTCTCCTTCTTCTACTTCTTCTGCTTCACCCTCCAGACTTCACCTTCTCCTTCTCCTTCTTCTACTTCTTCTGATTCACCCTCCAGACTTCACCTTCTCCTTCTCCTTCTTCTGCTTCTTCTGATTCACCCTCCAGACTTCACCTTCTCCTTCTCCTTATTCTGCTTCTTCTGATTCACCCTCCAGACTTCACCTTCTCCTTCTCCTTCTTCTGCTTCTTCTGATTCACCCTCCAGACTTCACCTTCTCCTTCTCCTTTTTCTGCTTCTTCTGATTCGCCCTCCAGACTTCACCTTCTCCTTCTCCTTCTTCTGCTTCTTCTGATACACCCTTCAGACTTCACCTTCTCCTTCTCCTTCTTCTGCTTCTTCTGATTCACCCTCCAGACCTCACCTTCTCCTTCTCCTTCTTCTACTTCTTCTGATTCACCCTCCAGACTTCATCTTCTCCTTCTCCTTCTTCTGCTTCTTCTGATTCACCCTCCAGACTTCACCTTCTCCTTCTCCTTCTTCTGCTTCTTCTGATTCACCCTCCAGACTTCACCTTCTCCTTCTCCTTCTTCTACTTCTTCTGATTCACCCTCCAGACTTCACCTTCTCCTTCTCCTTCTTCTGCTTCTTCTGATTCACCCTCCAGACTTCACCTTCTCCTTCTCCTTTTTCTGCTTCTTCTGATTCACCCTTCAGACTTCACCTTCTCCTTCTCCTTCTTCTGCTTCTTCTGATTCACCCTCCAGATCTCACCTTCTCCTTCTCCTTCTTCTACTTCTTCTGATTCACCCTCCAGACTTCATCTTCTCCTTCTCCTTCTTCTGCTTCTTCTGATTCACCCTCCAGATTTCACCTTCTCCTTCTCCTTCTTCTGCTTCTTCTGATTCACCCTCCAGACTTAGCCTTCTCCTTCTCCTTCTTCTACTTCTTCTGCTTCGCCCTCCAGACTTCACCTTCTCCTTGTCCTTCTTCTGCTTCTTCTGCTTCACCCTCCAGACTTCACCTTCTCCTTCTCCTTCTTCTGCTTCTTCTGCTTCACCCTCCTGACTTCACCTTCTCCTTCTCCTTCTTCTACTTCTTCTGATTCACCCTCCAGACTTCACCTTCTCCTTCTCCTTCTTCTGCTTCTACGGCTTCACCCTCCAGACTTTACCTTCTCCTTCTCCTTCTTCTGCTTCTTCTGCTGCGCCCTCCAGACTTGACCTTCTCCTTCTCCTTCTTCTGCTTCTTCTGCTTCACCCTCCTGACTTCACCTTCTCCTTCTCCTTCTTCTACTTCTTCTGCTTCACCCCCCTGACTTCACCTTCTCCTTCTCCTTCTTCTGCTTCTTCTGATTCACCCTCCTAACTTCACCTTCTCCTTCTCCTTCTTCTGCTTCTTCAGATTCACCCTCCTGACTTCACCTTCTCCTTCTCCTTCTTCTGCTTCTTCTGATCCACCCTCCAGACTTCACCTTCTGCTTCTCCTTCTTTTGCTTCTTCTGATTCACCCTCCAGACCTCACCTTCTCCTTCTCCTTCTTCTACTTCTTCTGATTCACCCTCCAGACTTCATCTTCTCCTTCTCCTTCTTCTGCTTCTTCTGATTCACCCTCCAGACTTCACCTTCTCCTTCTCCTTCTTCTGCTTCTTCTGATTCACCCTCCAGACTTCACCTTCTTCTTCTCCTTCTTCTGCTTCTTCTGATTCACCCTCCAGACTTCACCTTCTCCTTCTCCTTATTCTGCTTCTTCTGCTTCACCCTCCAGACTTCACCTTCTCCTTCTCTTTCTTCTGCTTCTTCTGATTCACCCTCCAGACTTCACCTTCTCCATCTCCTTCTTCTGATTCTTCTGTTTCACCCTCCAGACTTCACCTTCTCCTTCTCCTTCTTCTGCTTCTTCTGATTCACCCTCGTGACTTCACCTTCTCCTTCTCCTTCTTCTACTTCTTCTGATTCACCCTCCTGACTTCACCTTCTCCTTCTCCTTCTTCTACTTCTTCTGCTTCACCCTCCAGACTTCACCTTCTCCTTCTCCTTCTTCTACTTCTTCTGATTCACCCTCCAGACTTCACCTTCTCCTTCTCCTTCTTCTGCTTCTTCTGATTCACCCTCCAGACTTCACCTTCTCCTTCTCCTTATTCTGCTTCTTCTGATTCACCCTCCAGACTTCACCTTCTCCTTCTCCTTCTTCTGCTTCTTCTGATTCACCATCCAGACTTCACCTTCTCCTTCTCCTTCTTCTGCTTCTTCTGATTCACCCTCCAGACTTCACCTTCTCCTTCTCCTTCTTCTACTTCTTCTGATTCACCCTCCAGACTTCATCTTCTCCTTCTCCTTCTTCTGCTTCTTCTGATTCACCCTCCAGACTTCACCTTCTCCTTCTCCTTCTTCTGCTTCTTCTGATTCACCCTCCAGACTTCACCTTCTCCTTCTCCTTCTTCTACTTCTTCTGATTCACCCTCCAGACTTCACCTTCTCCTTCTCCTTCTTCTACTTCTTCTGATTCACCCTCCGGACTTCACCTTCTCCTTCTCCTTCTTCTTCTTCTTCTGATTCACCCTCCAGACTTCACCTTCTCCTTCTCCTTCTTCTGCTTTTTCTGATTCACCCTCCAGACTTCACCTTCTCCTTCTCCTTTTTCTGCTTCTTCTGATTCACCCTTCAGACTTCACCTTCTCCTTCTCCTTCTTCTGCTTCTTCTGATTCACCCTCCAGATCTCACCTTCTCCTTCTCCTTCTTCTACTTCTTCTGATTCACCCTCCAGACTTCATCTTCTCCTTCTCCTTCTTCTGCTTCTTCTGATTCACCCTCCAGATTTCACCTTCTCCTTCTCCTTCTTCTGCTTCTTCTGATTCACTCTCCAGACTTAGCCTTCTCCTTCTCCTTCTTCTACTTCTTCTGATTCACCCTCCAGACTTCACCTTCTCCTTCTCCTTCTTCTACTGCTTCTGATTCACCCTCCAGTCTTCACCTTCTCCTTCGCCTTCTTCTGCTTCTTCTGATTCACCCTCCAGATTTCACCTTCTCCTTCTCCTTCTTCTGCTTCTTCTGATTCACCCTCCTGACTTCACCTTCTCCTTCTCCTTCTTCTGCTTCTTCTGATTCAACCTCCAGACTTCACTTTCTCCTTCTCCTTCTTCTACTTCTTCTGATTCACCCTCCAGACTTCACCTTCTCCTTCTACTTCTTCTGCTTCTTCTGATTCACCCTCCAGACTTCACCTTCTCCTTCTCCTTCTTCTGCTTCTTCTGATTCACCCTCCATACTTCACCTTCTCCTTCTCCTTCTTCTGCTTCTTCCGATTCACCCTCCAGACTTCACCTTCTCCTTCTCCTTCTTCTGCTTCTTCTGATTCACCCTCCAGACTTCACCTTCTCCTTCTGCTTCTTCTACTTCTTCTGAATCACCCTCCAGACTTCACCTTCTCCTTCTCCTTCTTCTGCTTCTTCTGATTCACCCTCCAGACTTCACCTTCTCCTTCTCCTTCGTCTACTTCTCCTGATTCACCCTCCAAACTACACCTTCTACTTCTCCTTCTTCTACTTCTTCTGATTCACCCTCCAGATTTCACCTTCTCCTTCTCCTTCTTCTGCTTCTTCTGATTCACCCTCCAGACTTCACCTTCTCCTTCTCCTTCTTCTACTTCTTCTGATTCACCCTCCAGACTTTACCTTCTCCTTCTCCTTCTTCTACTTCTTCTGATTCACCCTCCAGACTTCACCTTCTCCTTCTCCTTCTTCTACTTCTTCTGCTTCTCCCTCCAGACTTCACCTTCTCCTTCTCCTTCTTCTGCTTCTTCTGATTCACCCTCCAGACTTCACCTTCTCCTTCTCCTTCTTCTACTTCTTCTGATTCACCCTCCAGACTTCACCTTCTCCTTCTCCTTCTTCTACTTCTTCTGATTCACCCTCCAGACTTCACCTTCTCCTTCTCCTTCTTCTACTTCTTCTGATTCACCCTCCTGACTTCACCTTCTCCTTCTCCTTCTTCTGCTTCTTCTGCTTCACCCTCCAGACTTCACCTTCTCCTTCTCCTTCTTCTGCTTCTTCTGCTTCACCCTCCAGACTTCACCTTCTCCGTCTCCTTCTTCTGCTTCTTCTGCTTCACCCTCCTGACTTCACCTTCTCCTTCTCCTTCTTCTACTTCTTCTGATTCACCCTCCAGACTTCACCTTCTCCTTCTCCTTCTTCTGCTTCTTCTGCTTCACCCTCCAGACTTCACCTTCTCCTTCTCCTTCTTCTGCTTCTTCTGCTTCGCCCTCCAGACTTCACCTTCTCCTTCTCCTTCTTCTGTTTCTTCTGCTTCACCCTCTTGACTTCACCTTCTCCTTCTCCTTCTTCTGCTTCTTCTGCTTCACCCTCCTGACTTCACCATCTCCTTTTCCTTCTTCTACTTCTTCTGCTTCACCCCCCTGACTTCACCTTCTCCTTCTCCTTCTTCTGCTTCTTCTGATTCACCCTCCTAACTTCACCTTCTCCTTCTCCTTCTTCTGCTTCTTCTGATTCACCATCCTGACATCACCTTCTCCTTCTCCTTCTTCTGCTTCTTCTGATTCACCCTCCAGACTTCACCTTCTCCTTCTCCTTCTTCTGCTTCTTCTGATTCACCCTCCAGACTTCATCTTCTCCTTCTCCTTCTTCTGCTTCTTCTGATTCACCCTCCAGACCTCACCTTCTCCTTCTCCTTCTTCTACTTCTTCTGATTCACCCTCCAGACTTCATCTTCTCCTTCTCATTCTTTTGCTTCTTCTGATTCACCCTCCATACTTCACCTTCTCCTTCTCCTTCTTCTGCTTCTTCTGATTCACCCTCCAGACTTCACCTTCTCCTTCTCCTTCTTCTACTTCTTCTGATTCACCCTCCTGACTTCACCTTCTCCTTCTCCTTCTTCTGCTTCTTCTGATTCACCCTCCAGTCTTCAGTTTCTCCTTCTCCTTCTTCTACTTCTTCTGATTCACCCTCCAGTCTTCACCTTCTCCTTCTCCTTCTTCTGCTTATTCTGCTTCACCCTCCAGACTTCACCTTCTCCTTCTCTTTCTTCTGCTTCTTCTGATTCACCCTCCAGACTGCACCTTCTCCTTCTCCTTCTTCTGATTCTTCTGATTCACCCTCCAGACTTCACCTTCTCCTTCTCCTTCTTCTGCTTCTTCTGATTCACCCTCCTGACTTCACCTTCTCCTTCTCCTTCTTCTACTTCTTCTGATTCACCCTCCTGACTTCACCTTCTCCTTCTCCTTCTTCTACTTCTTCTGCTTCACCCTCCAGACTTCACCTTCTCCTTCTCCTTCTTCTACTTCTTCTGATTCACCCTCCAGACTTCACCTTCTCCTTCTCCTTCTTCTGCTTCTTCTGATTCACCCTCCAGACTTCACCTTCTCCTTCTCCTTATTCTGCTTCTTCTGATTCACCCTCCAGACTTCACCTTCTCCTTCTCCTTCTTCTGCTTCTTCTGATTCACCCTCCAGACTTCACCTTCTCCTTCTCCTTTTTCTGCTTCTTCTGATTCGCCCTCCAGACTTCACCTTCTCCTTCTCCTTCTTCTGCTTCTTCTGATACACCCTTCAGACTTCACCTTCTCCTTCTCCTTCTTCTGCTTCTTCTGATTCACCCTCCAGACCTCACCTTCTCCTTCTCCTTCTTCTACTTCTTCTGATTCACCCTCCAGACTTCATCTTCTCCTTCTCCTTCTTCTGCTTCTTCTGATTCACCCTCCAGACTTCACCTTCTCCTTCTCCTTCTTCTGCTTCTTCTGATTCACCCTCCAGACTTCACCTTCTCCTTCTCCTTCTTCTACTTCTTCTGATTCACCCTCCAGACTTCACCTTCTCCTTCTCCTTCTTCTACTTCTTCTGATTCACCCTCCAGACTTCACCTTCTCCTTCTCCTTCTTCTGCTTCTTCTGATTCACCCTCCAGACTTCACCTTCTCCTTCTCCTTCTTCTGCTTCTTCTGCTTCACCCTCCTGACTTCACCTTCTCCTTCTCCTTCTTCTACTTCTTCTGATTCACCCTCCAGACTTCACCTTCTCCTTCTCCTTCTTCTGCTTCTTCTGCTTCACCCTCCAGACTTCACCTTCTCCTTCTCCTTCTTCTGCTTCTTCTGCTTCGCCCTCCAGACTTCACCTTCTCCTTCTCCTTCTTCTGCTTCTTCTGCTTCACCCTCCAGACTTCACCTTCTCCTTCTCCTTCTTCTGCTTCTTCTGCTTCACCCTCCTGACTTCACCTTCTCCTTCTCCTTCTTCTACTTCTTCTGATTCACCCTCCAGACTTCACCTTCTCCTTCTCCTTCTTCTGCTTCTTCTGCTTCACCCTCCAGACTTCACCTTCTCCTTCTCCTTCTTCTGCTTCTTCTACTGCGCCCTCCAGACTTCACCTTCTCCTTCTCCTTCTTCTGCTTCTTCTGCTTCACCCTCCAGACTTCACCTTCTCCTTCTCCTTCTTCTACTTCTTCTGCTTCACCCCCCTGACTTCACCTTCTCCTTCTCCTTCTTCTGCTTATTCTGATTCACCCTCCTAACTTCACCTTCTCCTTCTCCTTCTTCTGCTTCTTCTGATTCACCCTCCTGACTTCACCTTCTCCTTCTCCTTCTTCTGCTTCTTCTGATTCACCCTCCAGACTTCACCTTCTCCTTCTCCTTCTTCTGCTTCTTCTGATTCACCCTCCAGACTTCACCTTCTTCTTCTCCTTCTTCTGCTTCTTCTGATTCACCCTCCAGACTTCACCTTCTCCTTCTCCTTATTCTGCTTCTTCTGCTTCACCCTCCAGACTTCACCTTCTCCTTCTCTTTCTTCTGCTTCTTCTGATTCACCCTCCAGACTTCACCTTCTCCATCTCCTTCTTCTGATTCTTCTGTTTCACCCTCCAGACTTCACCTTCTCCTTCTCCTTCTTCTGCTTCTTCTGATTCACCCTCGTGACTTCACCTTCTCCTTCTCCTTCTTCTACTTCTTCTGATTCACCCTCCTGACTTCACCTTCTCCTTCTCCTTCTTCTACTTCTTCTGCTTCACCCTCCAGACTTCACCTTCTCCTTCTCCTTCTTCTACTTCTTCTGATTCACCCTCCAGACTTCACCTTCTCCTTCTCCTTCTTCTGCTTCTTCTGATTCACCCTCCAGACTTCACCTTCTCCTTCTCCTTATTCTGCTTCTTCTGATTCACCCTCCAGACTTCACCTTCTCCTTCTCCTTCTTCTGCTTCTTCTGATTCACCATCCAGACTTCACCTTCTCCTTCTCCTTCTTCTGCTTCTTCTGATTCACCCTCCAGACTTCACCTTCTCCTTCTCCTTCTTCTACTTCTTCTGATTCACCCTCCAGACTTCATCTTCTCCTTCTCCTTCTTCTGCTTCTTCTGATTCACCCTCCAGACTTCACCTTCTCCTTCTCCTTCTTCTGCTTCTTCTGATTCACCCTCCAGACTTCACCTTCTCCTTCTCCTTCTTCTACTTCTTCTGATTCACCCTCCAGACTTCACCTTCTCCTTCTCCTTCTTCTACTTCTTCTGATTCACCCTCCGGACTTCACCTTCTCCTTCTCCTTCTTCTTCTTCTTCTGATTCACCCTCCAGACTTCACCTTCTCCTTCTCCTTCTTCTGCTTTTTCTGATTCACCCTCCAGACTTCACCTTCTCCTTCTCCTTTTTCTGCTTCTTCTGATTCACCCTTCAGACTTCACCTTCTCCTTCTCCTTCTTCTGCTTCTTCTGATTCACCCTCCAGATCTCACCTTCTCCTTCTCCTTCTTCTACTTCTTCTGATTCACCCTCCAGACTTCATCTTCTCCTTCTCCTTCTTCTGCTTCTTCTGATTCACCCTCCAGATTTCACCTTCTCCTTCTCCTTCTTCTGCTTCTTCTGATTCACTCTCCAGACTTAGCCTTCTCCTTCTCCTTCTTCTACTTCTTCTGATTCACCCTCCAGACTTCACCTTCTCCTTCTCCTTCTTCTACTGCTTCTGATTCACCCTCCAGTCTTCACCTTCTCCTTCGCCTTCTTCTGCTTCTTCTGATTCACCCTCCAGATTTCACCTTCTCCTTCTCCTTCTTCTGCTTCTTCTGATTCACCCTCCTGACTTCACCTTCTCCTTCTCCTTCTTCTGCTTCTTCTGATTCAACCTCCAGACTTCACTTTCTCCTTCTCCTTCTTCTACTTCTTCTGATTCACCCTCCAGACTTCACCTTCTCCTTCTACTTCTTCTGCTTCTTCTGATTCACCCTCCAGACTTCACCTTCTCCTTCTCCTTCTTCTGCTTCTTCTGATTCACCCTCCATACTTCACCTTCTCCTTCTCCTTCTTCTGCTTCTTCCGATTCACCCTCCAGACTTCACCTTCTCCTTCTCCTTCTTCTGCTTCTTCTGATTCACCCTCCAGACTTCACCTTCTCCTTCTCCTTCTTCTACTTCTTCTGATTCACCCTCCAGACTTCACCTTCTCCTTCTCCTTCTTCTGCTTCTTCTGATTCACCCTCCAGACTTCACCTTCTCCTTCTCCTTATTCTGCTTCTTCTGATTCACCCTCCAGACTTCACCTTCTCCTTCTCCTTCTTCTGCTTCTTCTGATTCACCATCCAGACTTCACCTTCTCCTTCTCCTTCTTCTGCTTCTTCTGATTCACCCTCCAGACTTCACCTTCTCCTTCTCCTTCTTCTACTTCTTCTGATTCACCCTCCAGACTTCATCTTCTCCTTCTCCTTCTTCTGCTTCTTCTGATTCACCCTCCAGACTTCACCTTCTCCTTCTCCTTCTTCTGCTTCTTCTGATTCACCCTCCAGACTTCACCTTCTCCTTCTCCTTCTTCTACTTCTTCTGATTCACCCTCCAGACTTCACCTTCTCCTTCTCCTTCTTCTACTTCTTCTGATTCACCCTCCGGACTTCACCTTCTCCTTCTCCTTCTTCTTCTTCTTCTGATTCACCCTCCAGACTTCACCTTCTCCTTCTCCTTCTTCTGCTTTTTCTGATTCACCCTCCAGACTTCACCTTCTCCTTCTCCTTTTTCTGCTTCTTCTGATTCACCCTTCAGACTTCACCTTCTCCTTCTCCTTCTTCTGCTTCTTCTGATTCACCCTCCAGATCTCACCTTCTCCTTCTCCTTCTTCTACTTCTTCTGATTCACCCTCCAGACTTCATCTTCTCCTTCTCCTTCTTCTGCTTCTTCTGATTCACCCTCCAGATTTCACCTTCTCCTTCTCCTTCTTCTGCTTCTTCTGATTCACTCTCCAGACTTAGCCTTCTCCTTCTCCTTCTTCTACTTCTTCTGATTCACCCTCCAGACTTCACCTTCTCCTTCTCCTTCTTCTACTGCTTCTGATTCACCCTCCAGTCTTCACCTTCTCCTTCGCCTTCTTCTGCTTCTTCTGATTCACCCTCCAGATTTCACCTTCTCCTTCTCCTTCTTCTGCTTCTTCTGATTCACCCTCCTGACTTCACCTTCTCCTTCTCCTTCTTCTGCTTCTTCTGATTCAACCTCCAGACTTCACTTTCTCCTTCTCCTTCTTCTACTTCTTCTGATTCACCCTCCAGACTTCACCTTCTCCTTCTACTTCTTCTGCTTCTTCTGATTCACCCTCCAGACTTCACCTTCTCCTTCTCCTTCTTCTGCTTCTTCTGATTCACCCTCCATACTTCACCTTCTCCTTCTCCTTCTTCTGCTTCTTCCGATTCACCCTCCAGACTTCACCTTCTCCTTCTCCTTCTTCTGCTTCTTCTGATTCACCCTCCAGACTTCACCTTCTCCTTCTGCTTCTTCTACTTCTTCTGAATCACCCTCCAGACTTCACCTTCTCCTTCTCCTTCTTCTGCTTCTTCTGATTCACCCTCCAGACTTCACCTTCTCCTTCTCCTTCGTCTACTTCTCCTGATTCACCCTCCAAACTACACCTTCTACTTCTCCTTCTTCTACTTCTTCTGATTCACCCTCCAGATTTCACCTTCTCCTTCTCCTTCTTCTGCTTCTTCTGATTCACCCTCCAGACTTCACCTTCTCCTTCTCCTTCTTCTACTTCTTCTGATTCACCCTCCAGACTTTACCTTCTCCTTCTCCTTCTTCTACTTCTTCTGATTCACCCTCCAGACTTCACCTTCTCCTTCTCCTTCTTCTACTTCTTCTGCTTCTCCCTCCAGACTTCACCTTCTCCTTCTCCTTCTTCTGCTTCTTCTGATTCACCCTCCAGACTTCACCTTCTCCTTCTCCTTCTTCTACTTCTTCTGATTCACCCTCCAGACTTCACCTTCTCCTTCTCCTTCTTCTACTTCTTCTGATTCACCCTCCAGACTTCACCTTCTCCTTCTCCTTCTTCTACTTCTTCTGATTCACCCTCCTGACTTCACCTTCTCCTTCTCCTTCTTCTGCTTCTTCTGCTTCACCCTCCAGACTTCACCTTCTCCTTCTCCTTCTTCTGCTTCTTCTGCTTCACCCTCCAGACTTCACCTTCTCCGTCTCCTTCTTCTGCTTCTTCTGCTTCACCCTCCTGACTTCACCTTCTCCTTCTCCTTCTTCTACTTCTTCTGATTCACCCTCCAGACTTCACCTTCTCCTTCTCCTTCTTCTGCTTCTTCTGCTTCACCCTCCAGACTTCACCTTCTCCTTCTCCTTCTTCTGCTTCTTCTGCTTCGCCCTCCAGACTTCACCTTCTCCTTCTCCTTCTTCTGTTTCTTCTGCTTCACCCTCTTGACTTCACCTTCTCCTTCTCCTTCTTCTGCTTCTTCTGCTTCACCCTCCTGACTTCACCATCTCCTTTTCCTTCTTCTACTTCTTCTGCTTCACCCCCCTGACTTCACCTTCTCCTTCTCCTTCTTCTGCTTCTTCTGATTCACCCTCCTAACTTCACCTTCTCCTTCTCCTTCTTCTGCTTCTTCTGATTCACCATCCTGACATCACCTTCTCCTTCTCCTTCTTCTGCTTCTTCTGATTCACCCTCCAGACTTCACCTTCTCCTTCTCCTTCTTCTGCTTCTTCTGATTCACCCTCCAGACTTCATCTTCTCCTTCTCCTTCTTCTGCTTCTTCTGATTCACCCTCCAGACCTCACCTTCTCCTTCTCCTTCTTCTACTTCTTCTGATTCACCCTCCAGACTTCATCTTCTCCTTCTCATTCTTTTGCTTCTTCTGATTCACCCTCCATACTTCACCTTCTCCTTCTCCTTCTTCTGCTTCTTCTGATTCACCCTCCAGACTTCACCTTCTCCTTCTCCTTCTTCTACTTCTTCTGATTCACCCTCCTGACTTCACCTTCTCCTTCTCCTTCTTCTGCTTCTTCTGATTCACCCTCCAGTCTTCAGTTTCTCCTTCTCCTTCTTCTACTTCTTCTGATTCACCCTCCAGTCTTCACCTTCTCCTTCTCCTTCTTCTGCTTATTCTGCTTCACCCTCCAGACTTCACCTTCTCCTTCTCTTTCTTCTGCTTCTTCTGATTCACCCTCCAGACTGCACCTTCTCCTTCTCCTTCTTCTGATTCTTCTGATTCACCCTCCAGACTTCACCTTCTCCTTCTCCTTCTTCTGCTTCTTCTGATTCACCCTCCTGACTTCACCTTCTCCTTCTCCTTCTTCTACTTCTTCTGATTCACCCTCCTGACTTCACCTTCTCCTTCTCCTTCTTCTACTTCTTCTGCTTCACCCTCCAGACTTCACCTTCTCCTTCTCCTTCTTCTACTTCTTCTGATTCACCCTCCAGACTTCACCTTCTCCTTCTCCTTCTTCTGCTTCTTCTGATTCACCCTCCAGACTTCACCTTCTCCTTCTCCTTTTTCTGCTTCTTCTGATTCGCCCTCCAGACTTCACCTTCTCCTTCTCCTTCTTCTGCTTCTTCTGATACACCCTTCAGACTTCACCTTCTCCTTCTCCTTCTTCTGCTTCTTCTGATTCACCCTCCAGACCTCACCTTCTCCTTCTCCTTCTTCTACTTCTTCTGATTCACCCTCCAGACTTCATCTTCTCCTTCTCCTTCTTCTGCTTCTTCTGATTCACCCTCCAGACTTCACCTTCTCCTTCTCCTTCTTCTGCTTCTTCTGATTCACCCTCCAGACTTCACCTTCTCCTTCTCCTTCTTCTACTTCTTCTGATTCACCCTCCAGACTTCACCTTCTCCTTCTCCTTCTTCTACTTCTTCTGATTCACCCTCCAGACTTCACCTTCTCCTTCTCCTTCTTCTGCTTCTTCTGATTCACCCTCCAGACTTCACCTTCTCCTTCTCCTTCTTCTGCTTCTTCTGCTTCACCCTCCTGACTTCACCTTCTCCTTCTCCTTCTTCTACTTCTTCTGATTCACCCTCCAGACTTCACCTTCTCCTTCTCCTTCTTCTGCTTCTTCTGCTTCACCCTCCAGACTTCACCTTCTCCTTCTCCTTCTTCTGCTTCTTCTGCTTCGCCCTCCAGAGTTCACCTTCTCCTTCTCCTTCTTCTGCTTCTTCTGCTTCACCCTCCAGACTTCACCTTCTCCTTCTCCTTCTTCTGCTTCTTCTGCTTCACCCTCCTGACTTCACCTTCTCCTTCTCCTTCTTCTACTTCTTCTGATTCACCCTCCAGACTTCACCTTCTCCTTCTCCTTCTTCTGCTTCTTCTGCTTCACCCTCCAGACTTCACCTTCTCCTTCTCCTTCTTCTGCTTCTTCTACTGCGCCCTCCAGACTTCACCTTCTCCTTCTCCTTCTTCTGCTTCTTCTGCTTCACCCTCCAGACTTCACCTTCTCCTTCTCCTTCTTCTACTTCTTCTGCTTCACCCCCCTGACTTCACCTTCTCCTTCTCCTTCTTCTGCTTATTCTGATTCACCCTCCTAACTTCACCTTCTCCTTCTCCTTCTTCTGCTTCTTCTGATTCACCCTCCTGACTTCACCTTCTCCTTCTCCTTCTTCTGCTTCTTCTGATTTACCCTCCAGACTTCACCTTCTCCTTCTCCTTCTTCTGCTTCTTCTGATTCACCCTCCAGACTTCACCTTCTCCTTCTCCTTCTTCTGCTTCTTCTGATTCACCCCCAGACCTCACCTTCTCCTTCTCCTTCTTCTACTTCTTCTGATTCACCCTCCAGACTTCATCTTCTCCTTCTCCTTCTTCTGCTTCTTCTGATTCACCCTCCAGACTTCACCTTCTCCTTCTTCTGCTTCTTCTGATTCACCCTCCAGACTTCACCTTTTCCTTCTCCTTCTTCTACTTCTTCTGATTCACCCTCCAGACTTCAGTTTCTCCTTCTCCTTCTTCTCCTTCTTCTGATTCACCCTCCAGTCTTCACCTTCTCCTTCTCCTTCTTCTGCTTCTTCTGCTTCACCCTCCAGACTTCACCTTCTCCTTCTCCTTCTTCTGCTTCTTCTGATTCACCCTCCAGACTTCACCTTCTCCTTCTCCTTCTTCTGCTTCTTCTGCTTCACCCTCCTGACTTCACCTTCTCCTTCTCCTTCTTCTACTTCTTCTGATTCACCCTCCAGACTTCACCTTCTCCTTCTCCTTCTTCTGCTTCTTCTGCTTCACCCTCCAGACTTCACCTTCTCCTTCTCCTTCTTCTGCTTCTTCTGCTTCGCCCTCCAGACTTCACCTTCTCCTTCTCCTTCTTCTGCTTCTTCTGCTTCACCCTCCAGACTTCACCTTCTCCTTCTCCTTCTTCTGCTTCTTCTGCTTCACCCTCCTGACTTCACCTTCTCCTTCTCCTTCTTCTACTTCTTCTGATTCACCCTCCAGACTTCACCTTCTCCTTCTCCTTCTTCTGCTTCTTCTGCTTCACCCTCCAGACTTCACCTTCTCCTTCTCCTTCTTCTGCTTCTTTTACTGCGCCCTCCAGACTTCACCTTCTCCTTCTCCTTCTTCTGCTTCTTCTGCTTCACCCTCCAGACTTCACCTTCTCCTTCTCCTTCTTCTACTTCTTCTGCTTCACCCCCCTGACTTCACCTTCTCCTTCTCCTTCTTCTGCTTATTCTGATTCACCCTCCTAACTTCACCTTCTCCTTCTCCTTCTTCTGCTTCTTCTGATTCACCCTCCTGACTTCACCTTCTCCTTCTCCTTCTTCTGCTTCTTCTGATTCACCCTCCAGACTTCACCTTCTCCTTCTCCTTCTTCTGCTTCTTCTGATTCACCCTCCAGACTTCACCTTCTCCTTCTCCTTCTTCTGCTTCTTCTGATTCACCCCCAGACCTCACCTTCTCCTTCTCCTTCTTCTACTTCTTCTGATTCACCCTCCAGACTTCATCTTCTCCTTCTCCTTCTTCTGCTTCTTCTGATTCACCCTCCAGACTTCACCTTCTCCTTCTTCTGCTTCTTCTGATTCACCCTCCAGACTTCACCTTTTCCTTCTCCTTCTTCTACTTCTTCTGATTCACCCTCCAGACTTCAGTTTCTCCTTCTCCTTCTTCTCCTTCTTCTGATTCACCCTCCAGTCTTCACCTTCTCCTTCTCCTTCTTCTGCTTCTTCTGCTTCACCCTCCAGACTTCACCTTCTCCTTCTCTTTCTTCTGCTTCTTCTGATTCACCCTCCAGACTTCACCTTCTCCTTCTCCTTCTTCTGATTCTTCTGATTCACCCTCCAGACTTCACCTTCTCCTTCTCCTTCTTCTGCTTCTTCTGATTCACCCTCCAGACTTCACCTTCTCCTTCTCCTTATTCTGCTTCTTCTGATTCACCCTCCAGTCTTCACCTTCTCCTTCTCCTTCTTCTGCTTCTTCTGCTTCACCCTCCAGACTTCACCTTCTCCTTCTCCTTCTTCTGCTTCTTCTGATTCACCCTCCAGACTTCACCTTCTCCTTCTCCTTTTTCTGCTTCTTCTGATTCACCCTCCAGACTTCACCTTCTCCTTCTCCTTCTTCTGCTTCTTCTGATACACCCTTCAGACTTCACCTTCTCCTTCTCCTTCTTCTGCTTCTTCTGATTCACCCTCCAGACCTCACCTTCTCCTTCTCCTTCTTCTACTTCTTCTGCTTCACCCTCCAGACTTCACCTTCTCCTTCTCCTTCTTCTGCTTCTTCTGATTCACCCTCCAGACTTCACCTTCTCCTTCTCCTTCTTCTGCTTCTTCTGATTCACCCTCCAGACTTCACCTTCTCCTTCTCCTTCTTCTACTTCTTCTGATTCACCCTCCAGACTTCACCTTCTCCTTCTCCTTCTTCTACTTCTTCTGATTCACCCTCCAGACTTCACCTTCTCCTTCTCCTTCTTCTGCTTCTTCTGATTCACCCTCCAGACTTCACCTTCTCCTTCTCCTTCTTCTGCTTCTTCTGCTTCACCCTCCTGACTTCACCTTCTCCTTCTCCTTCTTCTACTTCTTCTGATTCACCCTCCAGACTTCACCTTCTCCTTCTCCTTCTTCTGCTTCTTCTGCTTCACCCTCCAGACTTCACCTTCTCCTTCTCCTTCTTCTGCTTCGCCCTCCAGACTTCACCTTCTCCTTCTCCTTCTTCTGCTTCTTCTGCTTCACCCTCCAGACTTCACCTTCTCCTTCTCCTTCTTCTGCTTCTTCTGCTTCACCCTCCTGACTTCACCTTCTCCTTCTCCTTCTTCTACTTCTTCTGATTCAACCTCCAGACTTCACCTTCTCCTTCTCCTTCTTCTGCTTCTTCTGCTTCACCCTCCAGACTTCACCTTCTCCTTCTCCTTCTTCTACTTCTTCTGCTTCACCCCCCTGACTTCACCTTCTCCTTCTCCTTCTTCTGCTTATTCTGATTCACCCTCCTAACTTCACCTTCTCCTTCTCCTTCTTCTGCTTCTTCTGATTCACCCTCCTGACTTCACCTTCTCCTTCTCCTTCTTCTGCTTCTTCTGATTCACGCTCCAGACTTCATCTTCTCCTTCTCCTTCTTCTGCTTCCTCTGATTCACCCTCCAGACTTCACCTTCTCCTTCTCCTTCTTCTGCTTCTTCTGATTCAGCCCCAGACCTCACCTTCTCCTTCTCCTTCTTCTACTTCTTCTGATTCACCTTCCAGACTTCATCTTCTCCTTCTCCTTCTTCTGCTTCTTCTGATTCACCCTCCAGACTTCACCTTCTCCTTCTTCTGCTTCTTCTGATTCACCCTCCAGACTTCACCTTTTCCTTCTCCTTCTTCTACTTCTTCTGATTCACCCTCCAGACTTCAGTTTCTCCTTCTCCTTCTTCTCCTTCTTCTGATTCACCCTCCAGTCTTCACCTTCTCCTTCTCCTTCTTCTGCTTCTTCTGCTTCACCCTCCAGACTTCACCTTCTCCTTCTCTTTCTTCTGCTTCTTCTGATTCACCCTCCAGACTTCACCTTCTCCTTCTCCTTCTTCTGATTCTTCTGATTCACCCTCCAGACTTCACCTTCTCCTTCTCCTTCTTCTGCTTCTTCTGATTCACCCTCCAGACTTCACCTTCTCCTTCTCCTTATTCTGCTTCTTCTGATTCACCCTCCAGACTTCACCTTCTCCTTCCCCTTCTTCTGCTTCTTCTGATTCACCCTCCAGACATCACCTTCTCCTTCTCCTTCTTCTACTTCTTCTGATTCACCCTCCAGACTTCACCTTCTCCTTCTCCTTCTTCTACTTCTTCTGATTCACCCTCCAGACTGCAGAATCTCCTTCTCCTTCTTCTGCTTCTTCTGATTCACCCTCCAGACTTCACCTTCTCCTTCTCCTTTTTCTGCTTCTTCTGATTCACCCTCCAGACTTCACCTTCTCCTTCTCCTTCTTCTGCTTCTTCTGATACACCCTTCAGACTTCACCTTCTCCTTCTCCTTCTTCTGCTTCTTCTGATTCACCCTCCAGACCTTACCTTCTCCTTCTCCTTCTTCTACATCTTCTGATTCACCCTCCAGACTTCATCTTCTCCTTCTCCTTCTTCTGCTTCTTCTGATTCACCCTCCCGACTTCACCTTCTACTTCTCCTTCTTCTGCTTCTTCTGATTCACCCTCCAGACTTCACCTTCTCCTTCTCCTTCTTCTACTTCTTCTGATTCACCCTCCAGACTTCACCTTCTCCTTCTCCTTCTTCTACTTCTTCTGATTCACCCTCCAGACTTCACCTTCTCCTTCTCCTTCTTCTGCTTCTTCTGATTCACCCTCTAGACTTCACCTTCTAATTCTCCTTCTTCTGCTTCTTCTGATTCACCCTCCAGACTTCATCTTCTCCTTCTCCTTCTTCTGCTTCTTCTGATTCACCCTCCAGACTTCACCTTCTCCTTTTCCTTCTTCTTCTACTTCTGATTCACCCTCCAGACTTCGCCTTCTCCTTCTCCTTCTTCTACTTCTTCTGATTCACCCTCCAGACTTCACCTTCTCCTTCTTCTTCTACTTCTTCTGATTCACCCTCCAGTCTTCACCTTCTCCTTCTCCTTCTTCTTCTTCTTCTGATTCACCCTCCAGACTTCACCTTCTCCTTCTCCTTCTTCTGCTTCTTCTGATTCACCCTCCTGACTTCACCTTCTCCTTCTCCTTCTTCTGCTTCTCCTGATTCACCCTCCAGACATCACCTTCTCCTTCTCCTTCTTCTACTTCTTCTGATTCACCCTCCAGACTTCACCTTCTCCTTCTACTTCTTCTGCTTCTTCTGATTCACCCCCCAGACATCACCTTCTCCTTCTCCTTCTTCTACTTCTTCTGATTCACCCTCCTGACTTCACCTTCTCCTTCTCCTTCTTCTGCTTCTTCTGCTTCACCCTCGAGACTTCACCTTCTCCTTCTCCTTCTTCTGCTTCTTCTGATTCACCCTCCAGACTTCACCTTCTCCTTCTCCTTCTTCTGCTTCTTCTGATTCACCCTCCAGACTTCATCTTCTCCTTCTCCTTCTTCTGCTTCTTCTGATTCACCCTCCAGACTTCACCTTCTCCTTCTCCTTCTTCTGCTTCTTCTGATTCACCCTCCAGACTTCGCCTTTTCCTTCTCCTTCTTCTACTTCTTCTGATTCACCCTCCAGACTTCACCTTCTCCTTCTCCTTCGTCTACTTCTTGTGATTCACCCTCCAGTCTTCAACTTCTCCTTCTCCTTCTTCTGCTTCTTCTGATTCACCCTCCAGACTTCACCTTCTCCTTCTCCTTCTTCTGCTTCTTCTGATTCACCCTCCTGACTTCACCTTCTCCTTCTCCTTCTTCTGCTTCTTCTGATTCACCCTCCAGACTTCACCTTCTCCTTCTCCTTCTTCTACCTCTTCTGATTCCCATCCAGACTTCACCTTCTCCTTCTACTTCTTCTGCTTCTTCTTATTCACCCTCCAGACTTCACCTTCTCCTTCTCCTTCTTCTGCTTCTTCTGATTCACCCTCCAGACTTCTCCTTCTCCTTCTCCTTCTTCTGCTTCTTCTGATTCACTCTCCAGACTTCACCTTCTCCTTCTCCTTCTTCTGCTTCTTCTGATTCACCCTCCAGACTTCACCTTCTCCTTCTCCTTCTTCTACTTCTTCTGATTCACCCTCCAGACTTCACCTTCTCCTTCTCCTTCTTCTGCTTCTTCTGATTCACCCTCCAGACTTCACCTTCTCCTTCTCCTTCGTCTACTTCTTCGGATTCACCCTCCAGACTACACCTTCTCCTTCTCCTTCTTCTGCTTCTTCTGCTTCACCCTCCAGACTTCACCTTCTCCTTCTCCTTCTTCTACTTCTTCTGCTTCACCCTCCAGACTTCACCTTCTCCTTCTCCTTCTTCTACTTCTTCTGCTTCACCCTCCAGACTTCACCTTCTCCTTCTCCTTCTTCTGCTTCTTCTGATTCACCCTCCAGACTTCACCTTCTCCTTCTCCTTATTCTGCTTCTTCTGATTCACCCTCCAGACTTCACCTTCTCCTTCTCCTTCTTCTGCTTCTTCTGATTCACCCTCCAGACTTCACCTTCTCCTTCTCCTTCTTCTGCTTCTTCTGATTCACCCTCCAGACTTCACCTTCTCCTTCTCCTTCTTCTACTTCTTCTGATTCACCCTCCAGACTTCATCTTCTCCTTCTCCTTCTTCTGCTTCTCCTGATTCACCCTCCAGACTTCACCTTCTCCTTCTCCTTCTTCTGCTTCTTCTGATTCACCCTCCAGACTTCACCTTCTCCTTCTCCTTCTTCTACTTCTTCTGATTCACCCTCCAGAATTCACCTTCTCCTTCTCCTTCTTCTGCTTCTTCTGATTCACCCTCCAGACTTCACCTTCTCCTTCTCCTTCTTCTGCTTCTGCTGATTCACCCTCCAGACTTAACCTTCTCCTTCTCCTTATTCTGCTTCTTCTGATTCACCCTCCAGACTTCACCTTCTCCTTCTCCTTCTTCTGCTTCTTCTGATTCACCCTTCAGACTTCAACTTCTCCTTCTTCTACTTCTTCTGATTCACCCTCCTGTCTTCACCTTCTCCTTCTCCTTCTTCTGCTTCTTCTGATTCACCCTCCAGACTTCACCTTCTCTTTCTC
This sequence comes from Somniosus microcephalus, assembly GCF_052327205.1. NCBI lineage: Eukaryota > Metazoa > Chordata > Chondrichthyes > Squaliformes > Somniosidae > Somniosus > Somniosus microcephalus. Next base: position 88,061 of record NW_028225483.1, read on the forward strand.
CTTCTTCTGCTTCTTCTGATTCACCCTCCTGACTTCACCTTCTCCTTCTCCTTCTTCTGCTTCTTCTGATTCACCCTCCAGTCTTCACCTTCTCCTTCTCCTTCTTCTACTTCTTCTGATTCACCCTACAGACTTCATCTTCCCCTTCTACTTCTTCTGCTTCTTCTGATTCACCCTCCGGACTTCACCTTCTCCTTCTCCTTCTTCTACTTCTTCTGATTCACCCTCCAGAATTCACCTTCTCCTTCTCCTTCTTCTACTTCTTCTGATTCACCCTCCAGACTTCACCTTCTCCTTCTCCTTCTTCTGCTTCTGCTGATTCACCCTCCAGACTTCACCTTCTCCTTCTCCTTATTCTGCTTCTTCTGATTCACCCTCCAGACTTCACCTTCTCCTTCTCCTTCTTCTGCTTCTTCTGATTCACCCTTCAGACTTCAACTTCTCCTTCTCCTTCTTCGACTTCTTCTGATTCACCCTCCAGACTTCAACTTCTCCTTCTTCTACTTCTTCTGATTCACCCTCCTGTCTTCACCTTCTCCTTCTCCTTCTTCTGCTTCTTCTGATTCACCCTCCAGACTTCACCTTCTCTTTCTCCTTCTTCTGCTTCTTCTGACTCACCCTCCTGACTTCACCTTCTCCTTCTCCTTCTTCTGCTTCTTCTGATTCACCCTCCAGACTTCACCTTCTCCTTCTCCTTCTTCTACTTCTTCTGATTCACCCTCCAGACTTCACCTTCCCCTTCTACTTCTTCTGCTTCTTCTGATTCACCCTCCAGACTTCACCTTCTCCTCCTCCTTCTTCTGCTTCTTCTGATTCACCCTCCAGACTTCACCTTCTCCTTCTCCTTCTTCTGCTTCTTCTGATTCACCCTCCAGACTTCACCTTCTCCTTCTCCTTCTTCTGCTTCTTCTGATTCACCCTCCAGACTTCACCTTCTCCTTCTCCTTCTTCTACTTCTTCTGATTCACCGTCCAGATTTCACCTTCTCCTTCTCCTTCTTCTGCTTCCTCTGATTCACCCTCCAGACTTCACCTTCTCCTTCTCATTCTTCTTCTTCTTCTGCCTCACCCTCCTGACTTCACCTTCACCTTCTCCTTTTTTTACTTCTTCTGCTTCACCCCTCTGACTTCACCTTCTCCTTCTCCTTCTTCTGCTTCTTCTGATTCACCCTCCTAACTTCACCTTCTCCTTCTCCTTCTTCTGCTTCTTCTGATTCACTCTCCTGACTTCACCTTCTCCTTCTCCTTCTTCTGCTTCTTCTGATTCACCCTCCAGACTTCACCTTCTCCTTCTCCTTCTTCTGCTTCTTCTGATTCACCCTCCAGACTTCACCTTCTCCTTCTCCTTCTTCTGCTTCTTCTGAATCACCCTCCAGACCTGACCTTCTCCTTCTCCTTCTTCTACTTCTTCTGATTCACCCTCCAGACTTCATCTTCTCCTTCTCCTTCTTCTGCTTCTTCTGATTCACCCTCCAGACTTCACCTTCTCCTTCTCCTTCTTCTGCTTCTTCTGATTCACCCTCCAGACTTCACCTTCTCCTTCTCCTTCTTCTGCTTCTTCTGATTCACCCTCCAGACTTCACCTTCTCCTTCTCCTTCTTCTGCTTCTTCTGATTCACCCTCCTGACCTCACCTTCTCCTTCTCCTTCTTCTACTTCTTCTGATTCACCCTCCAGACTTCATCTTCGCCTTCTCCTTCTTCTGCTTCTTCTGATTCACCCTCCAGACTTCACCTTCTCCTTCTCCTTCTTCTGCTTCTTCTGCTTCACCCTCCAGACTTCAACTTCTCCTTCTCTTTCTTCTGCTTCTTCTGATTCACCCTCCAGACTTCACCTTCTCCTTCTCCTTCTTCTGATTCTTCTGATTCACCCTCCAGACTTCACCTTCTCCTTCCCCTTCTTCTGCTTCTTCTGATTCACCCTCCTGACTTCACCTTCTCCTTCTCCTTCTTCTACTTCTTCTGATTCACCCTCCTGACTTCACCTTCTCCTTCTCCTTCTTCTGCTTCACCCTCCAGACTTCACCTTCTCCTTCTCCTTCTTCTACTTCTTCTGATTCACCCTCCAGACTTCACCTTCTCCTTCTCCTTCGTCTGCTTCTTCTGATTCACCCTCCAGACTTCACCTTCTCCTTCTTATTCTGCTTCTTCTGATTCACCCTCCAGACTTCACCTTCTCCTTCTCCTTCTTCTGCTTCTTCTGATTCACCCTCCAGACTTCACCTTCTCCTTCTCCTTCTTCTGCTTCTTCTGATTCACCCTCCAGACTTCACCTTCTCCTTCTCCTTCTTCTACTTCTTCTGATTAACCCTCCAGACTTCATCTTCTCCTTCTCCTTTTTCTACTTCTTCTGATTCAGCCTCCAGACTTCACCTTCTCCTTCTCCTTCTTCTACTTCTTCTGATTCACCCTCCAGACTTTACCTTCTCCTTCTCCTTCATCTTCTTCTTCTGATTCACCCTCCAGACTTCACCTTCTCCTTCACCTTCTTCTGCTTCTTCTGATTCACCTCCAGACTTCACCTTCTCCTTCTCCTTCTTCTGCTTCTTCTGATTCACCCTTCAGACTTCACCTTCTCCTTCTTCTTCTTCTGGTTATTCTGATTCACCCTCCAGACCTCACCTTCTCCTTCTTATACATCTTCTGATTCACCCTCCAGACTTCATCTTCTCCTTCTCCTTCTTGTGCTTCTTCTGATTCACCCTCCAGACTTCGCCTTCTCCTTCTTCTACTTCTTCTGATTCAACCTCCAGACTTCACCTTCTCCTTCTCCTTCTTCTACTTCTTCTGATTCACCCTCCAGTCTTCACCTTCTCCTTCTCCTTCTTCTGCTTCTTCTGATTCACCCTCCAGACTTCACCTTCTCCTTCTCCTTCTTCCGCCTCTTCTGATTCACCCTCCTGACTTCACCTTCTCCTTCTCCTTCTTCTGCTTCTTCTGATTCACCCTCCAGACTTCACCTTCTCCTTCTTCTACTTCTTCTGATTCACCCTCCAGACTTCACCTTCTCCTTCTACTTCTTCTGCTTCTTCTGATTCAACCTCCAGAATTCACCTTCTCCTTCTGCTTCTTCTGCTTCTTCTGATTCACCCTCCAGACTTCACCTTCTCCTTCTCCTTCTTCTACTTCTTCTGTTTCACCCTCCAGACTTCACCTTCTCCTTCTCCTGCTTCTGCTTCTTCTGATTCACCCTCCAGACTTCACCTTCTCCTTCTCCTTCGTCTACGTCTTCTGATTCTCCCTCCAGACTACACCTTCTCCTTCTCCTTCTTCTACTTCTTCTGATTCACCCTCCAGACTTCACCTTCTCCTTCTCCTTCTTCTGCTTCTTCTGATTCACCCTCCAGACTTCACCTTCTCCTTCTCCTTCTTCTACTTCTTCTGATTCACACTCCAAACTTCACCTTCTCCTTCTCCTTCTTCTACTTCATCTGATTCACCCTCCAGACTTCACCTTCTCCTTCTCCTTCTTCTACTTCTTCTGCTTCTCCCTCCAGACTTCACCTTCTCCTTCTCCTTCTTCTGCTTCTTCTGATTCACCCTCCAGACTTCACCTTCTCCTTCTCCTTCTTCTACTTCTTCTGATTCACTCTCCAGACTTCACCTTCTCCTTCTCCTTCTTCTTCTTCTTCTGATTCACCCTCCAGACTTCATCTTCTCCTTCTCCTTCTTCTACTTCTTCTGATTCACCCTCCTGACTTCACCTTCTCCTTCTCCTTCTTCTGCTTCTTCTGCTTCACCCTCCAGACTTCACCTTCTCCTTCTCCTTCTTCTGCTTCTTCTGCTTCACCCTCCAGACTTCACCTTCTCCTTCTCCTTCTTCTGCTTCTTCTGCTTCACCCTCCTGACTTCACCTTCTGCTACTCCTTCTTCTACTTCTTCTGATTCACCCTCCAGACTTCACCTTCTCCTTCTCCTTCATCTGCTTTTTCTGCTTCACCCTCCAGAATTCACCTTCTCCTTCTCCTTCTTCTGCTTCTTCTGCTTCGCCCTCCAGACTTCACCTTCTCCTTCTCCTTCTTCTGCTTCTTCTGCTTCACCCTCCAGACTTCACCTTCTCCTTCTCCTTCTTCTGCTTCTTCTGCTTCACCCTCCTGACTTCACCTTCTCCTTTTCCTTCTTCTACTTCTTCTGATTCACCCTCCAGGCTTCACCTTCTCCTTCTCCTTCTTCTGCTTCTACGGCTTCAACCTCCAGACTTTACCTTCTCCTTCTCCTTCTTCTGCTTCTTCTGCTGCGCCCTCCAGACTTGACCTTCTCCTTCTTCTTCTTCTGCTTCTTCTGCTTCACCCTCCTGACTTCACCTTCTCCTTCTCCTTCTTCTACTTCTTCTGCTTCACCCCCCTGACTTCACCTTCTCCTTCTCCTTCTTCTGCTTCTTCTGATTCACCCTCCTAACTTCACCTTCTCCTTCTCCTTCTTCTGCTTCTTCTGATTCACCCTCCTGACTTCACCTTCTCCTTCTCCTTCTTCTGCTTCTTCTGATCCACCCTCCAGACTTCACCTTCTGCTTCTCCTTCTTCTGCTTCTTCTGATTCACCCTCCAGACCTCACCTTCTCCTTCTCCTTCTTCTACTTCTTCTGATTCACCCTCCAGACTTCATCTTCTCCTTCTCCTTCTTCTGCTTCTTCTGATTCACCCTCCAGACTTCACCTTCTCCTTCTCCTTCTTCTGCTTCTTCTGATTCACCCTCCAGACTTCACCTTCTCCTTCTCCTTCTTCTACTTCTTCTGATTCACCCTCCAGACTTCACCTTCTTCTTCTCCTTCTTCTACTTCTTCTGATTCACCCTCCAGTCTGCACCTTCTCCTTCTCCTTCTTCTGCTTCTTCTGCTTCACCCTCCAGACTTCACCTTCTCCTTCTCTTTCTTCTGCTTCTTCTGATTCACCCTCCAGACTTCACCTTCTCCTTCTCCTTCTTCTGATTCTTCAGGTTCACCCTCCAGACTTCACCTTCTCCTTCTCCTTCTTCTGCTTCTTCTGATTCACCCTCGTGACTTCACCTTCTCCTTCTCCTTCTTCTACTTCTTCTGATTCACCCTCCTGACTTCACCTTCTCCTTCTCCTTCTTCTACTTCTTCTGCTTCACCCTCCAGACTTCACCTTCTCCTTCTCCTTCTTCTGCTTCTTCTGATTCACCCTCCAGACTTCACCTTCTCCTTCTCCTTATTCTGCTTCTTCTGATTCACCCTCCAGACTTCACCTTCTCCTTCTCCTTCTTCTGCTTCTTCTGATTCACCATCCAGACTTCACCTTCTCCTTCTCCTTCTTCTGCTTCTTCTGATTCACCCTCCAGACTTCACCTTCTCCTTCTCCTTCTTCTACTTCTTCTGATTCACCCTCCAGACTTCATCTTCTCCTTCTCCTTCTTCTGCTTCTTCTGATTCACCCTCCAGACTTCACCTTCTCCTTCTCCTTCTTCTGCTTCTTCTGATTCACCCTCCAGACTTCACCTTCTCCTTCTCCTTCTTCTACTTCTTCTGATTCACCCTCCAGACTTCACCTTCTCCTTCTCCTTCTTCTACTTCTTCTGATTCACCCTCCGGACTTCACCTTCTCCTTCTCCTTCTTCTGCTTCTTCTGATTCACCCTCCAGACTTCACCTTCTCCTTCTCCTTCTTCTGCTTCTTCTGATTCACCCTCCAGACTTCACCTTCTCCTTCTCCTTTTTCTGCTTCTTCTGATTCACCCTTCAGACTTCACCTTCTCCTTCTCCTTCTTCTGCTTCTTCTGATTCACCCTCCAGATCTCACCTTCTCCTTCTCCTTCTTCTACTTCTTCTGATTCACCCTCCAGACTTCATCTTCTCCTTCTCCTTCTTCTGCTTCTTCTGATTCACCCTCCAGATTTCACCTTCTCCTTCTCCTTCTTCTGCTTCTTCTGATTCACCCTCCAGACTTAGCCTTCTCCTTCTCCTTCTTCTACTTCTTCTGCTTCACCCTCCAGACTTCACCTTCTCCTTCTCCTTCTTATGCTTCTTCTGCTTCACCCTCCTGACTTCACCTTCTCCTTCTCCTTCTTCTACTTCTTCTGATTCACCCTCCAGACTTCACCTTCTCCTTCTCCTTCTTCTGCTTCTACGGCTTCACCCTCCAGACTTTACCTTCTCCTTCTCCTTCTTCTGCTTCTTCTGCTGCGCCCTCCAGACTTGACCTTCTCCTTCTCCTTCTTCTGCTTCTTCTGCTTCACCCTCCTGACTTCACCTTCTCCTTCTCCTTCTTCTACTTCTTCTGCTTCACCCCCCTGACTTCACCTTCTCCTTCTCCTTCTTCTGCTTCTTCTGATTCACCCTCCTAACTTCACCTTCTCCTTCTCCTTCTTCTGCTTCTTCAGATTCACCCTCCTGACTTCACCTTCTCCTTCTCCTTCTTCTGCTTCTTCTGATCCACCCTCCAGACTTCACCTTCTGCTTCTCCTTCTTCTGCTTCTTCTGATTCACCCTCCAGACCTCACCTTCTCCTTCTCCTTCTTCTACTTCTTCTGATTCACCCTCCAGACTTCATCTTCTCCTTCTCCTTCTTCTGCTTCTTCTGATTCACCCTCCAGACTTCACCTTCTCCTTCTCCTTCTTCTGCTTCTTCTGATTCACCCTCCAGACTTCACCTTCTCCTTCTCCTTCTTCTACTTCTTCTGATTCACCCTCCAGACTTCACCTTCTTCTTCTCCTTCTTCTACTTCTTCTGATTCACCCTCCAGTCTTCACCTTCTCCTTCTCCTTCTTCTGCTTCTTCTGCTTCACCCTCCAGACTTCACCTTCTCCTTCTCCTTCTTCTGCTTCTTCTGCTTCACCCTCCAGACTTCACCTTCTCCTTCTCCTTCTTCTGCTTCTTCTGCTTCACCCTCCTGACTTCACCTTCTGCTACTCCTTCTTCTACTTCTTCTGATTCACCCTCCAGACTTCACCTTCTCCTTCTCCTTCATCTGCTTTTTCTGCTTCACCCTCCAGAATTCACCTTCTCCTTCTCCTTCTTCTGCTTCTTCTGCTTCGCCCTCCAGACTTCACCTTCTCCTTCTCCTTCTTCTGCTTCTTCTGCTTCACCCTCCAGACTTCACCTTCTCCTTCTCCTTCTTCTGCTTCTTCTGCTTCACCCTCCTGACTTCACCTTCTCCTTCTCCTTCTTCTACTTCTTCTGATTCACCCTCCAGACTTCACCTTCTCCTTCTCCTTCTTCTGCTTCTACGGCTTCAACCTCCAGACTTTACCTTCTCCTTCTCCTTCTTCTGCTTCTTCTGCTGCGCCCTCCAGACTTGACCTTCTCCTTCTTCTTCTTCTGCTTCTTCTGCTTCACCCTCCTGACTTCACCTTCTCCTTCTCCTTCTTCTACTTCTTCTGCTTCACCCCCCTGACTTCACCTTCACCTTCTCCTTCTTCTGCTTCTTCTGATTCACCCTCCTAACTTCACCTTCTCCTTCTCCTTTTTCTGCTTCTTCTGATTCACCCTCCTGACTTCACCTTCTCCTTCTCCTTCTTCTGCTTCTTCTGATCCACCCTCCAGACTTCACCTTCTGCTTCTCCTTCTTCTGCTTCTTCTGATTCACCCTCCAGACCTCACCTTCTCCTTCTCCTTCTTCTACTTCTTCTGATTCACCCTCCAGACTTCATATTCTCCTTCTCCTTCTTCTGCTTCTTCTGATTCACCCTCCAGACTTCACCATCTCCTTCTCCTTCTTCTGCTTCTTCTGATTCACCCTCCAGACTTCACCTTCTCCTTCTCCTTCTTCTACTTCTTCTGATTCACCCTCCAGACTTCACCTTCTTCTTCTCCTTCTTCTACTTCTTCTGATTCACCCTCCAGTCTTCACCTTCTCCTTCTCCTTCTTCTGCTTCTTCTGCTTCACCCTCCAGACTTCACCTTCTCCTTCTCTTTCATCTGCTTCTTCTGATTCACCCTCCAGACTTCACCTTCTCCTTCTCCTTCTTCTGATTCTTCAGGTTCACCCTCCAGACTTCACCTTCTCCTTCTCCTTCTTCTGCTTCTTCTGATTCACCCTCGTGACTTCACTTTCTCCTTCTCCTTCTTCTACTTCTTCTGATTCACCCTCCTGACTTCACCTTCTCCTTCTCCTTCTTCTACTTCTTCTGCTTCACCCTCCAGACTTCACCTTCTCCTTCTCCTTCTTCTACTTCTTCTGATTCACCCTCCAGACTTCACCTTCTCCTTCTCCTTCTTCTGCTTCTTCTGATTCACCCTCCAGACTTCACCTTCTCCTTCTCCTTATTCTGCTTCTTCTGATTCACCCTCCAGACTTCACCTTCTCCTTCTCCTTCTTCTGCTTCTTCTGATTCACCATCCAGACTTCACCTTCTCCTTCTCCTTCTTCTGCTTCTTCTGATTCACCCTCCAGACTTCACCTTCTCCTTCTCCTTCTTCTACTTCTTCTGATTCACCCTCCAGACTTCATCTTCTCCTTCTCCTTCTTCTGCTTCTTCTGATTCACCCTCCAGACTTCACCTTCTCCTTCTCCTTCTTCTGCTTCTTCTGATTCACCCTCCAGACTTCACCTTCTCCTTCTCCTTCTTCTACTTCTTCTGATTGACCCTCCAGACTTCACCTTCTCCTTCTCCTTCTTCTACTTCTTCTGATTCACCCTCCGGACTTCACCTTCTCCTTCTCCTTCTTCTGCTTCTTCTGATTCACCCTCCAGACTTCACCTTCTCCTTCTCCTTCTTCTGCTTCTTCTGATTCACCCTCCAGACTTCACCTTCTCCTTCTCCTTTTTCTGCTTCTTCTGATTCACCCTTCAGACTTCACCTTCTCCTTCTCCTTCTTCTGCTTCTTCTGATTCACCCTCCAGATCTCACCTTCTCCTTCTCCTTCTTCTACTTCTTCTGATTCACCCTCCAGACTTCATCTTCTCCTTCTCCTTCTTCTGCTTCTTCTGATTCACCCTCCAGATTTCACCTTCTCCTTCTCCTTCTTCTGCTTCTTCTGATTCACCCTCCAGACTTAGCCTTCTCCTTCTCCTTCTTCTACTTCTTCTGCTTCACCCTCCAGACTTCACCTTCTCCTTCTCCTTCTTCTGCTTCTTCTGCTTCACCCTCCTGACTTCACCTTCTCCTTCTCCTTCTTCTACTTCTTCTGATTCACCCTCCAGACTTCACCTTCTCCTTCTCCTTCTTCTGCTTCTACGGCTTCACCCTCCAGACTTTACCTTCTCCTTCTCCTTCTTCTGCTTCTTCTGCTGCGCCCTCCAGACTTGACCTTCTCCTTCTCCTTCTTCTGCTTCTTCTGCTTCACCCTCCTGACTTCACCTTCTCCTTCTCCTTCTTCTACTTCTTCTGCTTCACCCCCTGACTTCACCTTCTCCTTCTCCTTCTTCTGCTTCTTCTGATTCACCCTCCTAACTTCACCTTCTCCTTCTCCTTCTTCTGCTTCTTCAGATTCACCCTCCTGACTTCACCTTCTCCTTCTCCTTCTTCTGCTTCTTCTGATCCACCCTCCAGACTTCACCTTCTGCTTCTCCTTCTTCTGCTTCTTCTGATTCACCCTCCAGACCTCACCTTCTCCTTCTCCTTCTTCTACTTCTTCTGATTCACCCTCCAGACTTCATCTTCTCCTTCTCCTTCTTCTGCTTCTTCTGATTCACCCTCCAGACTTCACCTTCTCCTTCTCCTTCTTCTGCTTCTTCTGATTCACCCTCCAGACTTCACCTTCTCCTTCTCCTTCTTCTACTTCTTCTGATTCACCCTCCAGACTTCACCTTCTTCTTCTCCTTCTTCTACTTCTTCTGATTCACCCTCCAGTCTTCACCTTCTCCTTCTCCTTCTTCTGCTTCTTCTGCTTCACCCTCCAGACTTCACCTTCTCCTTCTCTTTCTTCTGCTTCTTCTGATTCACCCTCCAGACTTCACCTTCTCCTTCTCCTTCTTCTGATTCTTCTGGTTCACCCTCCAGACTTCACCTTCTCCTTCTCCTTCTACTGCTTCTTCTGATTCACCCTCGTGACTTCACCTTCTCCTTCTCCTTCTTCTACTTCTTCTGATTCACCCTCCTGACTTCACCTTCTCCTTCTCCTTCTTCTACTTCTTCTGCTTCACCCTCCAGTCTTCACCTTCTCCTTCTCCTTCTTCTACTTCTTCTGATTCACCCTCCAGACTTCACCTTCTCCTTCTCCTTCTTCTGCTTCTTCTGATTCACCCTCCAGACTTCACCTTCTCCTTCTCCTTATTCTGCTTCTTCTGATTCACCCTCCAGACTTCACCTTCTCCTTCTCCTTCTTCTGCTTCTTCTGATTCACCATCCAGACTTCACCTTCTCCTTCTCCTTCTTCTGCTTCTTCTGATTCACCCTCCAGACTTCACCTTCTCCTTCTCCTTCTTCTACTTCTTCTGATTCACCCTCCAGACTTCATCTTCTCCTTCTCCTTCTTCTGCTTCTTCTGATTCACCCTCCAGACTTCACCTTCTCCTTCTCCTTCTTCTGCTTCTTCTGATTCACCCTCCAGACTTCACCTTCTCCTTCTCCTTCTTCTACTTCTTCTGATTCACCCTCCAGACTTCACCTTCTCCTTCTCCTTCTTCTACTTCTTCTGATTCACCCTCCGGACTTCACCTTCTCCTTCTCCTTCTTCTGCTTCTTCTGATTCACCCTCCAGACTTCACCTTCTCCTTCTCCTTCTTCTGCTTCTTCTGATTCACCCTCCAGACTTCACCTTCTCCTTCTCCTTTTTCTGCTTCTTCTGATTCACCCTTCAGACTTCACCTTCTCCTTCTCCTTCTTCTGCTTCTTCTGATTCACCCTCCAGATCTCACCTTCTCCTTCTCCTTCTTCTACTTCTTCTGATTCACCCTCCAGACTTCATCTTCTCCTTCTCCTTCTTCTGCTTCTTCTGATTCACCCTCCAGATTTCACCTTCTCCTTCTCCTTCTTCTGCTTCTTCTGATTCACCCTCCAGACTTAGCCTTCTCCTTCTCCTTCTTCTACTTCTTCTGATTCACCCTCCAGACTTCACCTTCTCCTTCTCCTTCTTCTACTGCTTCTGATTCACCCTCCAGTCTTCACCTTCTCCTTCGCCTTCTTCTGCTTCTTCTGATTCACCCTCCAGATGTCACCTTCTCCTTCTCCTTCTTCTGCTTCTTCTGATTCACCCTCCTGACTTCACCTTCTCCTTCTCCTTCTTCTGCTTCACCCTCCAGACTTCACTTTCTCCTTCTCCTTCTTCTACTTCTTCTGATTCACCCTCCAGACTTCACCTTCTCCTTCTACTTCTTCTGCTTCTTCTGATTCACCCTCCAGACTTCACCTTCTCCTTCTCCTTCTTCTGTTTCTTCTGATTCACCCTCCATACTTCACCTTCTCCTTCTCCTTCTTCTGATTCTTCAGGTTCACCCTCCAGATCTCACCTTCTCCTTCTCCTTCTTCTACTTCTTCTGCTTCACCCTCCAGACTTCACCTTCTCCTTCTCTTTCTTCTGCTTCTTCTGATTCACCCTCCAGACTTCACCTTCTCCTTCTCCTTCTTCTGATTCTTCAGGTTCACCCTCCAGACTTCACCTTCTCCTTCTCCTTCTTCTGCTTCTTCTGATTCACCCTCGTGACTTCACTTTCTCCTTCTCCTTCTTCTACTTCTTCTGATTCACCCTCCTGACTTCACCTTCTCCTTCTCCTTCTTCTACTTCTTCTGCTTCACCCTCCAGACTTCACCTTCTCCTTCTCCTTCTTCTACTTCTTCTGATTCACCCTCCAGACTTCACCTTCTCCTTCTCCTTCTTCTGCTTCTTCTGATTCACCCTCCAGACTTCACCTTCTCCTTCTCCTTATTCTGCTTCTTCTGATTCACCCTCCAGACTTCACCTTCTCCTTCTCCTTCTTCTGCTTCTTCTGATTCACCATCCAGACTTCACCTTCTCCTTCTCCTTCTTCTGCTTCTTCTGATTCACCCTCCAGACTTCACCTTCTCCTTCTCCTTCTTCTACTTCTTCTGATTCACCCTCCAGACTTCATCTTCTCCTTCTCCTTCTTCTGCTTCTTCTGATTCACCCTCCAGACTTCACCTTCTCCTTCTCCTTCTTCTACTTCTTCTGATTCACCCTCCAGACTTCATCTTCTCCTTCTCCTTCTTCTGCTTCTTCTGATTCACCCTCCAGACTTCATCTTCTCCTTCTCCTTCTTCTGCTTCTTCTGATTCACCCTCCAGACTTCACCATCTCCTTCTCCTTCTTCTGCTTCTTCTGATTCACCCTCCAGACTTCACCTTCTCCTTCTCCTTCTTCTACTTCTTCTGATTCACCCTCCAGACTTCACCTTCTTCTTCTCCTTCTTCTACTTCTTCTGATTCACCCTCCAGTCTTCACCTTCTCCTTCTCCTTCTTCTGCTTCTTCTGCTTCACCCTCCACACTTCACCTTCTCCTTCTCTTTCTTCTGCTTCTTCTGATTCACCCTCCAGACTTCACCTTCTCCTTCTCCTTCTTCTGATTCTTCAGGTTCACCCTCCAGACTTCACCTTCTCCTTCTCCTTCTTCTGCTTCTTCTGATTCACCCTCGTGACTTCACTTTCTCCTTCTCCTTCTTCTACTTCTTCTGATTCACCCTCCTGGCTTCACCTTCTCCTTCTCCTTCTTCTACTTCTTCTGCTTCACCCTCCAGACTTCACCTTCTCCTTCTCCTTCTTCTACTTCTTCTGATTCACCCTCCAGACTTCACCTTCTCCTTCTCCTTCTTCTGCTTCTTCTGATTCACCCTCCAGACTTCACCTTCTCCTTCTCCTTATTCTGCTTCTTCTGATTCACCCTCCAGACTTCACCTTCTCCTTCTCCTTCTTCTGCTTCTTCTGATTCACCATCCAGACTTCACCTTCTCCTTCTCCTTCTTCTGCTTCTTCTGATTCACCCTCCAGACTTCACCTTCTCCTTCTCCTTCTTCTACTTCTTCTGATTCACCCTCCAGACTTCATCTTCTCCTTCTCCTTCTTCTGCTTCTTCTGATTCACCCTCCAGACTTCACCTTCTCCTTCTCCTTCTTCTGCTTCTTCTGATTCACCCTCCAGACTTCACCTTCTCCTTCTCCTTCTTCTACTTCTTCTGATTGACCCTCCAGACTTCACCTTCTCCTTCTCCTTCTTCTACTTCTTCTGATTCACCCTCCGGACTTCACCTTCTCCTTCTCCTTCTTCTGCTTCTTCTGATTCACCCTCCAGACTTCACCTTCTCCTTCTCCTTCTTCTGCTTCTTCTGATTCACCCTCCAGACTTCACCTTCTCCTTCTCCTTTTTCTGCTTCTTCTGATTCACCCTTCAGACTTCACCTTCTCCTTCTCCTTCTTCTGCTTCTTCTGATTCACCCTCCAGATCTCACCTTCTCCTTCTCCTTCTTCTACTTCTTCTGATTCACCCTCCAGACTTCATCTTCTCCTTCTCCTTCTTCTGCTTCTTCTGATTCACCCTCCAGATTTCACCTTCTCCTTCTCCTTCTTCTGCTTCTTCTGATTCACCCTCCAGACTTAGCCTTCTCCTTCTCCTTCTTCTACTTCTTCTGCTTCACCCTCCAGACTTCACCTTCTCCTTCTCCTTCTTCTGCTTCTTCTGATTCACCCTCCAGACTTCACCTTCTCCTTCTCCTTTTTCTGCTTCTTCTGCTTCACCCTCCTGACTTCACCTTCTCCTTCTCCTTCTTCTACTTCTTCTGATTCACCCTCCAGACTTCACCTTCTCCTTCTCCTTCTTCTGCTTCTACGGCTTCACCCTCCAGACTTTACCTTCTCCTTCTCCTTCTTCTGCTTCTTCTGCTGCGCCCTCCAGACTTGACCTTCTCCTTCTCCTTCTTCTGCTTCTTCTGCTTCACCCTCCTGACTTCACCTTCTCCTTCTCCTTCTTCTACTTCTTCTGCTTCACCCCCTGACTTCACCTTCTCCTTCTCCTTCTTCTGCTTCTTCTGATTCACCCTCCTAACTTCACCTTCTCCTTCTCCTTCTTCTGCTTCTTCAGATTCACCCTCCTGACTTCACCTTCTCCTTCTCCTTCTTCTGCTTCTTCTGATCCACCCTCCAGACTTCACCTTCTGCTTCTCCTTCTTCTGCTTCTTCTGATTCACCCTCCAGACCTCACCTTCTCCTTCTCCTTCTTCTACTTCTTCTGATTCACCCTCCAGACTTCATCTTCTCCTTCTCCTTCTTCTGCTTCTTCTGATTCACCCTCCAGACTTCACCTTCTCCTTCTCCTTCTTCTGCTTCTTCTGATTCACCCTCCAGACTTCACCTTCTCCTTCTCCTTCTTCTACTTCTTCTGATTCACCCTCCAGACTTCACCTTCTTCTTCTCCTTCTTCTACTTCTTCTGATTCACCCTCCAGTCTTCACCTTCTCCTTCTCCTTCTTCTGCTTCTTCTGCTTCACCCTCCAGACTTCACCTTCTCCTTCTCTTTCTTCTGCTTCTTCTGATTCACCCTCCAGACTTCACCTTCTCCTTCTCCTTCTTCTGATTCTTCTGGTTCACCCTCCAGACTTCACCTTCTCCTTCTCCTTCTACTGCTTCTTCTGATTCACCCTCGTGACTTCACCTTCTCCTTCTCCTTCTTCTACTTCTTCTGATTCACCCTCCTGACTTCACCTTCTCCTTCTCCTTCTTCTACTTCTTCTGCTTCACCCTCCAGTCTTCACCTTCTCCTTCTCCTTCTTCTACTTCTTCTGATTCACCCTCCAGACTTCACCTTCTCCTTCTCCTTCTTCTGCTTCTTCTGATTCACCCTCCAGACTTCACCTTCTCCTTCTCCTTATTCTGCTTCTTCTGATTCACCCTCCAGACTTCACCTTCTCCTTCTCCTTCTTCTGCTTCTTCTGATTCACCATCCAGACTTCACCTTCTCCTTCTCCTTCTTCTGCTTCTTCTGATTCACCCTCCAGACTTCACCTTCTCCTTCTCCTTCTTCTACTTCTTCTGATTCACCCTCCAGACTTCATCTTCTCCTTCTCCTTCTTCTGCTTCTTCTGATTCACCCTCCAGACTTCACCTTCTCCTTCTCCTTCTTCTGCTTCTTCTGATTCACCCTCCAGACTTCACCTTCTCCTTCTCCTTCTTCTACTTCTTCTGATTCACCCTCCAGACTTCACCTTCTCCTTCTCCTTCTTCTACTTCTTCTGATTCACCCTCCGGACTTCACCTTCTCCTTCTCCTTCTTCTGCTTCTTCTGATTCACCCTCCAGACTTCACCTTCTCCTTCTCCTTCTTCTGCTTCTTCTGATTCACCCTCCAGACTTCACCTTCTCCTTCTCCTTTTTCTGCTTCTTCTGATTCACCCTTCAGACTTCACCTTCTCCTTCTCCTTCTTCTGCTTCTTCTGATTCACCCTCCAGATCTCACCTTCTCCTTCTCCTTCTTCTACTTCTTCTGATTCACCCTCCAGACTTCATCTTCTCCTTCTCCTTCTTCTGCTTCTTCTGATTCACCCTCCAGATTTCACCTTCTCCTTCTCCTTCTTCTGCTTCTTCTGATTCACCCTCCAGACTTAGCCTTCTCCTTCTCCTTCTTCGACTTCTTCTGATTCACCCTCCAGACTTCACCTTCTCCTTCTCCTTCTTCTACTGCTTCTGATTCACCCTCCAGTCTTCACCTTCTCCTTCGCCTTCTTCTGCTTCTTCTGATTCACCCTCCAGATTTCACCTTCTCCTTCTCCTTCTTCTGCTTCTTCTGATTCACCCTCCTGACTTCACCTTCTCCTTCTCCTTCTTCTGCTTCACCCTCCAGACTTCACTTTCTCCTTCTCCTTCTTCTACTTCTTCTGATTCACCCTCCAGACTTCACCTTCTCCTTCTACTTCTTCTGGTTCTTCTGATTCACCCTCCAGACTTCACCTTCTCCTTCTCCTTCTTCTGTTTCTTCTGATTCACCCTCCATACTTCACCTTCTCCTTCTCCTTCTTCTGCTTCTTCCGATTCACCCTCCAGACTTCACCTTCTCCTTCTCCTTCTTCTGCTTCTTCTGATTCACCCTCCAGACTTCACCTTCTCCTTCTGCTTCTTCTACTTCTTCTGAATCACCCTCCAGACTTCACCTTCTCCTTCTCCTTCTTCTGCTTCTTCTGATTCACCCTCCAGACTTCACCTTCTCCTTCTCCTTCTTCTGATTCTTCAGGTTCACCCTCCAGACTTCACCTTCTCCTTCTCCTTCTTCTGCTTCTTCTGATTCACCCTCGTGACTTCACTTTCTCCTTCTCCTTCTTCTACTTCTTCTGATTCACACTCCTGACTTCACCTTCTCCTTCTCCTTCTTCTACTTCTTCTGCTTCACCCTCCAGACTTCACCTTCTCCTTCTCCTTCTTCTACTTCTTCTGATTCACCCTCCAGACTTCACCTTCTCCTTCTCCTTCTTCTGCTTCTTCTGATTCACCCTCCAGACTTCACCTTCTCCTTCTCCTTATTCTGCTTCTTCTGATTCACCCTCCAGACTTCACCTTCTCCTTCTCCTTCTTCTGCTTCTTCTGATTCACCATCCAGACTTCACCTTCTCCTTCTCCTTCTTCTGCTTCTTCTGATTCACCCTCCAGACTTCACCTTCTCCTTCTCCTTCTTCTACTTCTTCTGATTCACCCTCCAGACTTCATCTTCTCCTTCTCCTTCTTCTGCTTCTTCTGATTCACCCTCCAGACTTCACCTTCTCCTTCTCCTTCTTCTGCTTCTTCTGATTCACCCTCCAGACTTCACCTTCTCCTTCTCCTTCTTCTACTTCTTCTGATTGACCCTCCAGACTTCACCTTCTCCTTCTCCTTCTTCTACTTCTTCTGATTCACCCTCCGGACTTCACCTTCTCCTTCTCCTTCTTCTGCTTCTTCTGATTCACCCTCCAGACTTCACCTTCTCCTTCTCCTTCTTCTGCTTCTTCTGATTCACCCTCCAGACTTCACCTTCTCCTTCTCCTTTTTCTGCTTCTTCTGATTCACCCTTCAGACTTCACCTTCTCCTTCTCCTTCTTCTGCTTCTTCTGATTCACCCTCCAGATCTCACCTTCTCCTTCTCCTTCTTCTACTTCTTCTGATTCACCCTCCAGACTTCATCTTCTCCTTCTCCTTCTTCTGCTTCTTCTGATTCACCCTCCAGATTTCACCTTCTCCTTCTCCTTCTTCTGCTTCTTCTGATTCACCCTCCAGACTTAGCCTTCTCCTTCTCCTTCTTCTACTTCTTCTGCTTCACCCTCCAGACTTCACCTTCTCCTTCTCCTTCTTCTGCTTCTTCTGCTTCACCCTCCTGACTTCACCTTCTCCTTCTCCTTCTTCTACTTCTTCTGATTCACCCTCCAGACTTCACCTTCTCCTTCTCCTTCTTCTGCTTCTACGGCTTCACCCTCCAGACTTTACCTTCTCCTTCTCCTTCTTCTGCTTCTTCTGCTGCGCCCTCCAGACTTGACCTTCTCCTTCTCCTTCTTCTGCTTCTTCTGCTTCACCCTCCTGACTTCACCTTCTCCTTCTCCTTCTTCTACTTCTTCTGCTTCACCCCCTGACTTCACCTTCTCCTTCTCCTTCTTCTGCTTCTTCTGATTCAGCCTCCTAACTTCACCTTCTCCTTCTCCTTCTTCTGCTTCTTCAGATTCACCCTCCTGACTTCACCTTCTCCTTCTCCTTCTTCTGCTTCTTCTGATCCACCCTCCAGACTTCACCTTCTGCTTCTCCTTCTTCTGCTTCTTCTGATTCACCCTCCAGACCTCACCTTCTCCTTCTCCTTCTTCTACTTCTTCTGATTCACCCTCCAGACTTCATCTTCTCCTTCTCCTTCTTCTGCTTCTTCTGATTCACCCTCCAGACTTCACCTTCTCCTTCTCCTTCTTCTGCTTCTTCTGATTCACCCTCCAGACTTCACCTTCTCCTTCTCCTTCTTCTACTTCTTCTGATTCACCCTCCAGACTTCACCTTCTTCTTCTCCTTCTTCTACTTCTTCTGATTCACCCTCCAGTCTTCACCTTCTCCTTCTCCTTCTTCTGCTTCTTCTGCTTCACCCTCCAGACTTCACCTTCTCCTTCTCTTTCTTCTGCTTCTTCTGATTCACCCTCCAGACTTCACCTTCTCCTTCTCCTTCTTCTGATTCTTCTGGTTCACCCTCCAGACTTCACCTTCTCCTTCTCCTTCTACTGCTTCTTCTGATTCACCCTCGTGACTTCACCTTCTCCTTCTCCTTCTTCTACTTCTTCTGATTCACCCTCCTGACTTCACCTTCTCCTTCTCCTTCTTCTACTTCTTCTGCTTCACCCTCCAGTCTTCACCTTCTCCTTCTCCTTCTTCTACTTCTTCTGATTCACCCTCCAGACTTCACCTTCTCCTTCTCCTTCTTCTGCTTCTTCTGATTCACCCTCCAGACTTCACCTTCTCCTTCTCCTTATTCTGCTTCTTCTGATTCACCCTCCAGACTTCACCTTCTCCTTCTCCTTCTTCTGCTTCTTCTGATTCACCATCCAGACTTCACCTTCTCCTTCTCCTTCTTCTGCTTCTTCTGATTCACCCTCCAGACTTCACCTTCTCCTTCTCCTTCTTCTACTTCTTCTGATTCACCCTCCAGACTTCATCTTCTCCTTCTCCTTCTTCTGCTTCTTCTGATTCACCCTCCAGACTTCACCTTCTCCTTCTCCTTCTTCTGCTTCTTCTGATTCACCCTCCAGACTTCACCTTCTCCTTCTCCTTCTTCTACTTCTTCTGATTCACCCTCCAGACTTCACCTTCTCCTTCTCCTTCTTCTACTTCTTCTGATTCACCCTCCGGACTTCACCTTCTCCTTCTCCTTCTTCTGCTTCTTCTGATTCACCCTCCAGACTTCACCTTCTCCTTCTCCTTCTTCTGCTTCTTCTGATTCACCCTCCAGACTTCACCTTCTCCTTCTCCTTTTTCTGCTTCTTCTGATTCACCCTTCAGACTTCACCTTCTCCTTCTCCTTCTTCTGCTTCTTCTGATTCACCCTCCAGATCTCACCTTCTCCTTCTCCTTCTTCTACTTCTTCTGATTCACCCTCCAGACTTCATCTTCTCCTTCTCCTTCTTCTGCTTCTTCTGATTCACCCTCCAGATTTCACCTTCTCCTTCTCCTTCTTCTGCTTCTTCTGATTCACCCTCCAGACTTAGCCTTCTCCTTCTCCTTCTTCTACTTCTTCTGATTCACCCTCCAGACTTCACCTTCTCCTTCTCCATCTTCTACTGCTTCTGATTCACCCTCCAGTCTTCACCTTCTCCTTCGCCTTCTTCTGCTTCTTCTGATTCACCCTCCAGATTTCACCTTCTCCTTCTCCTTCTTCTGCTTCTTCTGATTCACCCTCCTGACTTCACCTTCTCCTTCTCCTTCTTCTGCTTCACCCTCCAGACTTCACTTTCTCCTTCTCCTTCTTCTACTTCTTCTGATTCACCCTCCAGACTTCACCTTCTCCTTCTACTTCTTCTGCTTCTTCTGATTCACCCTCCAGACTTCACCTTCTCCTTCTCCTTCTTCTGTTTCTTCTGATTCACCCTCCATACTTCACCTTCTCCTTCTCCTTCTTCTGCTTCTTCCGATTCACCCTCCAGACTTCACCTTCTCCTTCTCCTTCTTCTGCTTCTTCTGATTCACCCTCCAGACTTCACCTTCTCCTTCTGCTTCTTCTACTTCTTCTGAATCACCCTCCAGACTTCACCTTCTCCTTCTCCTTCTTCTGCTTCTTCTGATTCACCCTCCAGACTTCACCTTCTCCTTCTCCTTCGTCTACTTCTCCTGATTCACCCTCCAAACTACACCTTCTACTTCTCCTTCTTCTACTTCTTCTGATTCACCCTCCAGATTTCACCTTCTCCTTCTCCTTCTTCTGCTTCTTCTGATTCACCCTCCAGACTTCACCTTCTCCTTCTCCTTCTTCTATTTCTTCTGATTCACCCTCCAGACTTTACCTTCTCCTTCTCCTTCTTCTACTTCTTCTGATTCACCCTCCAGACTTCACCTTCTCCTTCTCCTTCTTCTACTTCTTCTGCTTCTCCCTCCAGACTTCACCTTCTCCTTCTCCTTCTTCTGCTTCTTCTGATTCACCCTCCAGACTTCACCTTCTCCTTCTCCTTCTTCTACTTCTTCTGATTCACCCTCCAGACTTCACCTTCTCCTTCTCCTTCTTCTACTTCTTCTGATTCACCCTCCAGACTTCACCTTCTCCTTCTCCTTCTTCTACTTCTTCTGATTCACCCTCCTGACTTCACCTTCTCCTTCTCCTTCTTCTGCTTCTTCTGCTTCACCCTCCAGACTTCACCTTCTCCTTCTCCTTCTTCTGCTTCTTCTGCTTCACCCTCCAGACTTCATCTTCTCCGTCTCCTTCTTCTGCTTCTTCTGCTTCACCCTCCTGACTTCACCTTCTCCTTCTCCTTCTTCTACTTCTTCTGATTCACCCTCCAGACTTCACCTTCTCCTTCTCCTTCTTCTGCTTCTTCTGCTTCACCCTCCAGACTTCACCTTCTCCTTCTCCTTCTTCTGCTTCTTCTGCTTCGCCCTCCAGACTTCACCTTCTCCTTCTCCTTCTTCTATTTCTTCTGCTTCACCCTCTTGACTTCACCTTCTCCTTCTCCTTCTTCTGTTTCTTCTGCTTCACCCTCCTGACTTCACCATCTCCTTCTCCTTCTTCTACTTCTTCTGCTTCACCCCCCTGACTTCACCTTCTCCTTCTCCTTCTTCTGCTTCTTCTGATTCACCCTCCTAACTTTACCTTCTCCTTCTCCTTCTTCTGCTTCTTCTGATTCACCATCCTGACTTCACCTTCTCCTTCTCCTTCTTCTGCTTCTTCTGATTCACCCTCCAGATTCACCTTCTCCTTCTCCTTCTTCTGCTTCTTCTGATTCACCCTCCAGACTTCATCTTCTCCTTCTCCTTCTTCTGCTTCTTCTGATTCACCCTCCAGACTTCACCTTCTCCTTCTCCTTTTTCTGCTTCTTCTGATTCACCCTTCAGACTTCACCTTCTCCTTCTCCTTCTTCTGCTTCTTCTGATTCACCCTCCAGATCTCACCTTCTCCTTCTCCTTCTTCTACTTCTTCTGATTCACCCTCCAGACTTCATCTTCTCCTTCTCCTTCTTCTGCTTCTTCTGATTCACCCTCCAGATTTCACCTTCTCCTTCTCCTTCTTCTGCTTCTTCTGATTCACCCTCCAGACTTAGCCTTCTCCTTCTCCTTCTTCTACTTCTTCTGCTTCACCCTCCAGACTTCACCTTCTCCTTCTCCTTCTTCTGCTTCTTCTGCTTCACCCTCCTGACTTCACCTTCTCCTTCTCCTTCTTCTACTTCTTCTGATTCACCCTCCAGACTTCACCTTCTCCTTCTCCTTCTTCTGCTTCTACGGCTTCACCCTCCAGACTTTACCTTCTCCTTCTCCTTCTTCTGCTTCTTCTGCTGCGCCCTCCAGACTTGACCTTCTCCTTCTCCTTCTTCTGCTTCTTCTGCTTCACCCTCCTGACTTCACCTTCTCCTTTTCCTTCTTCTACTTCTTCTGCTTCACCCCCTGACTTCACCTTCTCCTTCTCCTTCTTCTGCTTCTTCTGATTCACCCTCCTAACTTCACCTTCTCCTTCTCCTTCTTCTGCTTCTTCAGATTCACCCTCCTGACTTCACCTTCTTCTTCTCCTTCTTCTGCTTCTTCTGATCCACCCTCCAGACTTCACCTTCTGCTTCTCCTTCTTCTGCTTCTTCTGATTCACCCTCCAGACCTCACCTTCTCCTTCTCCTTCTTCTACTTCTTCTGATTCACCCTCCAGACTTCATCTTCTCCTTCTCCTTCTTCTGCTTCTTCTGATTCACCCTCCAGACTTCACCTTCTCCTTCTCCTTCTTCTGCTTCTTCTGATTCACCCTCCAGACTTCACCTTCTCCTTCTCCTTCTTCTACTTCTTCTGATTCACCCTCCAGACTTCACCTTCTTCTTCTCCTTCTTCTACTTCTTCTGATTCACCCTCCAGTCTTCATCTTCTCCTTCTCCTTCTTCTGCTTCTTCTGCTTCACCCTCCAGACTTCACCTTCTCCTTCTCTTTCTTCTGCTTCTTCTGATTCACCCTCCAGACTTCACCTTCTCCTTCTCCTTCTTCTGATTCTTCTGGTTCACCCTCCAGACTTCACCTTCTCCTTCTCCTTCTTCTGCTTCTTCTGATTCACCCTCGTGACTTCACCTTCTCCTTCTCCTTCTTCTACTTCTTCTGATTCACCCTCCTGACTTCACCTTCTCCTTCTCCTTCTTCTACTTCTTCTGCTTCACCCTCCAGTCTTCACCTTCTCCTTCTCCTTCTTCTACTTCTTCTGATTCACCCTCCAGACTTCACCTTCTCCTTCTCCTTCTTCTGCTTCTTCTGATTCACCCTCCAGACTTCACCTTCTCCTTCTCCTTATTCTGCTTCTTCTGATTCACCCTCCAGACTTCACTTTCTCCTTCTCCTTCTTCTGCTTCTTCTGATTCACCATCCAGACTTCACCTTCTCCTTCTCCTTCTTCTGCTTCTTCTGATTCATCCTCCAGACTTCACCTTCTCCTTCTCCTTCTTCTACTTCTTCTGATTCACCCTCCAGACTTCATCTTCTCCTTCTCCTTCTTCTGCTTCTTCTGATTCACCCTCCAGACTTCACCTTCTCCTTCTCCTTCTTCTGCTTCTTCTGATTCACCCTCCAGACTTCACCTTCTCCTTCTCCTTCTTCTACTTCTTCTGATTCACCCTCCAGACTTCACCTTCTCCTTCTCCTTCTTCTACTTCTTCTGATTCACCCTCCGGACTTCACCTTCTCCTTCTCCTTCTTCTGCTTCTTCTGATTCACCCTCCAGACTTCACCTTCTCCTTCTCCTTCTTCTGCTTCTTCTGATTCACCCTCCAGACTTCACCTTCTCCTTCTCCTTTTTCTGCTTCTTCTGATTCACCCTTCAGACTTCACCTTCTCCTTCTCCTTCTTCTGCTTCTTCTGATTCACCCTCCAGATCTCACCTTCTCCTTCTCCTTCTTCTACTTCTTCTGATTCACCCTCCAGACTTCATCTTCTCCTTCTCCTTCTTCTGCTTCTTCTGATTCACCCTCCAGATTTCACCTTCTCCTTCTCCTTCTTCTGCTTCTTCTGATTCACCCTCCAGACTTAGCCTTCTCCTTCTCCTTCTTCTACTTCTTCTGATTCACCCTCCAGACTTCACCTTCTCCTTCTCCTTCTTCTACTGCTTCTGATTCACCCTCCAGTCTTCACCTTCTCCTTCGCCTTCTTCTGCTTCTTCTGATTCACCCTCCAGATTTCACCTTCTCCTTCTCCTTCTTCTGCTTCTTCTGATTCACCCTCCTGACTTCACCTTCTCCTTCTCCTTCTTCTGCTTCTTCTGATTCACCCTCCAGACTTCACTTTCTCCTTCTCCTTCTTCTACTTCTTCTGATTCACCCTCCAGACTTCACCTTCTCCTTCTACTTCTTCTGCTTCTTCTGATTCACCCTCCAGACTTCACCTTCTCCTTCTCCTTCTTCTGTTTCTTCTGATTCACCCTCCATACTTCACCTTCTCCTTCTCCTTCTTCTGCTTCTTCCGATTCACCCTCCAGACTTCACCTTCTCCTTCTCCTTCTTCTGCTTCTTCTGATTCACCCTCCAGACTTCACCTTCTCCTTCTGCTTCTTCTACTTCTTCTGAATCACCCTCCAGACTTCACCTTCTCCTTCTCCTTCTTCTGCTTCTTCTGATTCACCCTCCAGACTTCACCTTCTCCTTCTCCTTCGTCTACTTCTCCTGATTCACCCTCCAAACTACACCTTCTACTTCTCCTTCTACTACGTCTTCTGATTCACCCTCCAGATTTCACCTTCTCCTTCTCCTTCTTCTGCTTCTTCTGATTCACCCTCCAGACTTCACCTTCTCCTTCTCCTTCTTCTACTTCTTCTGATTCACCCTCCAGACTTTACCTTCTCCTTCTCCTTCTTCTACTTCTTCTGATTCACCCTCCAGACTTCACCTTCTCCTTCTCCTTCTTCTACTTCTTCTGCTTCTCCCTCCAGACTTCACCTTCTCCTTCTCCTTCTTCTGCTTCTTCTGATTCACCCTCCAGACTTCACCTTCTCCTTCTCCTTCTTCTACTTCTTCTGATTCACCCTCCAGACTTCACCTTCTCCTTCTCCTTCTTCTACTTCTTCTGATTCACCCTCCAGACTTCACCTTCTCCTTCTCCTTCTTCTACTTCTTCTGATTCACCCTCCTGACTTCACCTTCTCCTTCTCCTTCTTCTGCTTCTTCTGCTTCACCCTCCAGACTTCACCTTCTCCTTCTCCTTCTTCTGCTTCTTCTGCTTCACCCTCCAGACTTCACCTTCTCCGTCTCCTTCTTCTGCTTCTTCTGCTTCACCCTCCTGACTTCACCTTCTCCTTCTCCTTCTTCTACTTCTTCTGATTCACCCTCCAGACTTCACCTTCTGCTTCTCCTTCTTCTGCTTCTTCTGCTTCACCCTCCAGACTTCACCTTCTCCTTCTCCTTCTTCTGCTTCTTCTGCTTCGACCTCCAGACTTCACCTTCTCCTTCTCCTTCTTCTTTTTCTTCTGCTTCACCCTCTTGACTTCACCTTCTCCTTCTCCTTCTTCTGCTTCTTCTGCTTCACCCTCCTGACTTCACCATCTCCTTCTCCTTCTTCTACTTCTTCTGCTTCACCCCCCTGACTTCACCTTCTCCTTCTCCTTCTTCTGCTTCTTCTGATTCACCCTCCTAACTTTACCTTCTCCTTCTCCTTCTTCTGCTTCTTCTGATTCACCATCCTGACTTCACCTTCTCCTTCTCCTTCTTCTGCTTCTTCTGATTCACCCTCCAGATTCACCTTCTCCTTCTCCTTCTTCTGCTTCTTCTGATTCACCCTCCAGACTTCATCTTCTCCTTCTCCTTCTTCTGCTTCTTCTGATTCACCCTCCAGACCTCACCTTCTCCTTCTCCTTCTTCTACTTCTTCTGATTCACCCTCCAGACTTCATCTTCTCCTTCTCATTCTTTTGCTTCTTCTGATTCACCCTCCATACTTCACCTTCTCCTTCTCCTTCCTCTGCTTCTTCTGATTCACCCTCCAGACTTCACCTTCTCCTTCTCCTTCTTCTACTTCTTCTGATTCACCCTCCTGACTTCACCTTCTCCTTCTCCTTCTTCTGCTTCTTCTGATTCACCCTACAGACTTCAGTTTCTCCTTCTCCTTCTTCTACTTCTTCTGATTCACCCTGCAGTCTTCACCTTCTCCTTCTCCTTATTCTGCTTCTTCTGCTTCACCCTCCAGACTTCACCTTCTCCTTCTCTTTCTTCTGCTTCTTCTGATTCACCCTCCAGACTTCACCTTCTCCTTCTCCTTCTTCTGCTTCTTCTGATTCACCCTCCTGACTTCACCTTCTCCTTCTCCTTCTTCTACTTCTTCTGATTCACCCTCCTGACTTCACCTTCTCCTTCTCCTTCTTCTACTTCTTCTGCTTCACCCTCCAGACTTCACCTTCTCCTTCTCCTTCTTCTACTTCTTCTGATTCACCCTCCAGACTTCACCTTCTCCTTCTCCTTCTTCTGCTTCTTCTGATTCACCCTCCAGACTTCACCTTCTCCTTCTCCTTATTCTGCTTCTTCTGATTCACCCTCCAGACTTCACCTTCTCCTTCTCCTTCTTCTGCTTCTTCTGATTCACCCTCCAGACTTCACCTTCTCCTTCTCCTTTTTCTGCTTCTTCTGATTCACCCTCCAGACTTCACCTTCTCCTTCTCCTTCTTCTGCTTCTTCTGATACACCCTTCAGACGTCACCTTCTCCTTCTCCTTCTTCTGCTTCTTCTGATTCACCCTCCAGACCTCACCTTCTCCTTCTCCTTCTTCTGCTTCTTCTGCTTCACCCTCCTGACTTCACCTTCTCCTTCTCCTTCTTCTACTTCTTCTGATTCACCCTCCAGACTTCACCTTCTCCTTCTCCTTCTTCTGCTTCTTCTGCTTCACCCTCCAGACTTCACCTTCTCCTTCTCCTTCTTCTGCTTCTTCTGCTTCGCCCTCCAGACTTCACCTTCTCCTTCTCCTTCTTCTGCTTCTTCTGCTTCACCCTCCAGACTTCACCTTCTCCTTCTCCTTCTTCTGCTTCTTCTGCTTCACCCTCCTGACTTCACCTTCTCCTTCTCCTTCTTCTACTTCTTCTGATTCACCCTCCAGACTTCACCTTCTCCTTCTCCTTCTTCTGCTTCTTCTGCTTCACCCTCCAGACTTCACCTTCTCCTTCTCCTTCTTCTGCTTCTTCTACTGCGCCCTCCAGACTTCACCTTCTCCTTCTCCTTCTTCTGCTTCTTCTGCTTCACCCTCCAGACTTCACCTTCTCCTTCTCCTTCTTCTACTTCTTCTGCTTCACCCCCCTGACTTCACCTTCTCCTTCTCCTTCTTCTGCTTATTCTGATTCACCCTCCTAACTTCACCTTCTTCTTCTCCTTCTTCTGCTTCTTCTGCTTCACCCTCCAGACTTCACCTTCTCCTTCTCCTTCTTCTGCTTCTTCTGCTTCGCCCTCCAGACTTCACCTTCTCCTTCTCCTTCTTCTGCTTCTTCTGCTTCACCCTCCAGACTTCACCTTCTCCTTCTCCTTCTTCTGCTTCTTCTGCTTCACCCTCCTGACTTCACCTTCTCCTTCTCCTTCTTCTACTTCTTCTGATTCACCCTCCAGACTTCACCTTCTCCTTCTCCTTCTTCTGCTTCTTCTGCTTCACCCTCCAGACTTCACCTTCTCCTTCTCCTTCTTCTGCTTCTTCTACTGCGCCCTCCAGACTTCACCTTCTCCTTCTCCTTCTTCTGCTTCTTCTGCTTCACCCTCCAGACTTCACCTTCTCCTTCTCCTTCTTCTACTTCTTCTGCTTCACCCCCCTGACTTCACCTTCTCCTTCTCCTTCTTCTGCTTATTCTGATTCACCCTCCTGACTTCACCTTCTCCTTCTCCTTCTTCTACTTCTTCTGATTCACCCTCCAGACTTCACCTTCTCCTTCTCCTTCTTCTACTTCTTCTGATTCACCCTCCTGACTTCACCTTCTCCTTCTCCTTCTTCTGCTTCTTCTGCTTCACCCTCCAGACTTCACCTTCTCCTTCTCCTTCTTCTGCTTCTTCTGCTTCACCCTCCAGACTTCACCTTCTCCGTCTCCTTCTTCTGCTTCTTCTGCTTCACCCTCCTGACTTCACCTTCTCCTTCTCCTTCTTCTACTTCTTCTGATTCACCCTCCAGACTTCACCTTCTGCTTCTCCTTCTTCTGCTTCTTCTGCTTCACCCTCCAGACTTCACCTTCTCCTTCTCCTTCTTCTGCTTCTTCTGCTTCGACCTCCAGACTTCACCTTCTCCTTCTCCTTCTTCTTTTTCTTCTGCTTCACCCTCTTGACTTCACCTTCTCCTTCTCCTTCTTCTGCTTCTTCTGCTTCACCCTCCTGACTTCACCATCTCCTTCTCCTTCTTCTACTTCTTCTGCTTCACCCCCCTGACTTCACCTTCTCCTTCTCCTTCTTCTGCTTCTTCTGATTCACCCTCCTAACTTTACCTTCTCCTTCTCCTTCTTCTGCTTCTTCTGATTCACCATCCTGACTTCACCTTCTCCTTCTCCTTCTTCTGCTTCTTCTGATTCACCCTCCAGATTCACCTTCTCCTTCTCCTTCTTCTGCTTCTTCTGATTCACCCTCCAGACTTCATCTTCTCCTTCTCCTTCTTCTGCTTCTTCTGATTCACCCTCCAGACCTCACCTTCTCCTTCTCCTTCTTCTACTTCTTCTGATTCACCCTCCAGACTTCATCTTCTCCTTCTCATTCTTTTGCTTCTTCTGATTCACCCTCCATACTTCACCTTCTCCTTCTCCTTCCTCTGCTTCTTCTGATTCACCCTCCAGACTTCACCTTCTCCTTCTCCTTCTTCTACTTCTTCTGATTCACCCTCCTGACTTCACCTTCTCCTTCTCCTTCTTCTGCTTCTTCTGATTCACCCTACAGACTTCAGTTTCTCCTTCTCCTTCTTCTACTTCTTCTGATTCACCCTCCAGTCTTCACCTTCTCCTTCTCCTTATTCTGCTTCTTCTGCTTCACCCTCCAGACTTCACCTTCTCCTTCTCTTTCTTCTGCTTCTTCTGATTCACCCTCCAGACTTCACCTTCTCCTTCTCCTTCTTCTGCTTCTTCTGATTCACCCTCCTGACTTCACCTTCTCCTTCTCCTTCTTCTACTTCTTCTGATTCACCCTCCTGACTTCACCTTCTCCTTCTCCTTCTTCTACTTCTTCTGCTTCACCCTCCAGACTTCACCTTCTCCTTCTCCTTCTTCTACTTCTTCTGATTCACCCTCCAGACTTCACCTTCTCCTTCTCCTTCTTCTGCTTCTTCTGATTCACCCTCCAGACTTCACCTTCTCCTTCTCCTTATTCTGCTTCTTCTGATTCACCCTCCAGACTTCACCTTCTCCTTCTCCTTCTTCTGCTTCTTCTGATTCACCCTCCAGACTTCACCTTCTCCTTCTCCTTTTTCTGCTTCTTCTGATTCACCCTCCAGACTTCACCTTCTCCTTCTCCTTCTTCTGCTTCTTCTGATACACCCTTCAGACGTCACCTTCTCCTTCTCCTTCTTCTGCTTCTTCTGATTCACCCTCCAGACCTCACCTTCTCCTTCTCCTTCTTCTGCTTCTTCTGCTTCACCCTCCTGACTTCACCTTCTCCTTCTCCTTCTTCTACTTCTTCTGATTCACCCTCCAGACTTCACCTTCTCCTTCTCCTTCTTCTGCTTCTTCTGCTTCACCCTCCAGACTTCACCTTCTCCTTCTCCTTCTTCTGCTTCTTCTGCTTCGCCCTCCAGACTTCACCTTCTCCTTCTCCTTCTTCTGCTTCTTCTGCTTCACCCTCCAGACTTCACCTTCTCCTTCTCCTTCTTCTGCTTCTTCTGCTTCACCCTCCTGACTTCACCTTCTCCTTCTCCTTCTTCTACTTCTTCTGATTCACCCTCCAGACTTCACCTTCTCCTTCTCCTTCTTCTGCTTCTTCTGCTTCACCCTCCAGACTTCACCTTCTCCTTCTCCTTCTTCTGCTTCTTCTACTGCGCCCTCCAGACTTCACCTTCTCCTTCTCCTTCTTCTGCTTCTTCTGCTTCACCCTCCAGACTTCACCTTCTCCTTCTCCTTCTTCTACTTCTTCTGCTTCACCCCCCTGACTTCACCTTCTCCTTCTCCTTCTTCTGCTTATTCTGATTCACCCTCCTAACTTCACCTTCTTCTTCTCCTTCTTCTGCTTCTTCTGCTTCACCCTCCAGACTTCACCTTCTCCTTCTCCTTCTTCTGCTTCTTCTGCTTCGCCCTCCAGACTTCACCTTCTCCTTCTCCTTCTTCTGCTTCTTCTGCTTCACCCTCCAGACTTCACCTTCTCCTTCTCCTTCTTCTGCTTCTTCTGCTTCACCCTCCTGACTTCACCTTCTCCTTCTCCTTCTTCTACTTCTTCTGATTCACCCTCCAGACTTCACCTTCTCCTTCTCCTTCTTCTGCTTCTTCTGCTTCACCCTCCAGACTTCACCTTCTCCTTCTCCTTCTTCTGCTTCTTCTACTGCGCCCTCCAGACTTCACCTTCTCCTTCTCCTTCTTCTGCTTCTTCTGCTTCACCCTCCAGACTTCACCTTCTCCTTCTCCTTCTTCTACTTCTTCTGCTTCACCCCCCTGACTTCACCTTCTCCTTCTCCTTCTTCTGCTTATTCTGATTCACCCTCCTAACTTCACCTTCTCCTTCTCCTTCTTCTGCTTCTTCTGATTCACCCTCCTGACTTCACCTTCTCCTTCTCCTTCTTCTGCTTCTTCTGATTCACCCTCCAGACTTCACCTTCTCCTTCTCCTTCTTCTGCTTCTTCTGATTCACCCTCCAGACTTCACCTTCTCCTTCTCCTTCTTCTGCTTCTTCTGATTCACCCCCAGACCTCACCTTCTCCTTCTCCTTCTTCTACTTCTTCTGATTCACCCTCCAGACTTCATCTTCTCCTTCTCCTTCTTCTGCTTCTTCTGATTCACCCTCCAGACTTCACCTTCTCCTTCTTCTGCTTCTTCTGATTCACCCTCCAGACTTCACCTTCTCCTTCTCCTTCTTCTACTTCTTCTGATTCACCCTCCAGACTTCAGTTTCTCCTTCTCCTTCTTCTCCTTCTTCTGATTCACCCTCCAGTCTTCACCTTCTCCTTCTCCTTCTTCTGCTTCTTCTGCTTCACCCTCCAGACTTCACCTTCTCCTTCTCTTTCTTCTGCTTCTTCTGATTCACCCTCCAGACTTCACCTTCTCCTTCTCCTTCTTCTGATTCTTCTGATTCACCCTCCAGACTTCACCTTCTCCTTCTCCTTCTTCTGCTTCTTCTGATTCACCCTCCAGACTTCACCTTCTCCTTCTCCTTATTCTGCTTCTTCTGATTCACCCTCCAGACTTCACCTTCTCCTTCTCCTTCTTCTGCTTCTTCTGATTCACCCTCCAGACATCACCTTCTCCTTCTCCTTCTTCTACTTCTTCTGATTCACCCTCCAGACTTCACCTTCTCCTTCTCCTTCTTCTACTTCTTCTGATTCACCCTCCAGACTGCACCATCTCCTTCTCCTTCTTCTGCTTCTTCTGATTCACCCTCCAGACTTCACCTTCTCCTTCTCCTTTTTCTGCTTCTTCTGATTCACCCTCCAGACTTCACCTTCTCCTTCTCCTTCTTCTGCTTCTTCTGATACACCCTTCAGACTTCACCTTCTCCTTCTCCTTCTTCTGCTTCTTCTGATTCAACCTCCAGACCTTACCTTCTCCTTCTCCTTCTTCTACTTCTTCTGATTCACCCTCCAGACTTCATCTTCTCCTTCTCCTTCTTCTGCTTCTTCTGATTCACCCTCCCGACTTCACCTTCTACTTCTCCTTCTTCTGCTTCTTCTGATTCACCCTCCAGACTTCACCTTCTCCTTCTCCTTCTTCTACTTCTTCTGATTCACCCTCCAGACTTCACCTTCTCCTTCTCCTTCTTCTACTTCTTCTGATTCACCCTCCAGACTTCACCTTCTCCTTCTCCTTCTTCTGCTTCTTCTGATTCACCCTCGAGAATTCACCTTCTCCTTCTCCTTCTTCTGCTTCTTCTGATTCACCCTCCAGACTTCATCTTCTCCTTCTCCTTCTTCTGCTTCTTCTGATTCACCCTCCAGACTTCACCTTCTCCTTTTCCTTCTTCTTCTACTTCTGATTCACCCTCCAGACTTCGCCTTCTCCTTTACCTTCTTCTACTTCTTCTGATTCACCCTCCAGACTTCACCTTCTCCTTCTTCTTCTACTTCTTCTGATTCACCCTCCAGTCTTCACCTTCTCCTTCTCCTTCTTCTTCTTCTTCTGATTCACCCTCCAGACTTCACCTTCTCCTTCTCCTTCTTCTGCTTCTTCTGATTCACCCTCCTGACTTCACCTTCTCCTTCTCCTTCTTCTGCTTCTCCTGATTCACCCTCCAGACATCACCTTCTCCTTCTCCTTCTTCTACTTCTTCTGATTCACCCTCCAGACTTCACCTTCTCCTTCTACTTCTTCTGCTTCTTCTGATTCACCCCCCAGACATCACCTTCTCCTTCTCCTTCTTCTACTTCTTCTGATTCACCCTCCTGACTTCACCTTCTCCTTCTCCTTCTTCTGCTTCTTCTGCTTCACCCTCGAGACTTCACCTTCTCCTTCTCCTTCTTCTGCTTCTTCTGATTCACCCTCCAGACTTCACCTTCTCCTTCTCCTTCTTCTGCTTCTTCTGATTCACCCTCCAGACTTCATCTTCTCCTTCTCCTTCTTCTGCTTCTTCTGATTCACCCTCCAGACTTCACCTTCTCCTTCTCCTTCTTCTGCTTCTTCTGATTCACCCTCCAGACTTCGCCTTTTCCTTCTCCTTCTTCTACTTCTTCTGATTCACCCTCCAGACTTCACCTTCTCCTTCTCCTTCGTCTACTTCTTGTGATTCACCCTCCAGTCTTCAACTTCTCCTTCTCCTTCTTCTGCTTCTTCTGATTCACCCTCCAGACTTCACCTTCTCCTTCTCCTTCTTCTGCTTCTTCTGATTCACCCTCCTGACTTCACCTTCTCCTTCTCCTTCTTCTGCTTCTTCTGATTCACCCTCCAGACTTCACCTTCTCCTTCTCCTTCTTCTACTTCTTCTGATTCACCATCCAGACTTCACCTTCTCCTTCTACTTCTTCTGCTTCTTCTGATTCACCCTCCAGACTTCACCTTCTCCTTCTCCTTCTTCTGCTTCTTCTGATTCACCCTCCAGACTTCTCCTTCTCCTTCTCCTTCTTCTGCTTCTTCTGATTCACTCTCCAGACTTCACCTTCTTCTTCTCCTTCTTCTGCTTATTCTGATTCACCCTCCAGACTTCACCTTCTCCTTCTCCTTCTTCTACTTCTTCTGATTCACCCTCCAGACTTCACCTTCTCCTTCTCCTTCTTCTGCTTCTTCTGATTCACCCTCCAGACTTCACCTTCTCCTTCTCCTTCGTCTACTTCTTTGGATTCACCCTCCAGACTACACCTTCTCCTTCTCCTTCTTCTGCTTCTTCTGCTTCACCCTCCAGACTTCACCTTCTCCTTCTCCTTCTTCTACTTCTTCTGCTTCACCCTCCAGACTTCACCTTCTCCTTCTCCTTCTTCTACTTCTTCTGCTTCACCCTCCAGACTTCACCTTCTCCTTCTCCTTCTTCTGCTTCTTCTGATTCACCCTCCAGACTTCACCTTCTCCTTCTCCTTCTTCTGCTTCTTCTGATTCACCCTCCAGACTTCACCTTCTCCTTCTCCTTCTTCTGCTTCTTCTGATTCACCCTCCAGACTTCACCTTCTCCTTCTCCTTCTTCTGCTTCTTCTGATTCACCCTCCAGACTTCACCTTCTCCTTCTCCTTCTTCTACTTCTTCTGATTCACCCTCCAGACTTCATCTTCTCCTTCTCCTTCTTCTGCTTCTCCTGATTCACCCTCCAGACTTCACCTTCTCCTTCTCCTTCTTCTGCTTCTTCTGATTCACCCTCCAGACTTCACCTTCTACTTCTCCTTCTTCTACTTCTTCTGATTCACCCTCCAGAATTCACCTTCTCCTTCTCCTTCTTCTGCTTCTTCTGATTCACCCTCCAGACTTCACCTTCTCCTTCTCCTTCTTCTGCTTCTGCTGATTCACCCTCCAGACTTAACCTTCTCCTTCTCCTTATTCTGCTTCTTCTGATTCACCCTCCAGACTTCACCTTCTCCTTCTCCTTCTTCTGCTTCTTCTGATTCACCCTTCAGACTTCACCTTCTCCTTCTCCTTCTTCTACTTCTTCTGATTCACCCTCCGGACTTCAACTTCTCCTTCTTCTACTTCTTCTGATTCACCCTCCTGTCTTCACCTTCTCCTTCTCCTTCTTCTGCTTCTTCTGATTCACCCTCCAGACTTCACCTTCTCTTTCTCCTTCTTCTGCTTCTTCTGATTCACCCTCCTGACTTCACCTTCTCCTTCTCCTTCTTCTGCTTCTTCTGATTCACCCTCCAGTCTTCACCTTCTCCTTCTCCTTCTTCTACTTCTTCTGATTCACCCTACAGACTTCACCTTCCCCTTCTACTTCTTCTGCTTCTTCTGATTCACCCTCCAGACTTCACCTTCTCCTTCTCCTTCTTCTACTTCTTCTGATTCACCCTCCAGAATTCACCTTCTCCTTCTCCTTCTTCTACTTCTTCTGATTCACCCTCCAGTCTTCACCTTCTCCTTCGCCTTCTTCTGCTTCTTCTGATTCACCCTCCAGATTTCACCTTCTCCTTCTCCTTCTTCTGCTTCTTCTGATTCACCCTCCTGACTTCACCTTCTCCTTCTCCTTCTTCTGCTTCTTCTGATTCACCCTCCAGACTTCACTTTCTCCTTCTCCTTCTTCTACTTCTTCTGATTCACCCTCCAGACTTCACCTTCTCCTTCTCCTTCTTCTGTTTCTTCTGATTCACCCTCCATACTTCACCTTCTCCTTCTCCTTCTTCTGCTTCTTCCGATTCACCCTCCAGACTTCACCT
Source organism: Somniosus microcephalus (assembly GCF_052327205.1). Taxonomy (NCBI): domain Eukaryota; kingdom Metazoa; phylum Chordata; class Chondrichthyes; order Squaliformes; family Somniosidae; genus Somniosus; species Somniosus microcephalus. The sequence goes on from NW_028225483.1 coordinate 121,964, forward strand.
TCTCCTTCTCCTTCTTCTGCTTCTTCTGATTCACCCTCCAGACTTCACCTTCTCCTTCTCCTTCTTCTGCTTCTTCTGATTCACCCTCCTGACTTCACCTTCTCCTTCTCCTTCTTCTGCTTCTTCTGATTCACCCTCCAGACTTCACTTTCTCCTTCTCCTTCTTCTACTTCTTCTGATTCACCCTCCAGACTTCACCTTCTCCTTCTCCTTCTTCTGTTTCTTCTGATTCACCCTCCATACTTCACCTTCTCCTTCTCCTTCTTCTGCTTCTTCCGATTCACCCTCCAGACTTCACCTTCTCCTTCTCCTTCTTCTGCTTCTTCTGATTCACCCTCCAGACTTCACCTTCTCCTTCTGCTTCTTCTACTTCTTCTGAATCACCCTCCAGACTTCACCTTCTCCTTCTCCTTCTTCTGCTTCTTCTGATTCACCCTCCAGACTTCACCTTCTCCTTCTCCTTCGTCTACTTCTCCTGATTCACCCTCCAAACTACACCTTCTACTTCTCCTTCTTCTACTTCTTCTGATTCACCCTCCAGATTTCACCTTCTCCTTCTCCTTCTTCTGCTTCTTCTGATTCACCCTCCAGACTTCACCTTCTCCTTCTCCTTCTTCTACTTCTTCTGATTCACCCTCCAGACTTTACCTTCTCCTTCTCCTTCTTCTACTTCTTCTGATTCACCCTCCAGACTTCACCTTCTCCTTCTCCTTCTTCTGCTTCTTCTGATTCACCCTACAGACTTCACCTTCCCCTTCTACTTCTTCTGCTTCTTCTGATTCACCCTCCAGACTTCACCTTCTCCTTCTCCTTCTTCTACTTCTTCTGATTCACCCTCCAGAATTCACCTTCTCCTTCTCCTTCTTCTACTTCTTCTGATTCACCCTCCAGTCTTCACCTTCTCCTTCGCCTTCTTCTGCTTCTTCTGATTCACCCTCCAGATTTCACCTTCTCCTTCTCCTTCTTCTGCTTCTTCTGATTCACCCTCCTGACTTCACCTTCTCCTTCTCCTTCTTCTGCTTCTTCTGATTCACCCTCCAGACTTCACTTTCTCCTTCTCCTTCTTCTACTTCTTCTGATTCACCCTCCAGACTTCACCTTCTCCTTCTCCTTCTTCTGTTTCTTCTGATTCACCCTCCATACTTCACCTTCTCCTTCTCCTTCTTCTGCTTCTTCCGATTCACCCTCCAGACTTCACCTTCTCCTTCTCCTTCTTCTGCTTCTTCTGATTCACCCTCCAGACTTCACCTTCTCCTTCTCCTTCTTCTGCTTCTTCTGATTCACCCTCCTGACTTCACCTTCTCCTTCTCCTTCTTCTGCTTCTTCTGATTCACCCTCCAGACTTCACTTTCTCCTTCTCCTTCTTCTACTTCTTCTGATTCACCCTCCAGACTTCACCTTCTCCTTCTCCTTCTTCTGTTTCTTCTGATTCACCCTCCATACTTCACCTTCTCCTTCTCCTTCTTCTGCTTCTTCCGATTCACCCTCCAGACTTCACCTTCTCCTTCTCCTTCTTCTGCTTCTTCTGATTCACCCTCCAGACTTCACCTTCTCCTTCTGCTTCTTCTACTTCTTCTGAATCACCCTCCAGACTTCACCTTCTCCTTCTCCTTCTTCTGCTTCTTCTGATTCACCCTCCAGACTTCACCTTCTCCTTCTCCTTCGTCTACTTCTCCTGATTCACCCTCCAAACTACACCTTCTACTTCTCCTTCTTCTACTTCTTCTGATTCACCCTCCAGATTTCACCTTCTCCTTCTCCTTCTTCTGCTTCTTCTGATTCACCCTCCAGACTTCACCTTCTCCTTCTCCTTCTTCTACTTCTTCTGATTCACCCTCCAGACTTTACCTTCTCCTTCTCCTTCTTCTACTTCTTCTGATTCACCCTCCAGACTTCACCTTCTCCTTCTCCTTCTTCTACTTCTTCTGCTTCTCCCTCCAGACTTCACCTTCTCCTTCTCCTTCTTCTGCTTCTTCTGATTCACCCTCCAGACTTCACCTTCTCCTTCTCCTTCTTCTACTTCTTCTGATTCACCCTCCAGACTTCACCTTCTCCTTCTCCTTCTTCTACTTCTTCTGATTCACCCTCCAGACTTCACCTTCTCCTTCTCCTTCTTCTACTTCTTCTGATTCACCCTCCTGACTTCACCTTCTCCTTCTCCTTCTTCTGCTTCTTCTGCTTCACCCTCCAGACTTCACCTTCTCCTTCTCCTTCTTCTGCTTCTTCTGCTTCACCCTCCAGACTTCACCTTCTCCGTCTCCTTCTTCTGCTTCTTCTGCTTCACCCTCCTGACTTCACCTTCTCCTTCTCCTTCTTCTACTTCTTCTGATTCACCCTCCAGACTTCACCTTCTCCTTCTCCTTCTTCTGCTTCTTCTGCTTCACCCTCCAGACTTCACCTTCTCCTTCTCCTTCTTCTGCTTCTTCTGCTTCGCCCTCCAGACTTCACCTTCTCCTTCTCCTTCTTCTATTTCTTCTGCTTCACCCTCTTGACTTCACCTTCTCCTTCTCCTTCTTCTGCTTCTTCTGCTTCACCCTCCTGACTTCACCATCTCCTTCTCCTTCTTCTACTTCTTCTGCTTCACCCCCCTGACTTCACCTTCTCCTTCTCCTTCTTCTGCTTCTTCTGATTCACCCTCCTAACTTCACCTTCTCCTTCTCCTTCTTCTGCTTCTTCTGATTCACCATCCTGACTTCACCTTCTCCTTCTCCTTCTTCTGCTTCTTCTGATTCACCCTCCAGACTTCACCTTCTCCTTCTCCTTCTTCTGCTTCTTCTGATTCACCCTCCAGACTTCATCTTCTCCTTCTCCTTCTTCTGCTTCTTCTGATTCACCCTCCAGACCTTACCTTCTCCTTCTCCTTCTTCTACTTCTTCTGATTCACCCTCCAGACTTCATCTTCTCCTTCTCATTCTTTTGCTTCTTCTGATTCACCCTCCATACTTCACCTTCTCCTTCTCCTTCTTCTGCTTCTTCTGATTCACCCTCCAGACTTCACCTTCTCCTTCTCCTTCTTCTACTTCTTCTGATTCACCCTCCTGACTTCACCTTCTCCTTCTCCTTCTTCTGCTTCTTCTGATTCACCCTCCAGACTTCAGTTTCTCCTTCTCCTTCTTCTACTTCTTCTGATTCACCCTCCAGTCTTCACCTTCTCCTTCTCCTTCTTCTGCTTCTTCTGCTTCACCCTCCAGACTTCACCTTCTCCTTCTCTTTCTTCTGCTTCTTCTGATTCACCCTCCAGACTTCACCTTCTCCTTCTTCTTCTTCTGATTCTTCTGATTCACCCTCCAGACTTCACCTTCTCCTTCTCCTTCTTCTGCTTCTTCTGATTCACCCTCCTGACTTCACCTTCTCCTTCTCCTTCTTCTACTTCTTCTGATTCACCCTCCTGACTTCACCTTCTCCTTCTCCTTCTTCTACTTCTTCTGCTTCACCCTCCAGACTTCACCTTCTCCTTCTCCTTCTTCTACTTCTTCTGATTCACCCTCCAGACTTCACCTTCTCCTTCTCCTTCTTCTGCTTCTTCTGATTCACCCTCCAGACTTCACCTTCTCCTTCTCCTTATTCTGCTTCTTCTGATTCACCCTCCAGACTTCACCTTCTCCTTCTCCTTCTTCTGCTTCTTCTGATTCACCCTCCAGACTTCACCTTCTCCTTCTCCTTTTTCTGCTTCTTCTGATTCACCCTCCAGACTTCACCTTCTCCTTCTCCTTCTTCTGCTTCTTCTGATACACCCTTCAGACGTCACCTTCTCCTTCTCCTTCTTCTGCTTCTTCTGATTCACCCTCCAGACCTCACCTTCTCCTGCTTCTTCTTCTTCTACTTCTTCTGATTCACCCTCCAGACTTCATCTTCTCCTTCTCCTTCTTCTGCTTCTTCTGATTCACCCTCCAGACTTCACCTTCTCCTTCTCCTTCTTCTGCTTCTTCTGATTCACCCTCCAGACTTCACCTTCTCCTTCTCCTTCTTCTACTTCTTCTGATTCACCCTCCAGACTTCACCTTCTCCTTCTCCTTCTTCTACTTCTTCTGATTCACCCTCCAGACTTCACCTTCTCCTTCTCCTTCTTCTGCTTCTTCTGATTCGCCCTCCAGACTTCACCTTCTCCTTCTCCTTCTTCTGCTTCTTCTGCTTCACCCTCCTGACTTCACCTTCTCCTTCTCCTTCTTCTACTTCTTCTGATTCACCCTCCAGACTTCACCTTCTCCTTCTCCTTCTTCTGCTTCTTCTGCTTCACCCTCCAGACTTCACCTTCTCCTTCTCCTTCTTCTGCTTCTTCTGCTTCGCCCTCCAGACTTCACCTTCTCCTTCTCCTTCTTCTGCTTCTTCTGCTTCACCCTCCAGACTTCACCTTCTCCTTCTCCTTCTTCTGCTTCTTCTGCTTCACCCTCCTGACTTCACCTTCTCCTTCTCCTTCTTCTACTTCTTCTGATTCACCCTCCAGACTTCACCTTCTCCTTCTCCTTCTTCTGCTTCTTCTGCTTCACCCTCCAGACTTCACCTTCTCCTTCTCCTTCTTCTGCTTCCTCTACTGCGCCCTCCAGACTTCACCTTCTCCTTCTCCTTCTTCTGCTTCTTCTGCTTCACCCTCCAGACTTCACCTTCTCCTTCTCCTTCTTCTACTTCTTCTGCTTCACCCCCCTGACTTCACCTTCTCCTTCTCCTTCTTCTGCTTATTCTGATTCACCCTCCTAACTTCACCTTCTCCTTCTCCTTCTTCTGCTTCTTCTGATTCACCCTCCTGACTTCACCTTCTCCTTCTCCTTCTTCTGCTTCTTCTGATTCACCCTCCAAACTTCACCTTCTCCTTCTCCTTCTTCTGCTTCTTCTGATTCACCCTCCAGACTTCACCTTCTCCTTCTCCTTCTTCTGCTTCTTCTGATACACCCTTCAGACGTCACCTTCTCCTTCTCCTTCTTCTGCTTCTTCTGATTCACCCTCCAGACCTCACCTTCTCCTTCTCCTTCTTCTACTTCTTCTGATTCACCCTCCAGACTTCATCTTCTCCTTCTCCTTCTTCTGCTTCTTCTGATTCACCCTCCAGACTTCACCTTCTCCTTCTCCTTCTTCTGCTTCTTCTGATTCACCCTCCAGACTTCACCTTCTCCTTCTCCTTCTTCTACTTCTTCTGATTCACCCTCCAGACTTCACCTTCTCCTTCTCCTTCTTCTACTTCTTCTGATTCACCCTCCAGACTTCACCTTCTCCTTCTCCTTCTTCTGCTTCTTCTGATTCACCCTCCAGACTTCACCTTCTCCTTCTCCTTCTTCTGCTTCTTCTGCTTCACCCTCCTGACTTCACCTTCTCCTTCTCCTTCTTCTACTTCTTCTGATTCACCCTCCAGACTTCACCTTCTCCTTCTCCTTCTTCTGCTTCTTCTGCTTCACCCTCCAGACTTCACCTTCTCCTTCTCCTTCTTCTGCTTCTTCTGCTTCGCCCTCCAGACTTCACCTTCTCCTTCTCCTTCTTCTGCTTCTTCTGCTTCACCCTCCAGACTTCACCTTCTCCTTCTCCTTCTTCTGCTTCTTCTGCTTCACCCTCCTGACTTCACCTTCTCCTTCTCCTTCTTCTACTTCTTCTGATTCACCCTCCAGACTTCACCTTCTCCTTCTCCTTCTTCTGCTTCTTCTGCTTCACCCTCCAGACTTCACCTTCTCCTTCTCCTTCTTCTGCTTCCTCTACTGCGCCCTCCAGACTTCACCTTCTCCTTCTCCTTCTTCTGCTTCTTCTGCTTCACCCTCCAGACTTCACCTTCTCCTTCTCCTTCTTCTACTTCTTCTGCTTCACCCCCCTGACTTCACCTTCTCCTTCTCCTTCTTCTGCTTATTCTGATTCACCCTCCTAACTTCACCTTCTCCTTCTCCTTCTTCTGCTTCTTCTGATTCACCCTCCTGACTTCACCTTCTCCTTCTCCTTCTTCTGCTTCTTCTGATTCACCCTCCAGACTTCACCTTCTCCTTCTCCTTCTTCTGCTTCTTCTGATTCACCCTCCAGACTTCACCTTCTCCTTCTCCTTCTTCTGCTTCTTCTGATTCACCCCCAGACCTCACCTTCTCCTTCTCCTTCTTCTACTTCTTCTGATTCACCCTCCAGACTTCATCTTCTCCTTCTCCTTCTTCTGCTTCTTCTGATTCACCCTCCAGACTTCACCTTCTCCTTCTTCTGCTTCTTCTGATTCACCCTCCAGACTTCACCTTCTCCTTCTCCTTCTTCTACTTCTTCTGATTCACCCTCCAGACTTCAGTTTCTCCTTCTCCTTCTTCTCCTTCTTCTGATTCACCCTCCAGTCTTCACCTTCTCCTTCTCCTTCTTCTGCTTCTTCTGCTTCACCCTCCAGACTTCACCTTCTCCTTCTCTTTCTTCTGCTTCTTCTGATTCACCCTCCAGACTTCACCTTCTCCTTCTCCTTCTTCTGATTCTTCTGATTCACCCTCCAGACTTCACCTTCTCCTTCTCCTTCTTCTGCTTCTTCTGATTCACCCTCCAGACTTCACCTTCTCCTTCTCCTTATTCTGCTTCTTCTGATTCACCCTCCAGACTTCACCTTCTCCTTCTCCTTCTTCTGCTTCTTCTGATTCACCCTCCAGACATCACCTTCTCCTTCTCCTTCTTCTACTTCTTCTGATTCACCCTCCAGACTTCACCTTCTCCTTCTCCTTCTTCTACTTCTTCTGATTCACCCTCCAGACTGCACCATCTCCTTCTCCTTCTTCTGCTTCTTCTGATTCACCCTCCAGACTTCACCTTCTCCTTCTCCTTTTTCTGCTTCTTCTGATTCACCCTCCAGACTTCACCTTCTCCTTCTCCTTCTTCTGCTTCTTCTGATACACCCTTCAGACTTCACCTTCTCCTTCTCCTTCTTCTGCTTCTTCTGATTCACCCTCCAGACCTTACCTTCTCCTTCTCCTTCTTCTACTTCTTCTGATTCACCCTCCAGACTTCATCTTCTCCTTCTCCTTCTTCTGCTTCTTCTGATTCACCCTCCCGACTTCACCTTCTACTTCTCCTTCTTCTGCTTCTTCTGATTCACCCTCCAGACTTCACCTTCTCCTTCTCCTTCTTCTACTTCTTCTGATTCACCCTCCAGACTTCACCTTCTCCTTCTCCTTCTTCTACTTCTTCTGATTCACCCTCCAGACTTCACCTTCTCCTTCTCCTTCTTCTGCTTCTTCTGATTCACCCTCTAGAATTCACCTTCTCCTTCTCCTTCTTCTGCTTCTTCTGATTCACCCTCCAGACTTCATCTTCTCCTTCTCCTTCTTCTGCTTCTCCTGATTCACCCTCCAGACTTCACCTTCTCCTTTTCCTTCTTCTTCTACTTCTGATTCACCCTCCAGACTTCGCCTTCTCCTTCTCCTTCTTCTACTTCTTCTGATTCACCCTCCAGACTTCACCTTCTCCTTCTTCTTCTACTTCTTCTGATTCACCCTCCAGTCTTCACCTTCTCCTTCTCCTTCTTCTTCTTCTTCTGATTCACCCTCCAGACTTCACCTTCTCCTTCTCCTTCTTCTGCTTCTTCTGATTCACCCTCCTGACTTCACCTTCTCCTTCTCCTTCTTCTGCTTCTCCTGATTCACCCTCCAGACATCACCTTCTCCTTCTCCTTCTTCTACTTCTTCTGATTCACCCTCCAGACTTCACCTTCTCCTTCTACTTCTTCTGCTTCTTCTGATTCACCCCCCAGACATCACCTTCTCCTTCTCCTTCTTCTACTTCTTCTGATTCACCCTCCTGACTTCACCTTCTCCTTCTCCTTCTTCTGCTTCTTCTGCTTCACCCTCGAGACTTCACCTTCTCCTTCTCCTTCTTCTGCTTCTTCTGATTCACCCTCCAGACTTCACCTTCTCCTTCTCCTTCTTCTGCTTCTTCTGATTCACCCTCCAGACTTCATCTTCTCCTTCTCCTTCTTCTGCTTCTTCTGATTCACCCTCCAGACTTCACCTTCTCCTTCTCCTTCTTCTGCTTCTTCTGATTCACCCTCCAGACTTCGCCTTTTTCTTCTCCTTCTTCTACTTCTTCTGATTCACCCTCCAGACTTCACCTTCTCCTTCTCCTTCGTCTACTTCTTGTGATTCACCCTCCAGTCTTCAACTTCTCCTTCTCCTTCTTCTGCTTCTTCTGATTCACCCTCCAGACTTCACCTTCTCCTTCTCCTTCTTCTGCTTCTTCTGATTCACCCTCCTGACTTCACCTTCTCCTTCTCCTTCTTCTGCTTCTTCTGATTCACCCTCCAGACTTCACCTTCTCCTTCTCCTTCTTCTACTTCTTCTGATTCACCATCCAGACTTCACCTTCTCCTTCTACTTCTTCTGCTTCTTCTGATTCACCCTCCAGACTTCACCTTCTCCTTCTCCTTCTTCTGCTTCTTCTGATTCACCCTCCAGACTTCTCCTTCTCCTTCTCCTTCTTCTGCTTCTTCTGATTCACTCTCCAGACTTCACCTTCTCCTTCTCCTTCTTCTGCTTCTTCTGATTCACCCTCCAGACTTCACCTTCTCCTTCTCCTTCTTCTACTTCTTCTGATTCACCCTCCAGACTTCACCTTCTCCTTCTCCTTCTTCTGCTTCTTCTGATTCACCCTCCAGACTTCACCTTCTCCTTCTCCTTCGTCTACTTCTTCGGATTCACCCTCCAGACTACACCTTCTCCTTCTCCTTCTTCTGCTTCTTCTGCTTCACCCTCCAGACTTCACCTTCTCCTTCTCCTTCTTCTACTTCTTCTGCTTCACCCTCCAGACTTCACCTTCTCCTTCTCCTTCTTCTACTTCTTCTGCTTCACCCTCCAGACTTCACCTTCTCCTTCTCCTTCTTCTGCTTCTTCTGATTCACCCTCCAGACTTCACCTTCTCCTTCTCCTTATTCTGCTTCTTCTGATTCACCCTCCAGACTTCACCTTCTCCTTCTCCTTCTTCTGCTTCTTCTGATTCACCCTCCAGACTTCACCTTCTCCTTCTCCTTCTTCTGCTTCTTCTGATTCACCCTCCAGACTTCACCTTCTCCTTCTCCTTCTTCTACTTCTTCTGATTCACCCTCCAGACTTCATCTTCTCCTTCTCCTTCTTCTGCTTCTCCTGATTCACCCTCCAGACTTCACCTTCTCCTTCTCCTTCTTCTGCTTCTTCGGATTCACCCTCCAGACTTCACCTTCTCCTTCTCCTTCTTCTACTTCTTCTGATTCACCCTCCAGAATTCACCTTCTCCTTCTCCTTCTTCTGCTTCTTCTGATTCACCCTCCAGACTTCACCTTCTCCTTCTCCTTCTTCTGCTTCTGCTGATTCACCCTCCAGACTTAACCTTCTCCTTCTCCTTATTCTGCTTCTTCTGATTCACCCTCCAGACTTCACCTTCTCCTTCTCCTTCTTCTGCTTCTTCTGATTCACCCTTCAGACTTCACCTTCTCCTTCTCCTTCTTCTACTTCTTCTGATTCACCCTCCAGACTTCAACTTCTCCTTCTTCTACTTCTTCTGATTCACCCTCCTGTCTTCACCTTCTCCTTCTCCTTCTTCTGCTTCTTCTGATTCACCCTCCAGACTTCACCTTCTCTTTCTCCTTCTTCTGCTTCTTCTGATTCACCCTCCTGACTTCACCTTCTCCTTCTCCTTCTTCTGCTTCTTCTGATTCACCCTCCAGTCTTCACCTTCTCCTTCTCCTTCTTCTACTTCTTCTGATTCACCCTACAGACTTCACCTTCCCCTTCTACTTCTTCTGCTTCTTCTGATTCACCCTCCAGACTTCACCTTCTCCTTCTCCTTCTTCTACTTCTTCTGATTCACCCTCCAGAATTCACCTTCTCCTTCTCCTTCTTCTACTTCTTCTGATTCACCCTCCAGACTTCACCTTCTCCTTCTCCTTCTTCTGCTTCTGCTGATTCACCCTCCAGACTTCACCTTCTCCTTCTCCTTATTCTGCTTCTTCTGATTCACCCTCCAGACTTCACCTTCTCCTTCTCCTTCTTCTGCTTCTTCTGATTCACCCTTCAGACTTCAACTTCTCCTTCTCCTTCTTCGACTTCTTCTGATTCACCCTCCAGACTTCAACCTCTCCTTCTTCTACTTCTTCTGATTCACCCTCCTGTCTTCACCTTCTCCTTCTCCTTCTTCTGCTTCTTCTGATTCACCCTCCAGACTTCACCTTCTCTTTCTCCTTCTTCTGCTTCTTCTGACTCACCCTCCTGACTTCACCTTCTCCTTCTCCTTCTTCTGCTTCTTCTGATTCACCCTCCAGACTTCACCTTCTCCTTCTCCTTCTTCTACTTCTTCTGATTCACCCTCCAGACTTCACCTTCCCCTTCTACTTCTTCTGCTTCTTCTGATTCACCCTCCAGACTTCACCTTCTCCTCCTCCTTCTTCTGCTTCTTCTGATTCACCCTCCAGACTTCACCTTCTCCTTCTCCTTCTTCTGCTTCTTCTGATTCACCCTCCAGACTTCACCTTCTCCGTCTCCTTCTTCTGCTTCTTCTGATTCACCCTCCAGACTTCACCTTCTCCTTCTCCTTCTTCTACTTCTTCTGATTCACCGTCCAGATTTCACCTTCTCCTTCTCCTTCTTCTGCTTCCTCTGATTCACCCTCCAGACTTCACCTTCTCCTTCTCATTCTTCTTCTTCTTCTGCCTCACCCTCCTGACTTCACCTTCTCCTTCTCCTTTTTCTACTTCTTCTGCTTCACCCCTCTGACTTCACCTTCTCCTTCTCCTTCTTCTGCTTCTTCTGATTCACCCTCCTAACTTCACCTTCTCCTTCTCCTTCTTCTGCTTCTTCTGATTCACTCTCCTGACTTCACCTTCTCCTTCTCCTTCTTCTGCTTCTTCTGATTCACCCTCCAGACTTCACCTTCTCCTTCTCCTTCTTCTGCTTCTTCTGATTCACCCTCCAGACTTCACCTTCTCCTTCTCCTTCTTCTGCTTCTTCTGAATCACCCTCCAGTCTTCACCTTCTCCTTCTCCTTCTTCTGCTTCTTCTGATTCACCCTCCAGACTTCACCTTCTCCTTCTCCTTCTTCTACTTCTTCTGATTCACCCTCCAGACTTCATCTTCTCCTTCTCCTTCTTCTGCTTCTTCTGATTCACCCTCCAGACTTCACCTTCTCCTTCTCCTTCTTCTGCTTCTTCTGATTCACCCTCCAGACTTCACCTCCTTCTCCTTCTTCTCCTTCTTCTGATTCACCCTCCAGACTTCACCTTCTCCTTCTCCTTCTTCTGCTTCTTCTGATTCACCCTCCAGACTTCACCTTCTCCTTCTTCTGCTTCTTCTGATTCACCCTCCAGACTTCACCTTCTCCTTCTCCTTCTTCTACTTCTTCTGATTCAACCTCGAGACTTCACCTTCTCCTTCTCCTTATTCTGCTTCTTCTGATACACCCTCCAGACTTAACCTTCTCCTTCTCCTTCTTCTGCTTCTTCTGATTCACCCTCCAGACTTCACCTTCTCCTTCTCCTTGTTCTGCTTCTTCTGATTCACCCTCCAGACTTCACCTCCTCCTTCTCCTTCTTCTACTTCTTCTGATTCACCCTCCAGACTTCATCTTCTCCTTCTCCTTCTTCTGCTTCTTCTGATTCACCCTCCAGACTTCACCTTCTCCTTCTCCTTCTTCTGCTTCTTCTGATTCACCCTCCAGACTTCAACTTCTCCTTCTCCTTCTTCTACTTCTTCTGCTTCACCCTCCAGACTTCACCTTCTCCTTCTCCTTCTTCTACTTCTTCTGATTCACCCTCCAGACTTCACCTTCTCCATCTCCTTCTTCTGCTTCTTCTGATTCACCCTCCAGACTTCACCTTCTCCTTCTCCTTCTTCTGCTTCTTCTGATTCACCCTCCAGACTTCACCTTCTCCTTCTCCTTCTTCTGCTTCTTCTGATTCACCCTTCAGACTTCACCTTCTCCTTCTCCATCTTCTGCTTCTTCTGATTTACCCTCCAGACCTCACCTTCTCCCTCTCCTTCTTCTACTTCTTCTGATTCACCCTCCAGACTTCATCTTCTCCTTCTCCTTCTTCTGCTTCTTCTGATTCACCCTCCAGACTTCATCTTCTCCTTCTCCTTCTTCTGCTTCTTCTGATTCACCCTCCAGACTTCGCCTTCTCCTTCTCCTTTTTTTCTTCTTCTGATTCACCCTCCAGACTTCACCTTCTCCTTCTCCTTCTTCTCCTTCTTCTGATTCACCCTCCAGTCTTCACCTTCTCCTTCTCCTTCTTCTGCTTCTTCTGATTCACCCTCCAGACTTCACCTTCTCCTTCTCCCTCTTCTGCTTCTTCTGATTCACCCTCCTGACTTCACCTTCTCCTTCTCCTTTTTCTGCTTCTTCTGATTCACCCTCCAGACTTCACCTTCTCCTTCTCCTTCTTCTGCTTCTTCTGATTCACCCTCCAGACTTCACCTTCTCCTTCTACTTCTTCTGCTTCTTCTGATTCACCCTCCAGACTTCACCTTCTCCTTCTCCTTCTTCTGCTTCTTCTGATTCACCCTCCAGACTTCACCTTCTCCTTCTCCTTCTTCTGCTTCTTCTGATTCACCCTCCAGACTTCACCTTCTACTTCTCCTTCTTCTGCTTCTTCTGATTCACCCTCCAGACTTCACCTTCTCCTTCTCCTTCTTCTACATCTTCTGATTCACCCTCCAGACTTCACCTTCTCCTTCTCCTTCTTCTGCTCTTCTGATTCACCCTCCAGACTTCACCTTCTCCTGCTCCTTCGTCTACTTCTTCTGATTCACCCTCCAGACTACTCCTTCTCCTTCTCCTTCTTCTACTTCTTCTGATTCACCCTCCAGACTTCACCTTCACTTTCTCCTTCTTCTGCTTCTTCTGATTCACCCTGCAGACTTCACCTTCTCCTTCTCCTTCTTCTACTTCTTCTGATTCACCCTCCAGACTTCACCTTCTCCTTCCCCTTCTTCTACTTCTTCTGCTTCACCCTCCAGACATCACCTTCTCCTTCTCCTTCTTCTGCATCTTCTGCTGCGCCCTCCAGACTTCACCTTCTCCTTCTCCTTCATCTGCTTCTTCTGCTTCACCCTCCTGACTTCACCTTCTCCTTCACCTTCTTCTGCTTCTTCTGATTCACCCTCCAGACCTCATCTTCTCCTTCTCCTTCTTCTACTTCTTCTGATTCACCCTCCAGACTTCATCTTCTCCTTCTCCTTCTTCTGCTTCTTCTGATTCACCCTCCAGACTTCATCTTCTCCTTCTCCTTCTTCTGCTTCTTCTGATTCACCCTCCAGACCTCATCTTCTCCTTCTCCTTCTTCTACTTCTTCTGATTCACCCTCCAGACTTCATCTTCTCCTTCTCCTTCTTCTGCTTCATCTGATTCACCCTCCAGACTTCACCTTCTCCATCTCCTTCTTCTGCTTCTTCTGATTCACCCTCCAGACTTCACCTTCTCCTTCTCCTTCTTCTGCTTCTTCTGATTCACCCTCCAGACTTCACCTTCTCCTTCTCCTTCTTCTGCTTCTTCTGATTCACCCTTCAGACTTCACCTTCTCCTTCTCCATCTTCTGCTTCTTCTGATTTACCCTCCAGACCTCACCTTCTCCCTCTCCTTCTTCTACTTCTTCTGATTCACCCTCCAGACTTCATCTTCTCCTTCTCCTTCTTCTGCTTCTTCTGATTCACCCTCCAGACTTCATCTTCTCCTTCTCCTTCTTCTGCTTCTTCTGATTCACCCTCCAGACTTCGCCTTCTCCTTCTCCTTTTTTTCTTCTTCTGATTCACCCTCCAGACTTCACCTTCTCCTTCTCCTTCTTCTCCTTCTTCTGATTCACCCTCCAGTCTTCACCTTCTCCTTCTCCTTCTTCTGCTTCTTCTGATTCACCCTCCAGACTTCACCTTCTCCTTCTCCCTCTTCTGCTTCTTCTGATTCACCCTCCTGACTTCACCTTCTCCTTCTCCTTTTTCTGCTTCTTCTGATTCACCCTCCAGACTTCACCTTCTCCTTCTCCTTCTTCTGCTTCTTCTGATTCACCCTCCAGACTTCACCTTCTCCTTCTACTTCTTCTGCTTCTTCTGATTCACCCTCCAGACTTCACCTTCTCCTTCTCCTTCTTCTGCTTCTTCTGATTCACCCTCCAGACTTCACCTTCTACTTCTCCTTCTTCTGCTTCTTCTGATTCACCCTCCAGACTTCACCTTCTCCTTCTCCTTCTTCTCCATCTTCTGATTCACCCTCCAGACTTCACCTTCTCCTTCTCCTTCTTCTGCTCTTCTGATTCACCCTCCAGACTTCACCTTCTCCTTCTCCTTCGTCTACTTCTTCTGATTCACCCTCCAGACTACTCCTTCCCCTTCTCCTTCTTCTACTTCTTCTGATTCACCCTCCAGACTTCACCTTCACTTTCTCCTTCTTCTGCTTCTTCTGATTCACCCTGCAGACTTCACCTTCTCCTTCTCCTTCTTCTACTTCTTCTGATTCACCCTCCAGACTTCACCTTCTCCTTCCCCTTCTTCTACTTCTTCTGCTTCACCCTCCAGACATCACCTTCTCCTTCTCCTTCTTCTGCATCTTCTGCTGCGCCCTCCAGACTTCACCTTCTCCTTCTCCTTCATCTGCTTCTTCTGCTTCACCCTCCTGACTTCACCTTCTCCTTCACCTTCTTCTGCTTCTTCTGATTCACCCTCCAGACCTCATCTTCTCCTTCTCCTTCTTCTACTTCTTCTGATTCACCCTCCAGACTTCATCTTCTCCTTCTCCTTCTTCTGCTTCTTCTGATTCACCCTCCAGACTTCATCTTCTCCTTCTCCTTCTTCTGCTTCTTCTGATTCACCCTCCAGACTTCACCTTCTCCTTCTCCTTCTTCTACTTCTTCTGATTCACCCTGCAGACTTCACCTTCTCCTTCTCCTTCTACTGCTTCTTCTGCTTCACCCTCCAGACTTCACCTTCTCCTTCTCCTTCTTCTGCTTCTTCTGCTTCACCCTCCTGACATCACCTTCTCCTTCTCCTTCTTCTACTTCTTCTGATTCACCCTCCTGACTTCACCTGCTCCTCTCCTTCTTCTACTTCCTCTGCTTCACCCCCCTGACTTCACCTTCTCCTTCTCCTTCTTCTGCTTCTTCTGATTCACCCTCCTAACTTCACCTTCTCCTTCTCCTTCTTCTGCTTCTTCTGATTCACCCTCCTGACTTCACCTTCTCCTTCTCCTTCTTCTGCTTCTTCTGATTCACCCTCCAGACTTCACCTTCTCCTTCTCCTTCTTCTGCTTCTTCTGATTCACCCTCCAGACTTCACCTTCTCCTTCTCCTTCTTCTACTTCTTCTGATTCAGCCTCCAGACCTCAGCTTCTCCTTTTCCTTCTTCTACTTCTTCTGATTCACCCTCCAGACTTCACCTTCTCCTTCTCCTTCTTCTGCTTCTTCTGATTCACCCTCCAGTCTTCACCTTCTCCTTTTCCTTCTTCTGCTTCTTCTGCTTCACCGTCCAGACTTCACCTTCTCCTTCTCTTTCTTCTGCTTCTTCTGATTCACCCTCCAGACTTCACCTTCTCCTTCTCCTTCTTCTGCTTCTTCTGATTCACCCTCCTGACTTCAACTTCTCCTTCTCCTTTTCTACTTCTTCTGATTCACCCTCCAGACTTCACCTTCTCCTTCTCCTTCTTCTACTTCTTCTGCTTCACCCTCCAGACTTCACCTTCTCCTTCTCCTTCTTCTACTTCTTCTGATTCACCCTCCAGACTTCACCTTCTCCTTCTCCTTCTTCTGCTTCTTCTGATTCACCCTCCAGACTTCACCTTCTCCTTCTCCTTATTCTGCTTCTTCTGATTCACCCTCCAGACTTCACCTTCTCCTTCTCCTTCTTCTGCTTCTTCTGATTCACCCTCCAGACTTCACCTTCTCCTTCTCCTTCTTCTGCTTCTTCTGATTCACCCTCCAGACTTCATCTTCTCCTTCTCCTTCTTCTACTTCTTCTGATTCACCCTCCAGACTTCATCTTCTCCTTCTCCTTCTTCTGCTTCTTCTGATTCACCTTCCAGACTTCACCTTCTGCTTCTCCTTCTTCTGCTTCTTCTGATTCACCCTCCAGACTTCACCTTCTCCTTCTCTTTCTTCTGCTTCTTCTGATTCACCCTCCAGACTTCACCTTCTCCTTCTCCTTCTTCTACTTCTTCTGATTCACCCTCCAGACTTCAGCTTCTCCTTCTCCTTCTTCTACTTCTTCTGATTCACCCTCCAGTCTTCACCTTCTCCTTCTCCTACTTCTGCGTCTTCTGCTTCACCCTCCAGACTTCACCTTCTCCTTCTCTTTCTTCTGCTTCTTCTGATTCACCCTCCAGACTTCACCTTCTCCTTCTCCTTCTTCTGATTCTTCTGATTGACCCTCCAGACTTCACCTTCTCCTTCTCCTTCTTCTGCTTCTTCTGATTCACCCTCCTGACTTCACCTTCTCCTTCTCCTTCTTCTACTTCTTCTGTTTCACCCTCCTGACTTTACCTTCTCCTTCTCCTTCTTGTACTTCTTCTGCTTCACCCTCCAGACTTCACCATCTCCTTCTCCTTCTTCTACTTCTTCTGATTCACCCTCCATACTTCACCTTCTCCTTCTCTGTCTTCTGCTTCTTCTGATTCACCCTCCAGACTTCACCTTCTCCTTCTCCTTATTCTGCTTCTTCTGATTCACCCTCCAGACTTCACCTTCTCCTTCTCCTTCTTCTGCTTCTTCTGATTCACCCTCCAGACTTCACCTTCTCCTTCTCCTTGTTCTGCTTCTTCTGATTCACCCTCCAGACTTCACCTCCTCCTTCTCCTTCTTCTACTTCTTCTGATTCACCCTCCAGACTTCATCTTCTCCTTCTCCTTCTTCTGCTTCTTCTGATTCACCCTCCAGACTTCACCTTCTCCTTCTCCTTCTTCTGCTTCTTCTGATTCACCCTCCAGACTTCACCTTCTCCTTCTCCTTCTTCTACTTCTTCTGCTTCACCCTTCAGACTTCACCTTCTCCTTCTCCTTCTTCTACTTCTTCTGATTCACCCTCCAGACTTCACCTTCTCCTTCTCCTTCTTCTGCTACTTTTGATTCACCTTCAGACTTCACCTTCTCCTTCTCCTTCTTCTGCTCCTTCTGATTCACCCTCCAGACTTCACCTTCTCCTTCTCCTTCTTCTGCCTCTTCTGATTCACCCTTCAGACTTCACCTTCTCCTTCTCCTTCTTCTGCTTCTTCTGATTTACCCTCCAGACCTCACCTTCTCCCTCTCCTTCTTCTACTTCTTCTGATTCACCCTCCAGACTTCATCTTCTCCTTCTCATTCTTCTGCTTCTTCTGATTCACCCTCCAGACTTCATCTTCTCCCTCTCCTTCTTCTGCTTCTTCTGATTCACCCTCCAGACTTCGCCTTCTCCTTCTCCTTTTTTTCTTCTTCTGATTCACCCTCCAGACTTCACCTTCTCCTTCTACTTCTTCTCCTTCTTCTGATTCACCCTCCAGTCTTCACCTTCTCCTTCTCCTTCTTCTGCTTCTTCTGTTTCACCCTCCAGACTTCACCTTCTCCTTCTCCCTCTTCTGCTTCTTCTGATTCACCCTCCTGACTTCACCTTCTCCTTCTCCTTCTTCTGCTTCTTCTGATTCACCCTCCAGACTTCACCTTCTCCTTCTCCTTCTTCTGCTTCCTCTGATTCACCCTCCAGACTTCACCTTCTCCTTCTGCTTCTTCTGCTTCTTCTGATTCACCCTCCAGACTTCACCTTCTCCTTCTACTTCTTCTGCTTCTTCTGATTCACCCTCCAGACTTCACCTTCTCCTTCTCCTTCTTCTGCTTCTTCTGATTCACCCTCCAGACTTCACCTTCTCCTTCTCCTTCTTCTGCTTCTTCTGATTCACCCTCCAGACTTCACCTTCTCCTTCTCCTTCTTCTGCTTCTTCTGATACATCCTCCAGACTTCACCTTCTCCTTCTCCTTCTTCTACTTCTTCTGATTCACCCTCCAGTCTTCACCTTCTCCTTCTCCTTCTTCTGCTTCTTCTGATTCACCCTCCAGACTTCACCTTCTCCTTCTCCTTCTTCTGCTTCTTCTGATTCACCCTCCAGGCTTCACCTTCTCCTTCTCCTTCTTCTAATTCTTCTGATTCACCCTCCAGACTTCACCTTCTCCTTCTCCTTATTCTGCTTCTTCTGATTCACCCTCCAGACTTCACCTTCTCCTTCTCCTTCTTCTGCTTCTTCTGATTCACCCTCCAGACTTCACCTTCTCCTTCTCCTTCTTCTGCTTCTCCTGATTCACCCTCCATACTTCACCTTCTCCTTCTCCTTCGTCTACCTCTTCTGATTCACCCTCCAGACTACACCTTCTCCTTCTCCTTCTTCTCCTTCTTCTGATTCACCCACCAGACTTCACCTTCTCCTTCTCCTTCTTCTACTTCTTCTGCTTCACCCCCCTGACTTCACCTTCTCCTTCTCCTTCTTCTGCTTCTTCTGATTCACCCTCCAAACTTCACCTTATCCTTCTCCTTCTTCTGCTTCTGCTGACTCACCCTCCAGACCTCACCTTCTCCTTCTCCTTCTTCTGCTTCTCCTGATTCACCCTCCATACTTCACCTTCTCCTTCTCCTTCGTCTACCTCTTCTGATTCACCCTCCAGACTACACCTTCTCCTTCTCCTTCTTCTCCTTCTTCTGATTCACCCACCAGACTTCACCTTCTCCTTCTCCTTCTTCTACTTCTTCTGCTTCACCCCCCTGACTTCACCTTCTCCTTCTCCTTCTTCTGCTTCTTCTGATTCACCCTCCTGACTTCACCTTCTCCTTCTCCTTCTTCTGCTTCTTCTGATTCACCCTCCAGACTTCACCTTCTCCTTCTCCTTCTTCTGCTTCTTCTGATTCACCCTCCAGACTTCACCTTCTCCTTCTCCTTCTTCTGCTTCTGCTGACTCACCCTCCAGACCTCACCTTCTCCTTCTCCTTCTTCTGCTTCTTCTGATTCACCCTCCAGACTTCACCTTCTCCTTCTCCTTCTTCTGCTTCTTCTGGTTCACCCTCCAGACTTCACCTTCTCCTTCTCCTTCTTCTACTTCTTCTGATTCACCCTCCAGACTTCACCTTCTCCTTCTCCTTCTTCTACTTCTTCTGTTTCACCCTCCAGACTTCACCTTCTCCTTCTCCTTCTTCTGCTTCTTCTGCTTCACCCTCCAGACTTCACCTTCTCCTTCTCTTTCTTCTGCTTCTCCTGATTCACCCTCCAGACTTCACCTTCTCCTTCTCCTTCTTCTGATTCTTCTGATTCACCCTCCAGACTTCACCTTCTCCTTCTCCTTCTTCTGCTTCTTCTGATTCACCCTCCTGACTTCACCTTCTCCTTCTCCTTCTTCTACTTCTTCTGATTCACCCTCCTGACTTCACCTTCTCCTTCTCCTTCTTCTACTTCTTCTGCTTCACCCTCCAGACTTCACCATCTCCTTCTCCTTCTTCTACTTCTTCTGATTCACCCTCCATACTTCACCTTCTCCTTCTCCGTCTTCTGCTTCTTCTGATTCACCCTCCAGACTTCACCTTCTCCTTCTCCTTATTCTGCTTCTTCTGATTCACCCTCCAGACTTCACCTTCTCCTTCTCCTTCTTCTGCTTCTTCTGATTCACCCTCCAGACGTCACCTTCTCCTTCTCCTTCTTCTGCTTCTTCTGATTCACCCTCCAGACTTCACCTCCTTCTTCTCCTTCTTCTACTTCTTCTGATTCACCCTCCAGACTTCATCTTCTCCTTCTCCTTCTTCTGCTTCTTCTGATTCACCCTCCAGACTTCACCTTCTCCTTCTCCTTCTTCTGCTTCATCTGATTCACCCTCCAGACGTCACCTTCTCCTTCTCCTTCTTCTACTTCTTCTGCTTCACCCACCAGACTTCACCTTCTCCTTCTCCTTCTTCTACTTCTTCTGATTCACCCTCCAGACTTCACCTTCTCCTCCTTCTTCTGCTTCTTCTGATTCACCCTCCAGACTTCACCTTCTCCTTCTCCTTCTTCTGCTTCTTCTGATTCACCCTCCAGACTTCACCTTCTCCTTCTCCTTCTTCTGCTTCTTCTGATTCACCCTCCAGACTTCACCTTCTCCTTCTCCTTCTTCTGCTTCTTCTGATTTACCCTCCAGACCTCTCCTTCTCCCTCTCCTTCTTCTACTTCTTCTGATTCAACATCCAGACTTCATCTTCTCCTTCTCCTTCTTCTGCTTCTTCTGATTCACCCTCCAGACTTCATCTTCTCCTTCTCCTCCTTCTGCTTCTTCAGATTCACCCTCCAGACTTCGCCTTCTCCTTCTCCTTTTTTTCTTCTTCTGATTCACCCTCCAGACTTCACCTTCTCCTTCACCTTCTTCTCCTTCTTCTGATTCACCCTTCAGTCTTCATCTTCAATTCTCCTTCTTCTGCTGCTTCTGATTCACCCTCCAGACTTCACCTTCTCCTTCTCCCTCTTCTGCTTCTTCTGATTCACCCTCCTGACTTCAACTTCTCCTTCTCCTTCTTCTGCTTCTTCTGATTCACCCTCCAGACTTCACCTTCTCCTTCTCCTTCTTCTGCTTCTTCTGATTCACCCTCCAGACTTCATCTTCTCCTTCTCCTTATTCTGCTTCTTCTGATTCTCCCTCCAGACTTCACCTTCTCCTTCTACTTCTTCTGCTTCTTCTTATTCACCCTCCAGACTTCACCTTCTACTTCTCCTTCTTCTGCTTCTTCTGATTCACCCTCCAGACTTCACCTTCTCCTTCTCCTTCTTCTGCTTCTTCTCATTCACCCTCCAGACTTCACCTTCTCCTTCTCCTTCTTCTGCTTCTTCTGATTCACCCTCCAGACTTCACCTTCTCCTTCTCCTTCTTCTGCATCTTCTGATTCACCCTCCAGACTTCACCTTCTCCTTCTCCTTCTTCTGCTTCTTCTGATTCACCCTCCAGACTTCACCTTCTCCTTCTCCTTCGTCTACCTCTTCTGATTCACCCTCCAGACTACACCTTCTCCTTCTCCTTCTTCGACTTCTTCTGATTCACCCTCCAGACTTCACCTTCTCCTTCTCCTTCTTCTGCTTCTTCTGATTCACCCTGCAGACTTCACCTTCTCCTTCTCCTTCTTCTACTTCTTCTGATTCACCCTCCAGACTTCACCTTCTCCTTCTCCTTCTTCTACTTCTTCTGCTTCACCCTCCAGACTTCACCTTCTCCTTCTCCTTCTTCTGCATCTTCTGCTGCGCCCTCCAGACTTCACCTTCTCCTTCTCCTTCTTCTGCTTCTTCTACTTCACCCTCCTGACTTCACCTTCTCCTTCTCCTTCTTCAGCTTCTTCTGATTCACCCTCCAGACCTCACCTTCTCCTTCTCCTTCTTCTACTTCTTCTGGTTCACCCTCCAGACTTCATCTTCTCCTTCTCCTTCTTCTGCTTCTTGTGATTCACCCTCCAGACTTCACCTTCCCCTTCTACTTCTTCTGCTTCTTCTGATTCACCCTCCAGACTTCACCTTCTCCTCCTCCTTCTTCTGCTTCTTCTGATTCACCCTCCAGACTTCAACTTCTCCTTCTCCTTCTTCTGCTTCTTCTGATTCACCCTCCAGACTTCACCTTCTCCTTCTCCTTCTTCTGCTTCTTCTGATTCACCCTCCAGACTTCACCTTCTCCTTCTCCTTCTTCGACTTCTTCTGATTCACCGTCCAGATTTCACCTTCTCCTTCTCCTTCTTCTGCTTCCTCTGATTCACCCTCCAGGCTTCACCTTCTCCTTCTCCTTCTTCTGCTTCTTCTGCCTCACCCTCCTGACTTCACCTTCTCCTTCTCCTTTTTCTACTTCTTCTGCTTCACCCCCCTGATTTCACCTTCTCCTTCTCCTTCTTCTGCTTCTTCTGATTCACCCTCCTAACTTCACCTTCTCCTTCTCCTTCTTCTGCTTCTTCTGATTCACTCTCCTGACTTCACCTTCTCCTTCTCCTTCTTCTGCTTCTTCTGATTCACCCTCCAGACTTCACCTTCTCCTTCTCCTTCTTCTGCTTCTTCTGATTCACCCTCCAGAGTTCACCTTCTCCTTCTCCTTCTTCTGCTTCTTCTGAATCACCCTCCAGACCTGACCTTCTCCTTCTCCTTCTTCTACTTCTTCTGATTCACCCTCCAGACTTCATCTTCTCCTTCTCCTTCTTCTGCTTCTTCTGATTCACCCTCCAGACTTCACCTTCTCCTTCTCCTTCTTCTGCTTCTTCTGATTCACCCTCCAGGCTTCACCTTCTCCTTCTCCTTCTTCTGCTTCTTCTGATTCACCCTCCAGACTTCACCTTCTCCTTCCCCTTCTTCTACTTCTTCTGCTTCACCCTCCAGACATCACCTTCTCCTTCTCCTTCTTCTGCATCTTCTGCTGCGCCCTCCAGACTTCACCTTCTCCTTCTCCTTCATCTGCTTCTTCTGCTTCACCCTCCTGACTTCACCTTCTCCTTCACCTTCTTCTGCTTCTTCTGATTCACCCTCCAGACCTCATCTTCTCCTTCTCCTTCTTCTACTTCTTCTGATTCACCCTCCAGACTTCATCTTCTCCTTCTCCTTCTTCTGCTTCTTCTGATTCACCCTCCACACTTCATCTTCTCCTTCTCCTTCTTCTGCTTCTTCTGATTCACCCTCCAGACTTCACCTTCTCCTTCTCCTTCTTCTACTTCTTCTGATTCACCCTGCAGACTTCACCTTCTCCTTCTCCTTCTACTGCTTCTTCTGCTTCACCCTCCAGACTTCACCTTCTCCTTCTCCTTCTTCTGCTTCTTCTGCTTCACCCTCCTGACATCACCTTCTACTTCTCCTTCTTCTACTTCTTCTGATTCACCCTCCTGACTTCACCTTCTCCTCTCCTTCTTCTACTTCCTCTGCTTCACCCCCCTGACTTCACCTTCTCCTTCTCCTTCTTCTGCTTCTTCTGATTCACCCTCCTAACTTCACCTTCTCCTTCTCCTTCTTCTGCTTCTTCTGATTCACCCTCCTGACTTCACCTTCTCCTTCTCCTTCTTCTGCTTCTTCTGATTCACCCTCCAGACTTCACCTTCTCCTTCTCCTTCTTCTGCTTCTTCTGATTCACCCTCCAGACTTCACCTTCTCCTTCTCCTTCTTCTACTTCTTCTGATTCAGCCTCCAGACCTCAGCTTCTCCTTTTCCTTCTTCTACTTCTTCTGATTCACCCTCCAGACTTCACCTTCTCCTTCTCCTTCTTCTGCTTCTTCTGATTCACCCTCCAGTCTTCACCTTCTCCTTTTCCTTCTTCTGCTTCTTCTGCTTCACCGTCCAGACTTCACCTTCTCCTTCTCTTTCTTCTGCTTCTTCTGATTCACCCTCCAGACTTCACCTTCTCCTTCTCCTTCTTCTGCTTCTTCTGATTCACCCTCCTGACTTCAACTTCTCCTTCTCCTTTTCTACTTCTTCTGATTCACCCTCCAGACTTCACCTTCTCCTTCTCCTTCTTCTACTTCTTCTGCTTCACCCTCCAGACTTCACCTTCTCCTTCTCCTTCTTCTACTTCTTCTGATTCACCCTCCAGACTTCACCTTCTCCTTCTCCTTCTTCTGCTTCTTCTGATTCAGCCTCCAGACTTCACCTTCTCCTTCTCCTTATTCTGCTTCTTTTGATTCACCCTCCAGACTTCACCTTCTCCTTCTCCTTCTTCTGCTTCTTCTGATTCACCCTCCAGACTTCACCTTCTCCTTCTCCTTCTTCTGCTTCTTCTGATTCACCCTCCAGACTTCATCTTCTCCTTCTCCTTCTTCTACTTCTTCTGATTCACCCTCCAGACTTCATCTTCTCCTTCTCCTTCTTCTGCTTCTTCTGATTCACCTTCCAGACTTCACCTTCTCCTTCTCCTTCTTCTGCTTCTTCTGATTCACCCTCCAGACTTCACCTTCTCCTTCTCTTTCTTCTGCTTCTTCTGATTCACCCTCCAGACTTCACCTTCTCCTTCTCCTTCTTCTACTTCTTCTGATTCACCCTCCAGACTTCACCTTCTCCTTCTCCTTCTTCTACTTCTTCTGATTCACCCTCCAGTCTTCACCTTCTCCTTCTCCTACTTCTGCGTCTTCTGCTTCACCCTCCAGACTTCACCTTCTCCTTCTCTTTCTTCTGCTTCTTCTGATTCACCCTCCAGACTTCACCTTCTCCTTCTCCTTCTTCTGATTCTTCTGATTGACCCTCCAGACTTCACCTTCTCCTTCTCCTTCTTCTGCTTCTTCTGATTCAACCTCCTGACTTCACCTTCTCCTTCTCCTTCTTCTACTTCTTCTGTTTCACCCTCCTGACTTTACCTTCTCCTTCTCCTTCTTGTACTTCTTCTGCTTCACCCTCCAGACTTCACCATCTCCTTCTCCTTCTTCTACTTCTTCTGATTCACCCTCCATACTTCACCTTCTCCTTCTCTGTCTTCTGCTTCTTCTGATTCACCCTCCAGACTTCACCTTCTCCTTCTCCTTATTCTGCTTCTTCTGATTCACCCTCCAGACTTCACCTCCTCCTTCTCCTTCTTCTACTTCTTCTGATTCACCCTCCAGACTTCATCTTCTCCTTCTCCTTCTTCTGCTTCTTCTGATTCACCCTCCAGACTTCACCTTCTCCTTCTCCTTCTTCTGCTTCTTCTGATTCACCCTCCAGACTTCACCTTCTCCTTCTCCTTCTTCTGCTCTTCTGATTCACCCTCCAGACTTCACCTTCTCCTTCTCCTTCGTCTACTTCTTCTGATTCACCCTCCAGACTACTCCTTCCCCTTCTCCTTCTTCTACTTCTTCTGATTCACCCTCCAGACTTCACCTTCACTTTCTCCTTCTTCTGCTTCTTCTGATTCACCCTGCAGACTTCACCTTCTCCTTCTCCTTCTTCTACTTCTTCTGATTCACCCTCCAGACTTCACCTTCTCCTTCCCCTTCTTCTACTTCTTCTGCTTCACCCTCCAGACATCACCTTCTCCTTCTCCTTCTTCTGCATCTTCTGCTGCGCCCTCCAGACTTCACCTTCTCCTTCTCCTTCATCTGCTTCTTCTGCTTCACCCTCCTGACTTCACCTTCTCCTTCACCTTCTTCTGCTTCTTCTGATTCACCCTCCAGACCTCATCTTCTCCTTCTCCTTCTTCTACTTCTTCTGATTCACCCTCCAGACTTCATCTTCTCCTTCTCCTTCTTCTGCTTCTTCTGATTCACCCTCCAGACTTCATCTTCTCCTTCTCCTTCTTCTGCTTCTTCTGATTCACCCTCCAGACTTCACCTTCTCCTTCTCCTTCTTCTACTTCTTCTGATTCACCCTGCAGACTTCACCTTCTCCTTCTCCTTCTACTGCTTCTTCTGCTTCACCCTCCAGACTTCACCTTCTCCTTCTCCTTCTTCTGCTTCTTCTGCTTCACCCTCCTGACATCACCTTCTCCTTCTCCTTCTTCTACTTCTTCTGATTCACCCTCCTGACTTCACCTGCTCCTCTCCTTCTTCTACTTCCTCTGCTTCACCCCCCTGACTTCACCTTCTCCTTCTCCTTCTTCTGCTTCTTCTGATTCACCCTCCTAACTTCACCTTCTCCTTCTCCTTCTTCTGCTTCTTCTGATTCACCCTCCTGACTTCACCTTCTCCTTCTCCTTCTTCTGCTTCTTCTGATTCACCCTCCAGACTTCACCTTCTCCTTCTCCTTCTTCTGCTTCTTCTGATTCACCCTCCAGACTTCACCTTCTCCTTCTCCTTCTTCTACTTCTTCTGATTCAGCCTCCAGACCTCAGCTTCTCCTTTTCCTTCTTCTACTTCTTCTGATTCACCCTCCAGACTTCACCTTCTCCTTCTCCTTCTTCTGCTTCTTCTGATTCACCCTCCAGTCTTCACCTTCTCCTTTTCCTTCTTCTGCTTCTTCTGC
Source organism: Somniosus microcephalus (assembly GCF_052327205.1). NCBI lineage: Eukaryota > Metazoa > Chordata > Chondrichthyes > Squaliformes > Somniosidae > Somniosus > Somniosus microcephalus. The sequence goes on from NW_028225483.1 coordinate 147,748, forward strand.
TTCACCGTCCAGACTTCACCTTCTCCTTCTCTTTCTTCTGCTTCTTCTGATTCACCCTCCAGACTTCACCTTCTCCTTCTCCTTCTTCTGCTTCTTCTGATTCACCCTCCTGACTTCAACTTCTCCTTCTCCTTTTCTACTTCTTCTGATTCACCCTCCAGACTTCACCTTCTCCTTCTCCTTCTTCTACTTCTTCTGCTTCACCCTCCAGACTTCACCTTCTCCTTCTCCTTCTTCTACTTCTTCTGATTCACCCTCCAGACTTCACCTTCTCCTTCTCCTTCTTCTGCTTCTTCTGATTCACCCTCCAGACTTCACCTTCTCCTTCTCCTTATTCTGCTTCTTCTGATTCACCCTCCAGACTTCACCTTCTCCTTCTCCTTCTTCTGCTTCTTCTGATTCACCCTCCAGACTTCACCTTCTCCTTCTCCTTCTTCTGCTTCTTCTGATTCACCCTCCAGACTTCATCTTCTCCTTCTCCTTCTTCTACTTCTTCTGATTCACCCTCCAGACTTCATCTTCTCCTTCTCCTTCTTCTGCTTCTTCTGATTCACCTTCCAGACTTCACCTTCTGCTTCTCCTTCTTCTGCTTCTTCTGATTCACCCTCCAGACTTCACCTTCTCCTTCTCTTTCTTCTGCTTCTTCTGATTCACCCTCCAGACTTCACCTTCTCCTTCTCCTTCTTCTACTTCTTCTGATTCACCCTCCAGACTTCAGCTTCTCCTTCTCCTTCTTCTACTTCTTCTGATTCACCCTCCAGTCTTCACCTTCTCCTTCTCCTACTTCTGCGTCTTCTGCTTCACCCTCCAGACTTCACCTTCTCCTTCTCTTTCTTCTGCTTCTTCTGATTCACCCTCCAGACTTCACCTTCTCCTTCTCCTTCTTCTGATTCTTCTGATTGACCCTCCAGACTTCACCTTCTCCTTCTCCTTCTTCTGCTTCTTCTGATTCACCCTCCTGACTTCACCTTCTCCTTCTCCTTCTTCTACTTCTTCTGTTTCACCCTCCTGACTTTACCTTCTCCTTCTCCTTCTTGTACTTCTTCTGCTTCACCCTCCAGACTTCACCATCTCCTTCTCCTTCTTCTACTTCTTCTGATTCACCCTCCATACTTCACCTTCTCCTTCTCTGTCTTCTGCTTCTTCTGATTCACCCTCCAGACTTCACCTTCTCCTTCTCCTTATTCTGCTTCTTCTGATTCACCCTCCAGACTTCACCTTCTCCTTCTCCTTCTTCTGCTTCTTCTGATTCACCCTCCAGACTTCACCTTCTCCTTCTCCTTGTTCTGCTTCTTCTGATTCACCCTCCAGACTTCACCTCCTCCTTCTCCTTCTTCTACTTCTTCTGATTCACCCTCCAGACTTCATCTTCTCCTTCTCCTTCTTCTGCTTCTTCTGATTCACCCTCCAGACTTCACCTTCTCCTTCTCCTTCTTCTGCTTCTTCTGATTCACCCTCCAGACTTCACCTTCTCCTTCTCCTTCTTCTACTTCTTCTGCTTCACCCTTCAGACTTCACCTTCTCCTTCTCCTTCTTCTACTTCTTCTGATTCACCCTCCAGACTTCACCTTCTCCTTCTCCTTCTTCTGCTACTTTTGATTCACCTTCAGACTTCACCTTCTCCTTCTCCTTCTTCTGCTCCTTCTGATTCACCCTCCAGACTTCACCTTCTCCTTCTCCTTCTTCTGCCTCTTCTGATTCACCCTTCAGACTTCACCTTCTCCTTCTCCTTCTTCTGCTTCTTCTGATTTACCCTCCAGACCTCACCTTCTCCCTCTCCTTCTTCTACTTCTTCTGATTCACCCTCCAGACTTCATCTTCTCCTTCTCATTCTTCTGCTTCTTCTGATTCACCCTCCAGACTTCATCTTCTCCCTCTCCTTCTTCTGCTTCTTCTGATTCACCCTCCAGACTTCGCCTTCTCCTTCTCCTTTTTTTCTTCTTCTGATTCACCCTCCAGACTTCACCTTCTCCTTCTACTTCTTCTCCTTCTTCTGATTCACCCTCCAGTCTTCACCTTCTCCTTCTCCTTCTTCTGCTTCTTCTGTTTCACCCTCCAGACTTCACCTTCTCCTTCTCCCTCTTCTGCTTCTTCTGATTCACCCTCCTGACTTCACCTTCTCCTTCTCCTTCTTCTGCTTCTTCTGATTCACCCTCCAGACTTCACCTTCTCCTTCTCCTTCTTCTGCTTCCTCTGATTCACCCTCCAGACTTCACCTTCTCCTTCTGCTTCTTCTGCTTCTTCTGATTCACCCTCCAGACTTCACCTTCTCCTTCTACTTCTTCTGCTTCTTCTGATTCACCCTCCAGACTTCACCTTCTCCTTCTCCTTCTTCTGCTTCTTCTGATTCACCCTCCAGACTTCACCTTCTCCTTCTCCTTCTTCTGCTTCTTCTGATTCACCCTCCAGACTTCACCTTCTCCTTCTCCTTCTTCTGCTTCTTCTGATACATCCTCCAGACTTCACCTTCTCCTTCTCCTTCTTCTACTTCTTCTGATTCACCCTCCAGTCTTCACCTTCTCCTTCTCCTTCTTCTGCTTCTTCTGATTCACCCTCCAGACTTCACCTTCTCCTTCTCCTTCTTCTGCTTCTTCTGATTCACCCTCCAGGCTTCACCTTCTCCTTCTCCTTCTTCTAATTCTTCTGATTCACCCTCCAGACTTCACCTTCTCCTTCTCCTTATTCTGCTTCTTCTGATTCACCCTCCAGACTTCACCTTCTCCTTCTCCTTCTTCTGCTTCTTCTGATTCACCCTCCAGACTTCACCTTCTCCTTCTCCTTCTTCTGCTTCTCCTGATTCACCCTCCATACTTCACCTTCTCCTTCTCCTTCGTCTACCTCTTCTGATTCACCCTCCAGACTACACCTTCTCCTTCTCCTTCTTCTCCTTCTTCTGATTCACCCACCAGACTTCACCTTCTCCTTCTCCTTCTTCTACTTCTTCTGCTTCACCCCCCTGACTTCACCTTCTCCTTCTCCTTCTTCTGCTTCTTCTGATTCACCCTCCAAACTTCACCTTATCCTTCTCCTTCTTCTGCTTCTGCTGACTCACCCTCCAGACCTCACCTTCTCCTTCTCCTTCTTCTGCTTCTCCTGATTCACCCTCCATACTTCACCTTCTCCTTCTCCTTCGTCTACCTCTTCTGATTCACCCTCCAGACTACACCTTCTCCTTCTCCTTCTTCTCCTTCTTCTGATTCACCCACCAGACTTCACCTTCTCCTTCTCCTTCTTCTACTTCTTCTGCTTCACCCCCCTGACTTCACCTTCTCCTTCTCCTTCTTCTGCTTCTTCTGATTCACCCTCCTGACTTCACCTTCTCCTTCTCCTTCTTCTGCTTCTTCTGATTCACCCTCCAGACTTCACCTTCTCCTTCTCCTTCTTCTGCTTCTTCTGATTCACCCTCCAGACTTCACCTTCTCCTTCTCCTTCTTCTGCTTCTGCTGACTCACCCTCCAGACCTCACCTTCTCCTTCTCCTTCTTCTGCTTCTTCTGATTCACCCTCCAGACTTCACCTTCTCCTTCTCCTTCTTCTGCTTCTTCTGGTTCACCCTCCAGACTTCACCTTCTCCTTCTCCTTCTTCTACTTCTTCTGATTCACCCTCCAGACTTCACCTTCTCCTTCTCCTTCTTCTACTTCTTCTGTTTCACCCTCCAGACTTCACCTTCTCCTTCTCCTTCTTCTGCTTCTTCTGCTTCACCCTCCAGACTTCACCTTCTCCTTCTCTTTCTTCTGCTTCTCCTGATTCACCCTCCAGACTTCACCTTCTCCTTCTCCTTCTTCTGATTCTTCTGATTCACCCTCCAGACTTCACCTTCTCCTTCTCCTTCTTCTGCTTCTTCTGATTCACCCTCCTGACTTCACCTTCTCCTTCTCCTTCTTCTACTTCTTCTGATTCACCCTCCTGACTTCACCTTCTCCTTCTCCTTCTTTTACTTCTTCTGCTTCACCCTCCAGACTTCACCATCTCCTTCTCCTTCTTCTACTTCTTCTGATTCACCCTCCATACTTCACCTTCTCCTTCTCCGTCTTCTGCTTCTTCTGATTCACCCTCCAGACTTCACCTTCTCCTTCTCCTTATTCTGCTTCTTCTGATTCACCCTCCAGACTTCACCTTCTCCTTCTCCTTCTTCTGCTTCTTCTGATTCACCCTCCAGACGTCACCTTCTCCTTCTCCTTCTTCTGCTTCTTCTGATTCACCCTCCAGACTTCACCTCCTTCTTCTCCTTCTTCTACTTCTTCTGATTCACCCTCCAGACTTCATCTTCTCCTTCTCCTTCTTCTGCTTCTTCTGATTCACCCTCCAGACTTCACCTTCTCCTTCTCCTTCTTCTGCTTCATCTGATTCACCCTCCAGACGTCACCTTCTCCTTCTCCTTCTTCTACTTCTTCTGCTTCACCCACCAGACTTCACCTTCTCCTTCTCCTTCTTCTACTTCTTCTGATTCACCCTCCAGACTTCACCTTCTCCTCCTTCTTCTGCTTCTTCTGATTCACCCTCCAGACTTCACCTTCTCCTTCTCCTTCTTCTGCTTCTTCTGATTCACCCTCCAGACTTCACCTTCTCCTTCTCCTTCTTCTGCTTCTTCTGATTCACCCTCCAGACTTCACCTTCTCCTTCTCCTTCTTCTGCTTCTTCTGATTTACCCTCCAGACCTCTCCTTCTCCCTCTCCTTCTTCTACTTCTTCTGATTCAACATCCAGACTTCATCTTCTCCTTCTCCTTCTTCTGCTTCTTCTGATTCACCCTCCAGACTTCATCTTCTCCTTCTCCTCCTTCTGCTTCTTCAGATTCACCCTCCAGACTTCGCCTTCTCCTTCTCCTTTTTTTCTTCTTCTGATTCACCCTCCAGACTTCACCTTCTCCTTCACCTTCTTCTCCTTCTTCTGATTCACCCTTCAGTCTTCATCTTCAATTCTCCTTCTTCTGCTGCTTCTGATTCACCCTCCAGACTTCACCTTCTCCTTCTCCCTCTTCTGCTTCTTCTGATTCACCCTCCTGACTTCAACTTCTCCTTCTCCTTCTTCTGCTTCTTCTGATTCACCCTCCAGACTTCACCTTCTCCTTCTCCTTCTTCTGCTTCTTCTGATTCACCCTCCAGACTTCATCTTCTCCTTCTCCTTATTCTGCTTCTTCTGATTCTCCCTCCAGACTTCACCTTCTCCTTCTACTTCTTCTGCTTCTTCTTATTCACCCTCCAGACTTCACCTTCTACTTCTCCTTCTTCTGCTTCTTCTGATTCACCCTCCAGACTTCACCTTCGCCTTCTCCTTCTTCTGCTTCTTCTCATTCACCCTCCAGACTTCACCTTCTCCTTCTCCTTCTTCTGCTTCTTCTGATTCACCCTCCAGACTTCACCTTCTCCTTCTCCTTCTTCTGCATCTTCTGATTCACCCTCCAGACTTCACCTTCTCCTTCTCCTTCTTCTGCTTCTTCTGATTCACCCTCCAGACTTCACCTTCTCCTTCTCCTTCGTCTACCTCTTCTGATTCACCCTCCAGACTACACCTTCTCCTTCTCCTTCTTCGACTTCTTCTGATTCACCCTCCAGACTTCACCTTCTCCTTCTCCTTCTTCTGCTTCTTCTGATTCACCCTGCAGACTTCACCTTCTCCTTCTCCTTCTTCTACTTCTTCTGATTCACCCTCCAGACTTCACCTTCTCCTTCTCCTTCTTCTACTTCTTCTGCTTCACCCTCCAGACTTCACGTTCTCCTTCTCCTTCTTCTGCATCTTCTGCTGCGCCCTCCAGACTTCACCTTCTCCTTCTCCTTCTTCTGCTTCTTCTACTTCACCCTCCTGACTTCACCTTCTCCTTCTCCTTCTTCAGCTTCTTCTGATTCACCCTCCAGACCTCACCTTCTCCTTCTCCTTCTTCTACTTCTTCTGGTTCACCCTCCAGACTTCATCTTCTCCTTCTCCTTCTTCTGCTTCTTGTGATTCACCCTCCAGACTTCACCTTCCCCTTCTACTTCTTCTGCTTCTTCTGATTCACCCTCCAGACTTCACCTTCTCCTCCTCCTTCTTCTGCTTCTTCTGATTCACCCTCCAGACTTCAACTTCTCCTTCTCCTTCTTCTGCTTCTTCTGATTCACCCTCCAGACTTCACCTTCTCCTTCTCCTTCTTCTGCTTCTTCTGATTCACCCTCCAGACTTCACCTTCTCCTTCTCCTTCTTCGACTTCTTCTGATTCACCGTCCAGATTTCACCTTCTCCTTCTCCTTCTTCTGCTTCCTCTGATTCACCCTCCAGACTTCACCTTCTCCTTCTCATTCTTCTTCTTCTTCTGCCTCACCCTCCTGACTTCACCTTCTCCTTCTCCTTTTTCTACTTCTTCTGCTTCACCCCCCTGATTTCACCTTCTCCTTCTCCTTCTTCTGCTTCTTCTGATTCACCCTCCTAACTTCACCTTCTCCTTCTCCTTCTTCTGCTTCTTCTGATTCACTCTCCTGACTTCACCTTCTCCTTCTCCTTCTTCTGCTTCTTCTGATTCACCCTCCAGACTTCACCTTCTCCTTCTCCTTCTTCTGCTTCTTCTGATTCACCCTCCAGACTTCACCTTCTCCTTCTCCTTCTTCTGCTTCTTCTGAATCACCCTCCAGACCTGACCTTCTCCTTCTCCTTCTTCTACTTCTTCTGATTCACCCTCCAGACTTCATCTTCTCCTTCTCCTTCTTCTGCTTCTTCTGATTCACCGTCCAGATTTCACCTTCTCCTTCTCCTTCTTCTGCTTCCTCTGATTCACCCTCCAGGCTTCACCTTCTCCTTCTCCTTCTTCTGCTTCTTCTGCCTCACCCTCCTGACTTCACCTTCTCCTTCTCCTTTTTCTACTTCTTCTGCTTCACCCCCCTGATTTCACCTTCTCCTTCTCCTTCTTCTGCTTCTTCTGATTCACCCTCCTAACTTCACCTTCTCCTTCTCCTTCTTCTGCTTCTTCTGATTCACTCTCCTGACTTCACCTTCTCCTTCTCCTTCTTCTGCTTCTTCTGATTCACCCTCCAGACTTCACCTTCTCCTTCTCCTTCTTCTGCTTCTTCTGATTCACCCTCCAGAGTTCACCTTCTCCTTCTCCTTCTTCTGCTTCTTCTGAATCACCCTCCAGACCTGACCTTCTCCTTCTCCTTCTTCTACTTCTTCTGATTCACCCTCCAGACTTCATCTTCTCCTTCTCCTTCTTCTGCTTCTTCTGATTCACCCTCCAGACTTCACCTTCTCCTTCTCCTTCTTCTGCTTCTTCTGATTCACCCTCCAGGCTTGACCTTCTCCTTCTCCTTCTTCTGCTTCTTCTGATTCACCCTCCAGACTTCACCTTCTCCTTCCCCTTCTTCTACTTCTTCTGCTTCACCCTCCAGACATCACCTTCTCCTTCTCCTTCTTCTGCATCTTCTGCTGCGCCCTCCAGACTTCACCTTCTCCTTCTCCTTCATCTGCTTCTTCTGCTTCACCCTCCTGACTTCACCTTCTCCTTCACCTTCTTCTGCTTCTTCTGATTCACCCTCCAGACCTCATCTTCTCCTTCTCCTTCTTCTACTTCTTCTGATTCACCCTCCAGACTTCATCTTCTCCTTCTCCTTCTTCTGCTTCTTCTGATTCACCCTCCACACTTCATCTTCTCCTTCTCCTTCTTCTGCTTCTTCTGATTCACCCTCCAGACTTCACCTTCTCCTTCTCCTTCTTCTACTTCTTCTGATTCACCCTGCAGACTTCACCTTCTCCTTCTCCTTCTACTGCTTCTTCTGCTTCACCCTCCAGACTTCACCTTCTCCTTCTCCTTCTTCTGCTTCTTCTGCTTCACCCTCCTGACATCACCTTCTACTTCTCCTTCTTCTACTTCTTCTGATTCACCCTCCTGACTTCACCTTCTCCTCTCCTTCTTCTACTTCCTCTGCTTCACCCCCCTGACTTCACCTTCTCCTTCTCCTTCTTCTGCTTCTTCTGATTCACCCTCCTAACTTCACCTTCTCCTTCTCCTTCTTCTGCTTCTTCTGATTCACCCTCCTGACTTCACCTTCTCCTTCTCCTTCTTCTGCTTCTTCTGATTCACCCTCCAGACTTCACCTTCTCCTTCTCCTTCTTCTGCTTCTTCTGATTCACCCTCCAGACTTCACCTTCTCCTTCTCCTTCTTCTACTTCTTCTGATTCAGCCTCCAGACCTCAGCTTCTCCTTTTCCTTCTTCTACTTCTTCTGATTCACCCTCCAGACTTCACCTTCTCCTTCTCCTTCTTCTGCTTCTTCTGATTCACCCTCCAGTCTTCACCTTCTCCTTTTCCTTCTTCTGCTTCTTCTGCTTCACCGTCCAGACTTCACCTTCTCCTTCTCTTTCTTCTGCTTCTTCTGATTCACCCTCCAGACTTCACCTTCTCCTTCTCCTTCTTCTGCTTCTTCTGATTCACCCTCCTGACTTCAACTTCTCCTTCTCCTTTTCTACTTCTTCTGATTCACCCTCCAGACTTCACCTTCTCCTTCTCCTTCTTCTACTTCTTCTGCTTCACCCTCCAGACTTCACCTTCTCCTTCTCCTTCTTCTACTTCTTCTGATTCACCCTCCAGACTTCACCTTCTCCTTCTCCTTCTTCTGCTTCTTCTGATTCAGCCTCCAGACTTCACCTTCTCCTTCTCCTTATTCTGCTTCTTTTGATTCACCCTCCAGACTTCACCTTCTCCTTCTCCTTCTTCTGCTTCTTCTGATTCACCCTCCAGACTTCACCTTCTCCTTCTCCTTCTTCTGCTTCTTCTGATTCACCCTCCAGACTTCATCTTCTCCTTCTCCTTCTTCTACTTCTTCTGATTCACCCTCCAGACTTCATCTTCTCCTTCTCCTTCTTCTGCTTCTTCTGATTCACCTTCCAGACTTCACCTTCTCCTTCTCCTTCTTCTGCTTCTTCTGATTCACCCTCCAGACTTCACCTTCTCCTTCTCTTTCTTCTGCTTCTTCTGATTCACCCTCCAGACTTCACCTTCTCCTTCTCCTTCTTCTACTTCTTCTGATTCACCCTCCAGACTTCACCTTCTCCTTCTCCTTCTTCTACTTCTTCTGATTCACCCTCCAGTCTTCACCTTCTCCTTCTCCTACTTCTGCGTCTTCTGCTTCACCCTCCAGACTTCACCTTCTCCTTCTCTTTCTTCTGCTTCTTCTGATTCACCCTCCAGACTTCACCTTCTCCTTCTCCTTCTTCTGATTCTTCTGATTGACCCTCCAGACTTCACCTTCTCCTTCTCCTTCTTCTGCTTCTTCTGATTCAACCTCCTGACTTCACCTTCTCCTTCTCCTTCTTCTACTTCTTCTGTTTCACCCTCCTGACTTTACCTTCTCCTTCTCCTTCTTGTACTTCTTCTGCTTCACCCTCCAGACTTCACCATCTCCTTCTCCTTCTTCTACTTCTTCTGATTCACCCTCCATACTTCACCTTCTCCTTCTCTGTCTTCTGCTTCTTCTGATTCACCCTCCAGACTTCACCTTCTCCTTCTCCTTATTCTGCTTCTTCTGATTCACCCTCCAGACTTCACCTCCTCCTTCTCCTTCTTCTACTTCTTCTGATTCACCCTCCAGACTTCATCTTCTCCTTCTCCTTCTTCTGCTTCTTCTGATTCACCCTCCAGACTTCACCTTCTCCTTCTCCTTCTTCTGCTTCTTCTGATTCACCCTCCAGACTTCACCTTCTCCTTCTCCTTCGTCTACCTCTTCTGATTCACCCTCCAGACTACACCTTCTCCTTCTCCTTCTTCTACTTCTTCTGATTCACCCTCCAGACTTCACCTTCTCCTTCTCCTTCTTCTGCTTCTTCTGATTCACCCTGCAGACTTCACCTTCTCCTTCTCCTTCTTCTACTTCTTCTGATTCACCCTCCAGACTTCACCTTCTCCTTCTCCTTCTTCTACTTCTTCTGCTTCACCCTCCAGACTTCACCTTCTCCTTCTCCTTCTTCTGCATCTTCTGCTGCGCCCTCCAGACTTCACCTTCTCCTTCTCCTTCTTCTGCTTCTTCTGCTTCACCCTCCTGACTTCACCTTCTCCTTCTCCTTCTTCTGCTTCTTCTGATTCACCCTCCAGACCTCACCTTCTCCTTCTCCTTCTTCGACTTCTTCTGGTTCACCCTCCAGACTTCATCTTCTCCTTCTCCTTCTTCTGCTTCTTGTGATTCACCCTCCAGACTTCAACTTCCCCTTCTACTTCTTCTGCTTCTTCTGATTCACCCTCCAGACTTCACCTTCTCCTCCTCCTTCTTCTGCTTCTTCTGATTCACCCTCCAGACTTCACCTTCTCCTTCTCCTTCTTCTGCTTCTTCTGATTCACCCTCCAGACTTCACCTTCTCCTTCTCCTTCTTCTGCTTCTTCTGATTCACCCTCCAGACTTCACCTTCTCCTTCTCCTTCTTCGACTTCTTCTGATTCACCGTCCAGATTTCACCTTCTCCTTCTCCTTCTTCTGCTTCCTCTGATTCACCCTCCAGACTTCACCTTCTCCTTCTCATTCTTCTTCTTCTTCTGCCTCTCCCTCCTGACTTCACCTTCTCCTTCTCCTTTTTCTACTTCTTCTGCTTCACCCCCCTGACTTCACCTTCTCCTTCTCCTTCTTCTGCTTCTTCTGATTCACCCTCCTAACTTCACCTTCTCCTTCTCCTTCTTCTGCTTCTTCTGATTCACTCTCCTGACTTCACCTTCTCCTTCTCCTTCTTCTGCTTCTTCTGATTCACCCTCCAGACTTCACCTTCTCCTTCTCCTTCTTCTGCTTCTTCTGATTCACCCTCCAGACTTCACCTTCTCCTTCTCCTTCTTCTGCTTCTTCTGAATCACCCTCCAGACCTGACCTTCTCCTTCTCCTTCTTCTACTTCTTCTGATTCACCCTCCAGACTTCATCTTCTCCTTCTCCTTCTTCTGCTTCTTCTGATTCACCCTCCAGACTTCACCTTCTCCTTCTCCTTCTTCTGCTTCTTCTGATTCACCCTCCAGGCTTCACCTTCTCCTTCTCCTTCTTCTGCTTCTTCTGATTCACCCTCCAGACTTCACCTTCTCCTTCCCCTTCTTCTACTTCTTCTGCTTCACCCTCCAGACATCACCTTCTCCTTCTCCTTCTTCTGCATCTTCTGCTGCGCCCTCCAGACTTCACCTTCTCCTTCTCCTTCATCTGCTTCTTCTGCTTCACCCTCCAGACTTCACCTTCTCCTTCACCTTCTTCTGCTTCTTCTGATTCACCCTCCAGACCTCATCTTCTCCTTCTCCTTCTTCTACTTCTTCTGATTCACCCTCCAGACTTCACCTTCTCCTTCTCCTTCTTCTGCTTCTTCTGATTCACCCTGCAGACTTCACCTTCTCCTTCTCCTTCTTCTACTTCTTCTGATTCACCCTCCAGACTTCACCTTCTCCTTCTCCTTCTTCTACTTCTTCTGCTTCACCCTCCAGACTTCACCTTCTCCTTCTCCTTCTTCTGCATCTTCTGCTGCGCCCTCCAGACTTCACCTTCTCCTTCTCCTTCTTCTGCTTCTTCTGCTTCACCCTCCTGACTTCACCTTCTCCTTCTCCTTCTTCTGCTTCTTCTGATTCACCCTCCAGACCTCACCTTCTCCTTCTCCTTCTTCTACTTCTTCTGGTTCACCCTCCAGACTTCATCTTCTCCTTCTCCTTCTTCTGCTTCTTGTGATTCACCCTCCAGACTTCACCTTCCCCTTCTACTTCTTCTGCTTCTTCTGATTCACCCTCCAGACTTCACCTTCTCCTCCTCCTTCTTCTGCTTCTTCTGATTCACCCTCCAGACTTCACCTTCTCCTTCTCCTTCTTCTGCTTCTTCTGATTCACCCTCCAGACTTCACCTTCTCCTTCTCCTTCTTCTGCTTCTTCTGATTCACCCTCCAGACTTCACCTTCTCCTTCTCCTTCTTCGACTTCTTCTGATTCACCGTCCAGATTTCACCTTCTCCTTCTCCTTCTTCTGCTTCCTCTGATTCACCCTCCAGACTTCACCTTCTCCTTCTCATTCTTCTTCTTCTTCTGCCTCACCCTCCTGACTTCACCTTCTCCTTCTCCTTTTTCTACTTCTTCTGCTTCACCCCCCTGACTTCACCTTCTCCTTCTCCTTCTTCTGCTTCTTCTGATTCACCCTCCTAACTTCACCTTCTCCTTCTCCTTCTTCTGCTTCTTCTGATTCACTCTCCTGACTTCACCTTCTCCTTCTCCTTCTTCTGCTTCTTCTGATTCACCCTCCAGACTTCACCTTCTCCTTCTCCTTCTTCTGCTTCTTCTGATTCACCCTCCAGACTTCACCTTCTCCTTCTCCTTCTTCTGCTTCTTCTGAATCACCCTCCAGACCTGACCTTCTCCTTCTCCTTCTTCTACTTCTTCTGATTCACCCTCCAGACTTCATCTTCTCCTTCTCCTTCTTCTGCTTCTTCTGATTCACCCTCCAGACTTCACCTTCTCCTTCTCCTTCTTCTGCTTCTTCTGATTCACCCTCCAGGCTTCACCTTCTCCTTCTCCTTCTTCTGCTTCTTCTGATTCACCCTCCAGACTTCACCTTCTCCTTCCCCTTCTTCTACTTCTTCTGCTTCACCCTCCAGACATCACCTTCTCCTTCTCCTTCTTCTGCATCTTCTGCTGCGCCCTCCAGACTTCACCTTCTCCTTCTCCTTCATCTGCTTCTTCTGCTTCACCCTCCTGACTTCACCTTCTCCTTCACCTTCTTCTGCTTCTTCTGATTCACCCTCCAGACCTCATCTTCTCCTTCTCCTTCTTCTACTTCTTCTGATTCACCCTCCAGACTTCATCTTCTCCTTCTCCTTCTTCTGCTTCTTCTGATTCACCCTCCACACTTCATCTTCTCCTTCTCCTTCTTCTGCTTCTTCTGATTCACCCTCCAGACTTCACCTTCTCCTTCTCCTTCTTCTACTTCTTCTGATTCACCCTGCAGACTTCACCTTCTCCTTCTCCTTCTACTGCTTCTTCTGCTTCACCCTCCAGACTTCACCTTCTCCTTCTCCTTCTTCTGCTTCTTCTGCTTCACCCTCCTGACATCACCTTCTCCTTCTCCTTCTTCTACTTCTTCTGATTCACCCTCCTGACTTCACCTTCTCCTCTCCTTCTTCTACTTCCTCTGCTTCACCCCCCTGTCTTCACCTTCTCCTTCTCCTTCTTCTGCTTCTTCTGATTCACCCTCCTAACTTCACCTTCTCCTTCTCCTTCTTCTGCTTCTTCTGATTCACCCTCCTGACTTCACCTTCTCCTTCTCCTTCTTCTGCTTCTTCTGATTCACCCTCCAGACTTCACCTTCTCCTTCTCCTTCTTCTGCTTCTTCTGATTCACCCTCCAGACTTCACCTTCTCCTTCTCCTTCTTCTACTTCTTCTGATTCAGCCTCCAGACCTCAGCTTCTCCTTTTCCTTCTTCTACTTCTTCTGATTCACCCTCCAGACTTCACCTTCTCCTTCTCCTTCTTCTGCTTCTTCTGATTCACCCTCCAGTCTTCACCTTCTCCTTTTCCTTCTTCTGCTTCTTCTGCTTCACCGTCCAGACTTCACCTTCTCCTTCTCTTTCTTCTGCTTCTTCTGATTCACCCTCCAGACATCACCTTCTCCTTCTCCTTCTTCTGCTTCTTCTGATTCACCCTCCTGACTTCAACTTCTCCTTCTCCTTTTCTACTTCTTCTGATTCACCCTCCAGACTTCACCTTCTCCTTCTCCTTCTTCTACTTCTTCTGCTTCACCCTCCAGACTTCACCTTCTCCTTCTCCTTCTTCTACTTCTTCTGATTCACCCTCCAGACTTCACCTTCTCCTTCTCCTTCTTCTGCTTCTTCTGATTCACCCTCCAGACTTCACCTTCTCCTTCTCCTTATTCTGCTTCTTCTGATTCACCCTCCAGACTTCACCTTCTCCTTCTCCTTCTTCTGCTTCTTCTGATTCACCCTCCAGACTTCACCTTCTCCTTCTCCTTCTTCTGCTTCTTCTGATTCACCCTCCAGACTTCATCTTCTCCTTCTCCTTCTTCTACTTCTTCTGATTCACCCTCCAGACTTCATCTTCTCCTCCTCCTTCTTCTGCTTCTTCTGATTCACCTTCCAGACTTCACCTTCTCCTTCTCCTTCTTCTGCTTCTTCTGATTCACCCTCCAGTCTTCACCTTCTCCTTCTCCTACTTCTGCGTCTTCTGCTTCACCCTCCAGACTTCACCTTCTCCTTCTCTTTCTTCTGCTTCTTCTGATTCACCCTCCAGACTTCACCTTCTCCTTCTCCTTCTTCTGATTCTTCTGATTGACCCTCCAGACTTCACCTTCTCCTTCTCCTTCTTCTGCTTCTTCTGATTCACCCTCCTGACTTCACCTTCTCCTTCTCCTTCTTCTACTTCTTCTGTTTCACCCTCCTGACTTTACCTTCTCCTTCTCCTTCTTGTACTTCTTCTGCTTCACCCTCCAGACTTCACCATCTCCTTCTCCTTCTTCTACTTCTTCTGATTCACCCTCCATACTTCACCTTCTCCTTCTCTGTCTTCTGCTTCTTCTGATTCACCCTCCAGACTTCACCTTCTCCTTCTCCTTACTCTGCTTCTTCTGATTCACCCTCCAGACTTCACCTTCTCCTTCTCCTTCTTCTGCTTCTTCTGATTCACCCTCCAGACTTCACCTTCTCCTTCTCCTTGTTCTGCTTCTTCTGATTCACCCTCCAGACTTCACCTCCTCCTTCTCCTTCTTCTACTTCTTCTGATTCACCCTCCAGACTTCATCTTCTCCTTCTCCTTCTTCTGCTTCTTCTGATTCACCCTCCAGACTTCACCTTCTCCTTCTCCTTCTTCTGCTTCTTCTGATTCACCCTCCAGACTTCACCTTCTCCTTCTCCTTCTTCTACTTCTTCTGCTTCACCCTCCAGACTTCACCTTCTCCTTCTCCTTCTTCTACTTCTTCTGATTCACCCTCCAGACTTCACATTCTCCTTCTCCTTCTTCTGCTTCTTCTGATTCACCTTCAGACTTCACCTTCTCCTTCTCCTTCTTCTGCTCCTTCTGATTCACCCTCCAGACTTCACCTTCTCCTTCTCCTTCTTCTGCCTCTTCTGATTCACCCTTCAGACTTCACCTTCTCCTTCTCCTTCTTCTGCTTCTTCTGATTTACCCTCCAGACCTCACCTTCTCCCTCTCCTTCTTCTACTTCTTCTGTTTCACCCTCCAGACTTCATCTTCTCCTTCTCATTCTTCTGCTTCTTCTGATTCACCCTCCAGACTTCATCTTCTCCCTCTCCTTCTTCTGCTTCTTCTGATTCACCCTCCAGACTTCGCCTTCTCCTTCTCCTTTTTTTCTTCTTCTGATTCACCCTCCAGACTTCACCTTCTCCTTCTACTTCTTCTCCTTCTTCTGATTCACCCTCCAGTCTTCACCTTCTCCTTCTCCTTCTTCTGCTTCTTCTGTTTCACCCTCCAGACTTCACCTTCTCCTTCTCCCTCTTCTGCTTCTTCTGATTCACCCTCCTGACTTCACCTTCTCCTTCTCCTTCTTCTGCTTCTTCTGATTCACCCTCCAGACTTCACCTTCTCCTTCTCCTTCTTCTGCTTCCTCTGATTCACCCTCCAGACTTCACCTTCTCCTTCTGCTTCTTCTGCTTCTTCTGATTCACCCTCCAGACTTCACCTTCTCCTTCTACTTCTTCTGCTTCTTCTGATTCACCCTCCAGACTTCACCTTCTCCTTCTCCTTCTTCTGCTTCTTCTGATTCACCCTCCAGACTTCACCTTCTCCTTCTCCTTCTTCTGCTTCTTCTGATTCACCCTCCAGACTTCACCTTCTCCTTCTCCTTCTTCTGCTTCTTCTGATTCATCCTCCAGACTTCACCTTCTCCTTCTCCTTCTTCTACTTCTTCTGATTCACCCTCCAGTCTTCACCTTCTCCTTCTCCTTCTTCTGCTTCTTCTGATTCACCCTCCAGACTTCACCTTCTCCTTCTCCTTCTTCTGCTTCTTCTGATTCACCCTCCAGGCTTCACCTTCTCCTTCTCCTTCTTCTAATTCTTCTGATTCACCCTCCAGACTTCACCTTCTCCTTCTCCTTATTCTGCTTCTTCTGATTCACCCTCCAGACTTCACCTTCTCCTTCTCCTTCTTCTGCTTCTTCTGATTCACCCTCCAGACTTCACCTTCTCCTTCTCCTTCTTCTGCTTCTCCTGATTCACCCTCCATACTTCACCTTCTCCTTCTCCTTCGTCTACCTCTTCTGATTCACCCTCCAGACTACACCTTCTCCTTCTCCTTCTTCTCCTTCTTCTGATTCACCCACCAGACTTCACCTTCTCCTTCTCCTTCTTCTCCTTCTTCTGCTTCACCCCCCTGACTTCACCTTCTCCTTCTCCTTCTTCTGCTTCTTCTGATTCACCCTCCAAACTTCACCTTCTCCTTCTTCTTCTTCTGCTTCTTCTGATTCACCCTCCAGACTTCACCTTCTCCTTCTCCTTCTTCTGCTTCTTCTGATTCACCCTCCAGACTTCACCTTCTCCTTCTCCTTCTTCTGCTTCTGCTGACTCACCCTCCAGACCTCACCTTCTCCTTCTCCTTCTTCTGCTTCTCCTGATTCACCCTCCATACTTCACCTTCTCCTTCTCCTTCGTCTACCTCTTCTGATTCACCCTCCAGACTACACCTTCTCCTTCTCCTTCTTCTCCTTCTTCTGATTCACCCACCAGACTTCACCTTCTCCTTCTCCTTCTTCTACTTCTTCTGCTTCACCTCCCTGACTTCACCTTCTCCTTCTCCTTCTTCTGCTTCTTCTGATTCACCCTCCTGACTTCACCTTCTCCTTCTCCTTCTTCTGCTTCTTCTGATTCACCCTCCAGACTTCACCTTCTCCTTCTCCTTCTTCTGCTTCTTCTGATTCACCCTCCAGACTTCACCTTCTCCTTCTCCTTCTTCTGCTTCTGCTGACTCACCCTCCAGACCTCACCTTCTCCTTCTCCTTCTTCTGCTTCTTCTGATTCACCCTCCAGACTTCACCTTCTCCTTCTCCTTCTTCTGCTTCTTCTGGTTCACCCTCCAGACTTCACCATCTCCTTCTCCTTCTTCTACTTCTTCTGATTCACCCTCCAGACTTCACCTTCTCCTTCTCCTTCTTCTACTTCTTCTGTTTCACCCTCCAGACTTCACCTTCTCCTTCTCCTTCTTCTGCTTCTTCTGCTTCACCCTCCAGACTTCACCTTCTCCTTCTCTTTCTTCTGCTTCTCCTGATTCACCCTCCAGACTTCACCTTCTCCTTCTCCTTCTTCTGATTCTTCTGATTCACCCTCCAGACTTCACCTTCTCCTTCTCCTTCTTCTGCTTCTTCTGATTCACCCTCCTGACTTCACCTTCTCCTTCTCCTTCTTCTACTTCTTCTGATTCACCCTCCTGACTTCACCTTCTCCTTCTCCTTCTTCTACTTCTTCTGCTTCACCCTCCAGACTTCACCATCTCCTTCTCCTTCTTCTACTTCTTCTGATTCACCCTCCATACTTCACCTTCTCCTTCTCCGTCTTCTGCTTCTTCTGATTCACCCTCCAGACTTCACCTTCTCCTTCTCCTTATTCTGCTTCTTCTGATTCACCCTCCAGACTTCACCTTCTCCTTCTCCTTCTTCTGCTTCTTCTGATTCACCCTCCAGGCTTCACCTTCTCCTTCTCCTTCTTCTGCTTCTTCTGATTCACCCTCCAGACTTCACCTTCTCCTTCCCCTTCTTCTACTTCTTCTGCTTCACCCTCCAGACATCACCTTCTCCTTCTCCTTCTTCTGCATCTTCTGCTGCGCCCTCCAGACTTCACCTTCTCCTTCTCCTTCATCTGCTTCTTCTGATTCACCCTCCAGACTTCACCTTCTCCTTCTCCTTCTTCTGCTTCCTCTGATTCACCCTCCAGACTTCACCTTCTCCTTCTGCTTCTTCTGCTTCTTCTGATTCACCCTCCAGACTTCACCTTCTCCTTCTACTTCTTCTGCTTCTTCTGATTCACCCTCCAGACTTCACCTTCTCCTTCTCCTTCTTCTGCTTCTTCTGATTCACCCTCCAGACTTCACCTTCTCCTTCTCCTTCTTCTGCTTCTTCTGATTCACCCTCCAGACTTCACCTTCTCCTTCTCCTTCTTCTGCTTCTTCTGATTCATCCTCCAGACTTCACCTTCTCCTTCTCCTTCTTCTACTTCTTCTGATTCACCCTCCAGTCTTCACCTTCTCCTTCTCCTTCTTCTGCTTCTTCTGATTCACCCTCCAGACTTCACCTTCTCCTTCTCCTTCTTCTGCTTCTTCTGATTCACCCTCCAGGCTTCACCTTCTCCTTCTCCTTCTTCTAATTCTTCTGATTCACCCTCCAGACTTCACCTTCTCCTTCTCCTTATTCTGCTTCTTCTGATTCACCCTCCAGACTTCACCTTCTCCTTCTCCTTCTTCTGCTTCTTCTGATTCACCCTCCAGACTTCACCTTCTCCTTCTCCTTCTTCTGCTTCTCCTGATTCACCCTCCATACTTCACCTTCTCCTTCTCCTTCGTCTACCTCTTCTGATTCACCCTCCAGACTACACCTTCTCCTTCTCCTTCTTCTCCTTCTTCTGATTCACCCACCAGACTTCACCTTCTCCTTCTCCTTCTTCTCCTTCTTCTGCTTCACCCCCCTGACTTCACCTTCTCCTTCTCCTTCTTCTGCTTCTTCTGATTCACCCTCCAAACTTCACCTTCTCCTTCTTCTTCTTCTGCTTCTTCTGATTCACCCTCCAGACTTCACCTTCTCCTTCTCCTTCTTCTGCTTCTTCTGATTCACCCTCCAGACTTCACCTTCTCCTTCTCCTTCTTCTGCTTCTGCTGACTCACCCTCCAGACCTCACCTTCTCCTTCTCCTTCTTCTGCTTCTCCTGATTCACCCTCCATACTTCACCTTCTCCTTCTCCTTCGTCTACCTCTTCTGATTCACCCTCCAGACTACACCTTCTCCTTCTCCTTCTTCTCCTTCTTCTGATTCACCCACCAGACTTCACCTTCTCCTTCTCCTTCTTCTACTTCTTCTGCTTCACCTCCCTGACTTCACCTTCTCCTTCTCCTTCTTCTGCTTCTTCTGATTCACCCTCCTGACTTCACCTTCTCCTTCTCCTTCTTCTGCTTCTTCTGATTCACCCTCCAGACTTCACCTTCTCCTTCTCCTTCTTCTGCTTCTTCTGATTCACCCTCCAGACTTCACCTTCTCCTTCTCCTTCTTCTGCTTCTGCTGACTCACCCTCCAGACCTCACCTTCTCCTTCTCCTTCTTCTGCTTCTTCTGATTCACCCTCCAGACTTCACCTTCTCCTTCTCCTTCTTCTGCTTCTTCTGGTTCACCCTCCAGACTTCACCATCTCCTTCTCCTTCTTCTACTTCTTCTGATTCACCCTCCAGACTTCACCTTCTCCTTCTCCTTCTTCTACTTCTTCTGTTTCACCCTCCAGACTTCACCTTCTCCTTCTCCTTCTTCTGCTTCTTCTGCTTCACCCTCCAGACTTCACCTTCTCCTTCTCTTTCTTCTGCTTCTCCTGATTCACCCTCCAGACTTCACCTTCTCCTTCTCCTTCTTCTGATTCTTCTGATTCACCCTCCAGACTTCACCTTCTCCTTCTCCTTCTTCTGCTTCTTCTGATTCACCCTCCTGACTTCACCTTCTCCTTCTCCTTCTTCTACTTCTTCTGATTCACCCTCCTGACTTCACCTTCTCCTTCTCCTTCTTCTACTTCTTCTGCTTCACCCTCCAGACTTCACCATCTCCTTCTCCTTCTTCTACTTCTTCTGATTCACCCTCCATACTTCACCTTCTCCTTCTCCGTCTTCTGCTTCTTCTGATTCACCCTCCAGACTTCACCTTCTCCTTCTCCTTATTCTGCTTCTTCTGATTCACCCTCCAGACTTCACCTTCTCCTTCTCCTTCTTCTGCTTCTTCTGATTCACCCTCCAGGCTTCACCTTCTCCTTCTCCTTCTTCTGCTTCTTCTGATTCACCCTCCAGACTTCACCTTCTCCTTCCCCTTCTTCTACTTCTTCTGCTTCACCCTCCAGACATCACCTTCTCCTTCTCCTTCTTCTGCATCTTCTGCTGCGCCCTCCAGACTTCACCTTCTCCTTCTCCTTCATCTGCTTCTTCTGCTTCACCCTCCTGACTTCACCTTCTCCTTCACCTTCTTCTGCTTCTTCTGATTCACCCTCCAGACCTCATCTTCTCCTTCTCCTTCTTCTACTTCTTCTGATTCACCCTCCAGACTTCATCTTCTCCTTCTCCTTCTTCTGCTTCTTCTGATTCACCCTCCACACTTCATCTTCTCCTTCTCCTTCTTCTGCTTCTTCTGATTCACCCTCCAGACTTCACCTTCTCCTTCTCCTTCTTCTACTTCTTCTGATTCACCCTGCAGACTTCACCTTCTCCTTCTCCTTCTACTGCTTCTTCTGCTTCACCCTCCAGACTTCACCTTCTCCTTCTCCTTCTTCTGCTTCTTCTGCTTCACCCTCCTGACATCACCTTCTCCTTCTCCTTCTTCTACTTCTTCTGATTCACCCTCCTGACTTCACCTTCTCCTCTCCTTCTTCTACTTCCTCTGCTTCACCCCCCTGTCTTCACCTTCTCCTTCTCCTTCTTCTGCTTCTTCTGATTCACCCTCCTAACTTCACCTTCTCCTTCTCCTTCTTCTGCTTCTTCTGATTCACCCTCCTGACTTCACCTTCTCCTTCTCCTTCTTCTGCTTCTTCTGATTCACCCTCCAGACTTCACCTTCTCCTTCTCCTTCTTCTGCTTCTTCTGATTCACCCTCCAGACTTCACCTTCTCCTTCTCCTTCTTCTACTTCTTCTGATTCAGCCTCCAGACCTCAGCTTCTCCTTTTCCTTCTTCTACTTCTTCTGATTCACCCTCCAGACTTCACCTTCTCCTTCTCCTTCTTCTGCTTCTTCTGATTCACCCTCCAGTCTTCACCTTCTCCTTTTCCTTCTTCTGCTTCTTCTGCTTCACCGTCCAGACTTCACCTTCTCCTTCTCTTTCTTCTGCTTCTTCTGATTCACCCTCCAGACATCACCTTCTCCTTCTCCTTCTTCTGCTTCTTCTGATTCACCCTCCTGACTTCAACTTCTCCTTCTCCTTTTCTACTTCTTCTGATTCACCCTCCAGACTTCACCTTCTCCTTCTCCTTCTTCTACTTCTTCTGCTTCACCCTCCAGACTTCACCTTCTCCTTCTCCTTCTTCTACTTCTTCTGATTCACCCTCCAGACTTCACCTTCTCCTTCTCCTTCTTCTGCTTCTTCTGATTCACCCTCCAGACTTCACCTTCTCCTTCTCCTTCTTCTACTTCTTCTGCTTCACCCTCCAGACTTCACCTTCTCCTTCTCCTTCTTCTACTTCTTCTGATTCACCCTCCAGACTTCACATTCTCCTTCTCCTTCTTCTGCTTCTTCTGATTCACCTTCAGACTTCACCTTCTCCTTCTCCTTCTTCTGCTCCTTCTGATTCACCCTCCAGACTTCACCTTCTCCTTCTCCTTCTTCTGCCTCTTCTGATTCACCCTTCAGACTTCACCTTCTCCTTCTCCTTCTTCTGCTTCTTCTGATTTACCCTCCAGACCTCACCTTCTCCCTCTCCTTCTTCTACTTCTTCTGTTTCACCCTCCAGACTTCATCTTCTCCTTCTCATTCTTCTGCTTCTTCTGATTCACCCTCCAGACTTCATCTTCTCCCTCTCCTTCTTCTGCTTCTTCTGATTCACCCTCCAGACTTCGCCTTCTCCTTCTCCTTTTTTTCTTCTTCTGATTCACCCTCCAGACTTCACCTTCTCCTTCTACTTCTTCTCCTTCTTCTGATTCACCCTCCAGTCTTCACCTTCTCCTTCTCCTTCTTCTGCTTCTTCTGTTTCACCCTCCAGACTTCACCTTCTCCTTCTCCCTCTTCTGCTTCTTCTGATTCACCCTCCTGACTTCACCTTCTCCTTCTCCTTCTTCTGCTTCTTCTGATTCACCCTCCAGAATTCACCTTCTCCTTCTCCTTCTTCTGCTTCCTCTGATTCACCCTCCAGACTTCACCTTCTCCTTCTGCTTCTTCTGCTTCTTCTGATTCACCCTCCAGACTTCACCTTCTCCTTCTACTTCTTCTGCTTCTTCTGATTCACCCTCCAGACTTCACCTTCTCCTTCTCCTTCTTCTGCTTCTTCTGATTCACCCTCCAGACTTCACCTTCTCCTTCTCCTTCTTCTGCTTCTTCTGATTCACCCTCCAGACTTCACCTTCTCCTTCTCCTTCTTCTGCTTCTTCTGATTCATCCTCCAGACTTCACCTTCTCCTTCTCCTTCTTCTACTTCTTCTGATTCACCCTCCAGTCTTCACCTTCTCCTTCTCCTTCTTCTGCTTCTTCTGATTCACCCTCCAGACTTCACCTTCTCCTTCTCCTTCTTCTGCTTCTTCTGATTCACCCTCCAGGCTTCACCTTCTCCTTCTCCTTCTTCTAATTCTTCTGATTCACCCTCCAGACTTCACCTTCTCCTTCTCCTTATTCTGCTTCTTCTGATTCACCCTCCAGACTTCACCTTCTCCTTCTCCTTCTTCTGCTTCTTCTGATTCACCCTCCAGACTTCACCTTCTCCTTCTCCTTCTTCTGCTTCTCCTGATTCACCCTCCATACTTCACCTTCTCCTTCTCCTTCGTCTACCTCTTCTGATTCACCCTCCAGACTACACCTTCTCCTTCTCCTTCTTCTCCTTCTTCTGATTCACCCACCAGACTTCACCTTCTCCTTCTCCTTCTTCTCCTTCTTCTGCTTCACCCCCCTGACTTCACCTTCTCCTTCTCCTTCTTCTGCTTCTTCTGATTCACCCTCCAAACTTCACCTTCTCCTTCTTCTTCTTCTGCTTCTTCTGATTCACCCTCCAGACTTCACCTTCTCCTTCTCCTTCTTCTGCTTCTTCTGATTCACCCTCCAGACTTCACCTTCTCCTTCTCCTTCTTCTGCTTCTGCTGACTCACCCTCCAGACCTCACCTTCTCCTTCTCCTTCTTCTGCTTCTCCTGATTCACCCTCCATACTTCACCTTCTCCTTCTCCTTCGTCTACCTCTTCTGATTCACCCTCCAGACTACACCTTCTCCTTCTCCTTCTTCTCCTTCTTCTGATTCACCCACCAGACTTCACCTTCTCCTTCTCCTTCTTCTACTTCTTCTGCTTCACCTCCCTGACTTCACCTTCTCCTTCTCCTTCTTCTGCTTCTTCTGATTCACCCTCCTGACTTCACCTTCTCCTTCTCCTTCTTCTGCTTCTTCTGATTCACCCTCCAGACTTCACCTTCTCCTTCTCCTTCTTCTGCTTCTTCTGATTCACCCTCCAGACTTCACCTTCTCCTTCTCCTTCTTCTGCTTCTGCTGACTCACCCTCCAGACCTCACCTTCTCCTTCTCCTTCTTCTGCTTCTTCTGATTCACCCTCCAGACTTCACCTTCTCCTTCTCCTTCTTCTGCTTCTTCTGGTTCACCCTCCAGACTTCACCATCTCCTTCTCCTTCTTCTACTTCTTCTGATTCACCCTCCAGACTTCACCTTCTCCTTCTCCTTCTTCTACTTCTTCTGTTTCACCCTCCAGACTTCACCTTCTCCTTCTCCTTCTTCTGCTTCTTCTGCTTCACCCTCCAGACTTCACCTTCTCCTTCTCTTTCTTCTGCTTCTCCTGATTCACCCTCCAGACTTCACCTTCTCCTTCTCCTTCTTCTGATTCTTCTGATTCACCCTCCAGACTTCACCTTCTCCTTCTCCTTCTTCTGCTTCTTCTGATTCACCCTCCTGACTTCACCTTCTCCTTCTCCTTCTTCTACTTCTTCTGATTCACCCTCCTGACTTCACCTTCTCCTTCTCCTTCTTCTACTTCTTCTGCTTCACCCTCCAGACTTCACCATCTCCTTCTCCTTCTTCTACTTCTTCTGATTCACCCTCCATACTTCACCTTCTCCTTCTCCGTCTTCTGCTTCTTCTGATTCACCCTCCAGACTTCACCTTCTCCTTCTCCTTATTCTGCTTCTTCTGATTCACCCTCCAGACTTCACCTTCTCCTTCTCCTTCTTCTGCTTCTTCTGATTCACCCTCCAGACTTCACCTTCTCCTTCTCCTTCTTCTGCTTCTTCTGATTCACCCTCCAGACTTCACCTCCTTCTTCTCCTTCTTCTACTTCTTCTGATTCACCCTCCAGACTTCATCTTCTCCTTCTCCTTCTTCTGCTTCTTCTGATTCACCCTCCAGTCTTCACCTTCTCCTTCTCCTTCTTCTGCTTCATCTGATTCACCCTCCAGACTTTACCTTCTCCTTCTCCTTCTTCTACTTCTTCTGCTTCACCCACCAGACTTCACCTTCTCCTTCTCCTTCTTCTACTTCTTCTGATTCACCCTCCAGACTTCACCTTCTCCTTCTCCTTCTTCTGCTTCTTCTGATTCACCCTCCAGACTTCACCTTCTCCTTCTCCTTCTTCTGCTTCTTCTGATTCACCCTCCAGACTTCACCTTCTCCTTCTCCTTCTTCTGCTTCTTCTGATTCACCCTCCAGACTTCACCTTCTCCTTCTCCTTCTTCTGCTTCTTCTGATTTACCCTCCAGACCTCTCCTTCTCCCTCTCCTTCTTCTACTTCTTCTGATTCAACCTCCAGACTTCATCTTCTCCTTCTCCTTCTTCTGCTTCTTCTGATTCACCCTCCAGACTTCATCTTCTCCTTCTCCTCCTTCTGCTTCTTCAGATTCACCCTCCAGACTTCGCCTTCTCCTTCTCCTTTTTTTCTTCTTCTGATTCACCCTCCAGACTTCACCTTCTCCTTCACCTTCTTCTCCTTCTTCTGATTCACCCTCCTGACTTCACCTTCTCCTTCTCCTTCTTCTGCTTCTTCTGATTCACCCTCCTGACTTCACCTGCTCCTTCTCCTTCTTCTACTTCTTCTGATTCACCCTCCAGACTTCACCTTCTCCTTCTCCTTCTTCTACTTCTTCTGCTTCACCCTCCAGACTTCACCTTCTCCTTCTCCTTCTTCTACTTCTTCTGATTCACCCTCCAGACTTCACCTTCTCTTTCTCCTTCTTCTGCTTCTTCTGATTCACCCTCCATACTTCACCTTCTCCTTCTCCTTCTTCTACTTCTTCTGATTCACCCTCCAGACTTCACCTTCTCCTTCTCCTTCTTCTACTTCTTCTGATTCACCCACCAGACTTCACCTTCTCCTTCTCCTTCTTCTACTTC
Organism: Somniosus microcephalus; assembly: GCF_052327205.1. Lineage (NCBI taxonomy): Eukaryota > Metazoa > Chordata > Chondrichthyes > Squaliformes > Somniosidae > Somniosus > Somniosus microcephalus. The sequence goes on from NW_028225483.1 coordinate 172,923, forward strand.
TTCTGCTTCACCCCCCTGACTTCACCTTCTCATTCTCCTTCTTCTGCTTCTTCTGATTCACCCTCCTGACTTCACCTTCTCCTTCTCCTTCTTCTGCTTCTTCTGGTTCACCCTCCAGACTTCACCTTCTCCTTCTCCTTCTTCTGCTTCTTCTGATTCACCCTCCAGACTTCACCTTCTCCTTCTCCTTCTTCTACTTCTTCTGATTCAGCCTCCAGACCTCAGCTTCTCCTTTTCCTTCTTCTACTTCTTCTGATTCACCCTCCAGACTTCACCTTCTCCTTCTCCTTCTTCTGCTTCTTCTGATTCACCCTCCAGTCTTCACCTTCTCCTTTTCCTTCTTCTGCTTCTTCTGCTTCACCGTCCAGACTTCACCTTCTCCTTCTCTTTCTTCTGCTTCTTCTGATTCACCCTCCAGACTTCACCTTCTCCTTCTCCTTCTTCTGCTTCTTCTGATTCACCCTCCTGACTTCAACTTCTCCTTCTCCTTTTCTACTTCTTCTGATTCACCCTCCAGACTTCACCTTCTCCTTCTCCTTCTTCTACTTCTTCTGCTTCACCCTCCAGACTTCACCTTCTCCTTCTCCTTCTTCTACTTCTTCTGATTCACCCTCCAGACTTCACCTTCTCCTTCTCCTTCTTCTGCTTCTTCTGATTCACCCTCCAGACTTCACCTTCTCCTTCTCCTTATTCTGCTTCTTTTGATTCACCCTCCAGACTTCACCTTCTCCTTCTCCTTCTTCTGCTTCTTCTGATTCACCCTCCAGACTTCACCTTCTCCTTCTCCTTCTTCTGCTTCTTCTGATTCACCCTCCAGACTTCATCTTCTCCTTCTCCTTCTTCTACTTCTTCTGATTCACCCTCCAGACTTCATCTTCTCCTTCTCCTTCTTCTGCTTCTTCTGATTCACCTTCCAGACTTCACCTTCTCCTTCTCCTTCTTCTGCTTCTTCTGATTCACCCTCCAGACTTCACCTTCTCCTTCTCTTTCTTCTGCTTCTTCTGATTCACCCTCCAGACTTCACCTTCTCCTTCTCCTTCTTCTACTTCTTCTGATTCACCCTCCAGACTTCACCTTCTCCTTCTCCTTCTTCTACTTCTTCTGATTCACCCTCCAGTCTTCACCTTCTCCTTCTCCTACTTCTGCGTCTTCTGCTTCACCCTCCAGACTTCACCTTCTCCTTCTCTTTCTTCTGCTTCTTCTGATTCACCCTCCAGACTTCACCTTCTCCTTCTCCTTCTTCTGATTCTTCTGATTGACCCTCCAGACTTCACCTTCTCCTTCTCCTTCTTCTGCTTCTTCTGATTCACCCTCCTGACTTCACCTTCTCCTTCTCCTTCTTCTACTTCTTCTGTTTCACCCTCCTGACTTTACCTTCTCCTTCTCCTTCTTGTACTTCTTCTGCTTCACCCTCCAGACTTCACCAACTCCTTCTCCTTCTTCTACTTCTTCTGATTCACCCTCCATACTTCACCTTCTCCTTCTCTGTCTTCTGCTTCTTCTGATTCACCCTCCAGACTTCACCTTCTCCTTCTCCTTATTCTGCTTCTTCTGATTCACCCTCCAGACTTCACCTCCTCCTTCTCCTTCTTCTACTTCTTCTGATTCACCCTCCAGACTTCATCTTCTCCTTCTCCTTCTTCTGCTTCTTCTGATTCACCCTCCAGACTTCACCTTCTCCTTCTCCTTCTTCTGCTTTTTCTGATTCACCCTCCAGACTTCACCTTCTCCTTCTCCTTCGTCTACCTCTTCTGATTCACCCTCCAGACTACACCTTCTCCTTCTCCTTCTTCTACTTCTTCTGATTCACCCTCCAGACTTCACCTTCTCCTTCTCCTTCTTCTGCTTCTTCTGATTCACCCTGCAGACTTCACCTTCTCCTTCTCCTTCTTCTACTTCTTCTGATTCACCCTCCAGACTTCACCTTCTCCTTCTCCTTCTTCTACTTCTTCTGCTTCACCCTCCAGACTTCACCTTCTCCTTCTCCTTCTTCTGCATCTTCTGCTGCGCCCTCCAGACTTCACCTTCTCCTTCTCCTTCTTCTGCTTCTTCTGCTTCACCCTCCTGACTTCACCTTCTCCTTCTCCTTCTTCTGCTTCTTCTGATTCACCCTCCAGACCTCACCTTCTCCTTCTCCTTCTTCTACTTCTTCTGGTTCACCCTCCAGACTTCATCTTCTCCTTCTCCTTCTTCTGCTTCTTGTGATTCACCCTCCAGACTTCACCTTCCCCTTCTACTTCTTCTGCTTCTTCTGATTCACCCTCCAGACTTCACCTTCTCCTCCTCCTTCTTCTGCTTCTTCTGATTCACCCTCCAGACTTCACCTTCTCCTTCTCCTTCTTCTGCTTCTTCTGATTCACCCTCCAGACTTCACCTTCTCCTTCTCCTTCTTCTGCTTCTTCTGATTCACCCTCCAGACTTCACCTTCTCCTTCTCCTTCTTCGACTTCTTCTGATTCACCGTCCAGATTTCACCTTCTCCTTCTCCTTCTTCTGCTTCCTCTGATTCACCCTCCAGACTTCACCTTCTCCTTCTCATTCTTCTTCTTCTTCTGCCTCACCCTCCTGACTTCACCTTCTCCTTCACCTTTTTCTACTTCTTCTGCTTCACCCCCCTGACTTCACCTTCTCCTTCTCCTTCTTCTGCTTCTTCTGATTCACCCTCCTAACTTCACCTTCTCCTTCTCCTTCTTCTGCTTCTTCTGATTCACTCTCCTGACTTCACCTTCTCCTTCTCCTTCTTCTGCTTCTTCTGATTCACCCTCCAGACTTCACCTTCTCCTTCTCCTTCTTCTGCTTCTTCTGATTCACCCTCCAGACTTCACCTTCTCCTTCTCCTTCTTCTGCTTCTTCTGAATCACCCTCCAGACCTGACCTTCTCCTTCTCCTTCTTCTACTTCTTCTGATTCACCCTCCAGACTTCATCTTCTCCTTCTCCTTCTTCTGCTTCTTCTGATTCACCCTCCAGACTTCACCTTCTCCTTCTCCTTCTTCTGCTTCTTCTGATTCACCCTCCAGGCTTCACCTTCTCCTTCTCCTTCTTCTGCTTCTTCTGATTCACCCTCCAGACTTCACCTTCTCCTTCCCCTTCTTCTACTTCTTCTGCTTCACCCTCCAGACATCACCTTCTCCTTCTCCTTCTTCTGCATCTTCTGCTGCGCCCTCCAGACTTCACCTTCTCCTTCTCCTTCATCTGCTTCTTCTGCTTCACCCTCCTGACTTCACCTTCTCCTTCACCTTCTTCTGCTTCTTCTGATTCACCCTCCAGACCTCATCTTCTCCTTCTCCTTCTTCTACTTCTTCTGATTCACCCTCCAGACTTCACCTTCTCCTTCTCCTTCTTCTGCTTCTTCTGATTCACCCTGCAGACTTCACCTTCTCCTTCTCCTTCTTCTACTTCTTCTGATTCACCCTCCAGACTTCACCTTCTCCTTCTCCTTCTTCTACTTCTTCTGCTTCACCCTCCAGACTTCACCTTCTCCTTCTCCTTCTTCTGCATCTTCTGCTGCGCCCTCCAGACTTCACCTTCTCCTTCTCCTTCTTCTGCTTCTTCTGCTTCACCCTCCTGACTTCACCTTCTCCTTCTCCTTCTTCTGCTTCTTCTGATTCACCCTCCAGACCTCACCTTCTCCTTCTCCTTCTTCTACTTCTTCTGGTTCACCCTCCAGACTTCATCTTCTCCTTCTCCTTCTTCTGCTTCTTGTGATTCACCCTCCAGACTTCACCTTCCCCTTCTACTTCTTCTGCTTCTTCTGATTCACCCTCCAGACTTCACCTTCTCCTCCTCCTTCTTCTGCTTCTTCTGATTCACCCTCCAGACTTCACCTTCTCCTTCTCCTTCTTCTGCTTCTTCTGATTCACCCTCCAGACTTCACCTTCTCCTTCTCCTTCTTCTGCTTCTTCTGATTCACCCTCCAGACTTCACCTTCTCCTTCTCCTTCTTCGACTTCTTCTGATTCACCGTCCAGATTTCACCTTCTCCTTCTCCTTCTTCTGCTTCCTCTGATTCACCCTCCAGACTTCACCTTCTCCTTCTCATTCTTCTTCTTCTTCTGCCTCACCCTCCTGACTTCACCTTCTCCTTCTCCTTTTTCTACTTCTTCTGCTTCACCCCCCTGACTTCACCTTCTCCTTCTCCTTCTTCTGCTTCTTCTGATTCACCCTCCTAACTTCACCTTCTCCTTCTCCTTCTTCTGCTTCTTCTGATTCACTCTCCTGACTTCACCTTCTCCTTCTCCTTCTTCTGCTTCTTCTGATTCACCCTCCAGACTTCACCTTCTCCTTCTCCTTCTTCTGCTTCTTCTGATTCACCCTCCAGACTTCACCTTCTCCTTCTCCTTCTTCTGCTTCTTCTGAATCACCCTCCAGACCTGACCTTCTCCTTCTCCTTCTTCTACTTCTTCTGATTCACCCTCCAGACTTCATCTTCTCCTTCTCCTTCTTCTGCTTCTTCTGATTCACCCTCCAGACTTCACCTTCTCCTTCTCCTTCTTCTGCTTCTTCTGATTCACCCTCCAGGCTTCACCTTCTCCTTCTCCTTCTTCTGCTTCTTCTGATTCACCCTCCAGACTTCACCTTCTCCTTCCCCTTCTTCTACTTCTTCTGCTTCACCCTCCAGACATCACCTTCTCCTTCTCCTTCTTCTGCATCTTCTGCTGCGCCCTCCAGACTTCACCTTCTCCTTCTCCTTCATCTGCTTCTTCTGCTTCACCCTCCTGACTTCACCTTCTCCTTCACCTTCTTCTGCTTCTTCTGATTCACCCTCCAGACCTCATCTTCTCCTTCTCCTTCTTCTACTTCTTCTGATTCACCCTCCAGACTTCATCTTCTCCTTCTCCTTCTTCTGCTTCTTCTGATTCACCCTCCACACTTCATCTTCTCCTTCTCCTTCTTCTGCTTCTTCTGATTCACCCTCCAGACTTCACCTTCTCCTTCTCCTTCTTCTACTTCTTCTGATTCACCCTGCAGACTTCACCTTCTCCTTCTCCTTCTTCTGCTTCTTCTGCTTCACCCTCCTGACATCACCTTCTCCTTCTCCTTCTTCTGCTTCTTCTGATTCACCCTCCTGACTTCAACTTCTCCTTCTCCTTTTCTACTTCTTCTGATTCACCCTCCAGACTTCACCTTCTCCTTCTCCTTCTTCTACTTCTTCTGCTTCACCCTCCAGACTTCACCTTCTCCTTCTCCTTCTTCTACTTCTTCTGATTCACCCTCCAGACTTCACCTTCTCCTTCTCCTTCTTCTGCTTCTTCTGATTCACCCTCCAGACTTCACCTTCTCCTTCTCCTTATTCTGCTTCTTCTGATTCACCCTCCAGACTTCACCTTCTCCTTCTCCTTCTTCTGCTTCTTCTGATTCACCCTCCAGACTTCACCTTCTCCTTCTCCTTCTTCTGCTTCTTCTGATTCACCCTCCAGACTTCATCTTCTCCTTCTCCTTCTTCTACTTCTTCTGATTCACCCTCCAGACTTCATCTTCTCCTTCTCCTTCTTCTGCTTCTTCTGATTCACCTTCCAGACTTCACCATCTCCTTCTCCTTCTTCTGCTTCTTCTGATTCACCCTCCAGACTTCACCTTCTCCTTCTCTTTCTTCTGCTTCTTCTGATTCACCCTCCAGACTTCACCTTCTCCTTCTCCTTCTTCTACTTCTTCTGATTCACCCTCCAGACTTCACCTTCTCCTTCTCCTTCTTCTACTTCTTCTGATTCACCCTCCAGTCTTCACCTTCTCCTTCTCCTACTTCTGCGTCTTCTGCTTCACCCTCCAGACTTCACCTTCTCCTTCTCTTTCTTCTGCTTCTTCTGATTCACCCTCCAGACTTCACCTTCTCCTTCTCCTTCTTCTGATTCTTCTGATTGACCCTCCAGACTTCACCTTCTCCTTCTCCTTCTTCAGCTTCTTCTGATTCACCCTCCTGACTTCACCTTCTCCTTCTCCTTCTTCTACTTCTTCTGTTTCACCCTCCTGACTTTACCTTCTCCTTCTCCTTCTTGTACTTCTTCTGCTTCACCCTCCAGACTTCACCATCTCCTTCTCCTTCTTCTACTTCTTCTGATTCACCCTCCATACTTCACCTTCTCCTTCTCTGTCTTCTGCTTCTTCTGATTCACCCTCCAGACTTCACCTTCTCCTTCTCCTTACTCTGCTTCTTCTGATTCACCCTCCAGACTTCACCTTCTCCTTCTCCTTCTTCTGCTTCTTCTGATTCACCCTCCAGACTTCACCTTCTCCTTCTCCTTGTTCTGCTTCTTCTGATTCACCCTCCAGACTTCACCTCCTCCTTCTCCTTCTTCTACTTCTTCTGATTCACCCTCCAGACTTCATCTTCTCCTTCTCCTTCTTCTGCTTCTTCTGATTCACCCTCCAGACTTCACCTTCTCCTTGTCCTTCTTCTGCTTCTTCTGATTCACCCTCCAGACTTCACCTTCTCCTTCTCCTTCTTCTACTTCTTCTGCTTCACCCTCCAGACTTCACCTTCTCCTTCTCCTTCTTCTACTTCTTCTGATTCACCCTCCAGACTTCACCTTCTCCTTCTCCTTCTTCTGCTTCTTCTGATTCACCTTCAGACTTCACCTTCTCCTTCTCCTTCTTCTGCTCCTTCTGATTCACCCTCCAGACTTCACCTTCTCCTTCTCCTTCTTCTGCCTCTTCTGATTCACCCTTCAGACTTCACCTTCTCCTTCTCCTTCTTCTGCTTCTTCTGATTTACCCTCCAGACCTCACCTTCTCCCTCTCCTTCTTCTACTTCTTCTGATTCACCCTCCAGACTTCATCTTCTCCTTCTCATTCTTCTGCTTCTTCTGATTCACCCTCCAGACTTCATCTTCTCCCTCTCCTTCTTCTGCTTCTTCTGATTCACCCTCCAGACTTCGCCTTCTCCTTCTCCTTTTTTTCTTCTTCTGATTCACCCTCCAGACTTCACCTTCTCCTTCTACTTCTTCTCCTTCTTCTGATTCACCCTCCAGTCTTCACCTTCTCCTTCTCCTTCTTCTGCTTCTTCTGTTTCACCCTCCAGACTTCACCTTCTCCTTCTCCCTCTTCTGCTTCTTCTGATTCACCCTCCTGACTTCACCTTCTCCTTCTCCTTCTTCTGCTTCTTCTGATTCACCCTCCAGACTTCACCTTCTCCTTCTCCTTCTTCTGCTTCCTCTGATTCACCCTCCAGACTTCACCTTCTCCTTCTGCTTCTTCTGCTTCTTCTGATTCACCCTCCAGACTTCACCTTCTCCTTCTACTTCTTCTGCTTCTTCTGATTCACCCTCCAGACTTCACCTTCTCCTTCTCCTTCTTCTGCTTCTTCTGATTCACCCTCCAGACTTCACCTTCTCCTTCTCCTTCTTCTGCTTCTTCTGATTCACCCTCCAGACTTCACCTTCTCCTTCTCCTTCTTCTGCTTCTTCTGATTCATCCTCCAGACTTCACCTTCTCCTTCTCCTTCTTCTACTTCTTCTGATTCACCCTCCAGTCTTCACCTTCTCCTTCTCCTTCTTCTGCTTCTTCTGATTCACCCTCCAGACTTCACCTTCTCCTTCTCCTTCTTCTGCTTCTTCTGATTCACCCTCCAGGCTTCACCTTCTCCTTCTCCTTCTTCTAATTCTTCTGATTCACCCTCCAGACTTCACCTTCTCCTTCTCCTTATTCTGCTTCTTCTGATTCACCCTCCAGACTTCACCTTCTCCTTCTCCTTCTTCTGCTTCTTCTGATTCACCCTCCAGACTTCACCTTCTCCTTCTCCTTCTTCTGCTTCTCCTGATTCACCCTCCATACTTCACCTTCTCCTTCTCCTTCGTCTACCTCTTCTGATTCACCCTCCAGACTACACCTTCTCCTTCTCCTTCTTCTCCTTCTTCTGATTCACCCACCAGACTTCACCTTCTCCTTCTCCTTCTTCTACTTCTTCTGCTTCACCCCCCTGACTTCACCTTCTCCTTCTCCTTCTTCTGCTTCTTCTGATTCACCCTCCAAACTTCACCTTCTCCTTCTTCTTCTTCTGCTTCTTCTGATTCACCCTCCAGACTTCACCTTCTCCTTCTCCTTCTTCTGCTTCTTCTGATTCACCCTCCAGACTTCACCTTCTCCTTCTCCTTCTTCTGCTTCTGCTGACTCACCCTCCAGACCTCACCTTCTCCTTCTCCTTCTTCTGCTTCTCCTGATTCACCCTCCATACTTCACCTTCTCCTTCTCCTTCGTCTACCTCTTCTGATTCACTCTGCAGACTACACCTTCTCCTTCTCCTTCTTCTCCTTCTTCTGATTCACCCACCAGACTTCACCTTCTCCTTCTCCTTCTTCTACTTCTTCTGCTACACCCCCCTGACTTCACCTTCTCCTTCTCCTTCTTCTGCTTCTTCTGATTCACCCTCCTGACTTCACCTTCTCCTTCTCCTTCTTCTGCTTCTTCTGATTCACCCTCCAGACTTCACCTTCTCCTTCTCCTTCTTCTGCTTCTTCTGATTCACCCTCCAGACTTCACCTTCTCCTTCTCCTTCTTCTGCTTCTGCTGACTCACCCTCCAGACCTCACCTTCTCCTTCTCCTTCTTCTGCTTCTTCTGATTCACCCTCCAGACTTCACCTTCTCCTTCTCCTTCTTCTGCTTCTTCTGGTTCACCCTCCAGACTTCACCATCTCCTTCTCCTTCTTCTACTTCTTCTGATTCACCCTCCAGACTTCACCTTCTCCTTCTCCTTCTTCTACTTCTTCTGTTTCACCCTCCAGACTTCACCTTCTCCTTCTCCTTCTTCTGCTTCTTCTGCTTCACCCTCCAGACTTCACCTTCTCCTTCTCTTTCTTCTGCTTCTCCTGATTCACCCTCCAGACTTCACCTTCTCCTTCTCCTTCTTCTGATTCTTCTGATTCACCCTCCAGACTTCACCTTCTCCTTCTCCTTCTTCTGCTTCTTCTGATTCACCCTCCTGACTTCACCTTCTCCTTCTCCTTCTTCTACTTCTTCTGATTCACCCTCCTGACTTCACCTTCTCCTTCTCCTTCTTCTACTTCTTCTGCTTCACCCTCCAGACTTCACCATCTCCTTCTCCTTCTTCTACTTCTTCTGATTCACCCTCCATACTTCACCTTCTCCTTCTCCGTCTTCTGCTTCTTCTGATTCACCCTCCAGACTTCACCTTCTCCTTCTCCTTATTCTGCTTCTTCTGATTCACCCTCCAGACTTCACCTTCTCCTTCTCCTTCTTCTGCTTCTTCTGATTCACCCTCCAGACTTCACCTTCTCCTTCTCCTTCTTCTGCTTCTTCTGATTCACCCTCCAGACTTCACCTCCTTCTTCTCCTTCTTCTACTTCTTCTGATTCACCCTCCAGACTTCATCTTCTCCTTCTCCTTCTTCTGCTTCTTCTGATTCACCCTCCAGACTTCACCTTCTCCTTCTCCTTCTTCTGCTTCATCTGATTCACCCTCCAGACTTCACCTTCTCCTTCTCCTTCTTCTACTTCTTCTGCTTCACCCACCAGACTTCACCTTCTCCTTCTCCTTCTTCTACTTCTTCTGATTCACCCTCCAGACTTCACCTTCTCCTTCTCCTTCTTCTGCTTCTTCTGATTCACCCTCCAGACTTCACCTTCTCCTTCTCCTTCTTCTGCTTCTTCTGATTCACCCTCCAGACTTCACCTTCTCCTTCTCCTTCTTCTGCTTCTTCTGATTCACCCTCCAGACTTCACCTTCTCCTTCTCCTTCTTCTGCTTCTTCTGATTTACCCTCCAGACCTCTCCTTCTCCCTCTCCTTCTTCTACTTCTTCTGATTCAACCTCCAGACTTCATCTTCTCCTTCTCCTTCTTCTGCTTCTTCTGATTCACCCTCCAGACTTCATCTTCTCCTTCTCCTCCTTCTGCTTCTTCAGATTCACCCTCCAGACTTCGCCTTCTCCTTCTCCTTTTTTTCTTCTTCTGATTCACCCTCCAGACTTCACCTTCTCCTTCACCTTCTTCTCCTTCTTCTGATTCACCCTCCTGACTTCACCTTCTCCTTCTCCTTCTTCTGCTTCTTCTGATTCACCCTCCTGACTTCACCTGCTCCTTCTCCTTCTTCTACTTCTTCTGATTCACCCTCCAGACTTCACCTTCTCCTTCTCCTTCTTCTACTTCTTCTGCTTCACCCTCCAGACTTCACCTTCTCCTTCTCCTTCTTCTACTTCTTCTGATTCACCCTCCAGACTTCACCTTCTCTTTCTCCTTCTTCTGCTTCTTCTGATTCACCCTCCATACTTCACCTTCTCCTTCTCCTTCTTCTGCTTCTTCTGCTTCACCCTCCAGACTTCACCTTCTCCTTCTCTTTCTTCTGCTTCTCCTGATTCACCCTCCAGACTTCACCTTCTCCTTCTCCTTCTTCTGATTCTTCTGATTCACCCTCCAGACTTCACCTTCTCCTTCTCCTTCTTCTGCTTCTTCTGATTCACCCTCCTGACTTCACCTTCTCCTTCTCCTTCTTCTACTTCTTCTGATTCACCCTCCTGACTTCACCTTCTCCTTCTCCTTCTTCTACTTCTTCTGCTTCACCCTCCAGACTTCACCATCTCCTTCTCCTTCTTCTACTTCTTCTGATTCACCCTCCATACTTCACCTTCTCCTTCTCCGTCTTCTGCTTCTTCTGATTCACCCTCCAGACTTCACCTTCTCCTTCTCCTTATTCTGCTTCTTCTGATTCACCCTCCAGACTTCACCTTCTCCTTCTCCTTCTTCTGCTTCTTCTGATTCACCCTCCAGACTTCACCTTCTCCTTCTCCTTCTTCTGCTTCTTCTGATTCACCCTCCAGACTTCACCTCCTTCTTCTCCTTCTTCTACTTCTTCTGATTCACCCTCCAGACTTCATCTTCTCCTTCTCCTTCTTCTGCTTCTTCTGATTCACCCTCCAGACTTCACCTTCTCCTTCTCCTTCTTCTGCTTCATCTGATTCACCCTCCAGACTTCACCTTCTCCTTCTCCTTCTTCTACTTCTTCTGCTTCACCCACCAGACTTCACCTTCTCCTTCTCCTTCTTCTACTTCTTCTGATTCACCCTCCAGACTTCACCTTCTCCTTCTCCTTCTTCTGCTTCTTCTGATTCACCCTCCAGACTTCACCTTCTCCTTCTCCTTCTTCTGCTTCTTCTGATTCACCCTCCAGACTTCACCTTCTCCTTCTCCTTCTTCTGCTTCTTCTGATTCACCCTCCAGACTTCACCTTCTCCTTCTCCTTCTTCTGCTTCTTCTGATTTACCCTCCAGACCTCTCCTTCTCCCTCTCCTTCTTCTACTTCTTCTGATTCAACCTCCAGACTTCATCTTCTCCTTCTCCTTCTTCTGCTTCTTCTGATTCACCCTCCAGACTTCATCTTCTCCTTCTCCTCCTTCTGCTTCTTCAGATTCACCCTCCAGACTTCGCCTTCTCCTTCTCCTTTTTTTCTTCTTCTGATTCACCCTCCAGACTTCACCTTCTCCTTCACCTTCTTCTCCTTCTTCTGATTCACCCTCCTGACTTCACCTTCTCCTTCTCCTTCTTCTGCTTCTTCTGATTCACCCTCCTGACTTCACCTGCTCCTTCTCCTTCTTCTACTTCTTCTGATTCACCCTCCAGACTTCACCTTCTCCTTCTCCTTCTTCTACTTCTTCTGCTTCACCCTCCAGACTTCACCTTCTCCTTCTCCTTCTTCTACTTCTTCTGATTCACCCTCCAGACTTCACCTTCTCTTTCTCCTTCTTCTGCTTCTTCTGATTCACCCTCCATACTTCACCTTCTCCTTCTCCTTCTTCTACTTCTTCTGATTCACCCTCCAGACTTCACCTTCTCCTTCTCCTTCTTCTACTTCTTCTGATTCACCCACCAGACTTCACCTTCTCCTTCTCCTTCTTCTACTTCTTCTGCTTCACCCCCCTGACTTCACCTTCTCATTCTCCTTCTTCTGCTTCTTCTGATTCACCCTCCTGACTTCACCTTCTCCTTCTCCTTCTTCTGCTTCTTCTGGTTCACCCTCCAGACTTCACCTTCTCCTTCTCCTTCTTCTGCTTCTTCTGATTCACCCTCCTGACTTCACCTTCTCCTTCTCCTTCTTCTACTTCTTCTGATTCACCCTCCTGACTTCACCTTCTCCTTCTCCTTCTTCTACTTCTTCTGCTTCACCCTCCAGACTTCACCATCTCCTTCTCCTTCTTCTACTTCTTCTGATTCACCCTCCATACTTCACCTTCTCCTTCTCCATCTTCTGCTTCTTCTGATTCACCCTCCAGACTTCACCTTCTCCTTCTCCTTATTCTGCTTCTTCTGATTCACCCTCCAGACTTCACCTCCTTCTTCTCCTTCTTCTACTTCTTCTGATTCACCCTCCAGACTTCATCTTCTCCTTCTCCTTCTTCTGCTTCTTCTGATTCACCCTCCAGACTTCACCTTCTCCTTCTCCTTCTTCTGCTTCATCTGATTCACCCTCCAGACTTCACCTTCTCCTTCTCCTTCTTCTACTTCTTCTGCTTCACCCACCAGACTTCACCTTCTCCTTCTCCTTCTTCTACTTCTTCTGATTCACCCTCCAGACTTCACCTTCTCCTTCTCCTTCTTCTGCTTCTTCTGATTCACCCTCCAGACTTCACCTTCTCCTTCTCCTTCTTCTGCTTCTTCTGATTCACCCTCCAGACTTCACCTTCTCCTTCTCCTTCTTCTGCTTCTTCTGATTCACCCTCCAGACTTCACCTTCTCCTTCTTCTGCTTCTTCTGATTTACCCTCCAGACCTCTCCTTCTCCCTCTCCTTCTTCTACTTCTTCTGATTCAACCTCCAGACTTCATCTTCTCCTTCTCCTTCTTCTGCTTCTTCTGATTCACCCTCCAGACTTCATCTTCTCCTTCTCCTCCTTCTGCTTCTTCAGATTCACCCTCCAGACTTCGCCTTCTCCTTCTCCTTTTTTTCTTCTTCTGATTCACCCTCCAGACTTCACCTTCTCCTTCACCTTCTTCTCCTTCTTCTGATTCACCCTTCTGTCTTCATCTTCACTTCTCCTTCTTCTGCTGCTTCTGATTCACCCTCCAGACTTCACCTTCTCCTTCTCCCTCTTCTGCTTCTTCTGATTCACCCTCCTGACTTCTACTTCTCCTTCTCCTTCTTCTGCTTCTTCTGATTCACCCTCCAGACTTCACCTTCTCCTTCTCCTTCTTCTGCTTCTTCTGATTCACCCTCCAGACTTCATCTTCTCCTTCTCCTTATTCTGCTTCTTCTGATTCTCCCTCCAGACTTCACCTTCTCCTTCTACTTCTTCTGCTTCTTCTTATTCACCCTCCAGACTTCACCTTCTACTTCTCCTTCTTCTGCTTCTTCTGATTCACCCTCCAGACTTCACCTTCTCCTTCTCCTTCTTCTGCTTCTTCTGATTCACCCTCCAGACTTCACCTTCTCCTTCTCCTTCTTCTGCTTCTTCTGATTCACCCTCCAGACTTCACCTTCTCCTTCTCCTTCTTCTGCATCTTCTGATTCACCCTCCAGACTTCACCTTCTCCTTCTCCTTCTTCTGCTTCTTCTGATTCACCCTCCAGACTTCACCTTCTCCTTCGTCTACCTCTTCTGATTCACCCTCCAGACTACACCTTCTCCTTCTCCTTCTTCTACTTCTTCTGATTCACCCTCCAGACTTCACCTTCTCCTTCTCCTTCTTCTGCTTCTTCTGATTCACCCTGCAGACTTCACCTTCTCCTTCTCCTTCTTCTACTTCTTCTGATTCACCCTCCAGACTTCACCTTCTCCTTCTCCTTCTTCTACTTCTTCTGCTTCACCCTCCAGACTTCACCTTCTCCTTCTCCATCTTCTGCATCTTCTGCTGCACCCTCCAGACTTCACCTTCTCCTTCTCCTTCTTCTGCTTCTTCTGCTTCACCCTCCTGACTTCACCTTCTCCTTCTCCTTCTTCTGCTTCTTCTGATTCACCCTCCAGACCTCACCTTCTCCTTCTCCTTCTTCTACTTCTTCTGGTTCACCCTCCAGACTTCATCTTCTCCTTCTCCTTCTTCTGCTTCTTGTGATTCACCCTCCAGACTTCACCTTCCCCTTCTACTTCTTCTGCTTCTTCTGATTCACCCTCCAGACTTCACCTTCTCCTCCTCCTTCTTCTGCTTCTTCTGATTCACCCTCCAGACTTCACCTTCTCCTTCTCCTTCTTCTGCTTCTTCTGATTCACCCTCCAGACTTCACCTTCTCCTTCTCCTTCTTCTGCTTCTTCTGATTCACCCTCCAGACTTCACCTTCTCCTTCTCCTTCTTCGACTTCTTCTGATTCACCGTCCAGATTTCACCTTCTTCTTCTCCTTCTTCTGCTTCCTCTTTTTCACCCTCCAGACTTCACCTTCTCCTTCTCATTCTTCTTCTTCTTCTGCCTCACCCTCCTGACTTCACCTTCTCCTTCTCCTTTTTCTACTTCTTCTGCTTCACCCCCCTGACTTCACCTTCTCCTTCTCCTTCTTCTGCTTCTTCTGATTCACCCTCCTAACTTCACCTTCTCCTTCTCCTTCTTCTGCTTCTTCTGATTCACTCTCCTGACTTCACCTTCTCCTTCTCCTTCTTCTGCTTCTTCTGATTCACCCTCCAGACTTCACCTTCTCCTTCTCCTTCTTCTGCTTCTTCTGATTCACCCTCCAGACTTCACCTTCTCCTTCTCCTTCTTCTGCTTCTTCTGAATCACCCTCCAGACCTGACCTTCTCCTTCTCCTTCTTCTACTTCTTCTGATTCACCCTCCAGACTTCACCTTCTCCTTCTCCTTCTTCTGCTTCTTCTGATTCACCCTCCAGGCTTCACCTTCTCCTTCTCCTTCTTCTGCTTCTTCTGATTCACCCTCCAGACTTCACCTTCTCCTTCTCCTTCTTCTACTTCTTCTGATTCACCCTCCAGACTTCATCTTCTCCTTCTCCTTCTTCTGCTTCTTCTGATTCACCCTCCAGACTTCACCTTCTCCTTCTCCTTCTTCTGCTTCTTCTGATTCACCCTCCAGACTTCACCTTCTCCTTCTCCTTCTTCTCCTTCTTCTGATTCACCCTCCAGACTTCACCTTCTCCTTCTCCTTCTTCTACTTCTTCTGATTCACCCTCCAGACTTCACCTTCTCCTTCTCCTTCTTCTGCTTCTTCTGATTCACCCTCCAGACTTCATCTTCTCCTTCTTCTGCTTCTTCTGATTCACCCTCCAGACTTCACCTTCTCCTTCTCCTTCTTCTACTTCTTCTGATTCACCCTCCAGTCTTCACCTTCTCCTTCTCCTTATTCTGCTTCTTCTGATTCACCCTCCAGAATTAACCTTCTATTTCTCCTTCTTCTGCTTCTTCTGATTCACCCTCCAGACTTCACCTTCTCCTTCTCCTTGTTCTGCTTCTTCTGATTCACCCTCCAGACTTCACCTCCTCCTTCTCCTTCTTCTACTTCTTCTGATTCACCCTCCAGACTTCATCTTCTCCTTCTCCTTCTTCTGCTTCTTCTGATTCACCCTCCAGACTTCACCTTCTCCTTCTCCTTCTTCTGCTTCTTCTGATTCACCCTCCAGACTTCAACTTCTCCTTCTGCTTCTTCTACTTCTTCTGCTTCACCCTCCAGACTTCACCTTCTCCTTCTCCTTCTTCTACTTCTTCTGATTCACCCTCCAGACTTCACCTTCTCCATTTCCTTCTTCTGCTTCTTCTGATTCACCCTCCAGACTTCACCTTCTCCTTCTCCTTCTTCTGCTTCTTCTGATTCACCCTCCAGACTTCACCATCTCCTTCTCCTTCTTCTGCTTCTTCTGATTCACCCTTCAGACTTCACCTTCTCCTTCTCCTTCTTCTGCTTCTTCTGATTTACCCTCCAGACCTCACCTTCTCCCTCTCCTTCTTCTACTTCTTCTGATTCACCCTCCAGACTTCATCTTCTCCTTCTCCTTCTTCTGCTTCTTCTGATTCACCCTCCAGACTTCATCTTCTCCTTCTCCTTCTTCTGCTTCTTCTGATTCACCCTCCAGACTTCGCCTTCTCCTTCTCCTTTTTTTCTTCTTCTGATTCACCCTCCAGACTTCACCTTCTCCTTCTCCTTCTTCTCCTTCTTCTGATTCACCCTCCAGTCTTCACCTTCTCCTTCTCCTTCTTCTGCTTCTTCTGATTCACCCTCCAGACTTCACCTTCTCCTTCTCCCTCTACTGCTTCTTCTGATTCACCCTCCTGACTTCACCTTCTCCTTCTCCTTTTTCTGCTTCTTCTGATTCACCCTCCAGACTTCACCTTCTCCTTCTCCTTCTTCTGCTTCTTCTGATTCACCCTCCAGACTTCACCTTCTCCTTCTACTTCTTCTGCTTCTTCTGATTCACCCTCCAGACTTCACCTTCTCCTTCTCCTTCTTCTGCTTCTTCTGATTCACCCTCCAGACTTCACCTTCTCCTTCTCCTTCTTCTGCTTCTTCTGATTCACCCTCCAGACTTCACCTTCTCCTTCTCCTTCTTCTGCTTCTTCTGATTCACCCTCCAGACTTCACCTTCTCCTTCTCCTTCTTCTACATCTTCTGATTCACCCTCCAGACTTCACCTTCTCCTTCTCCTTCTTCTGCTCTTCTGATTCACCCTCCAGACTTCACCTTCTCCTTCTCCTTCGTCTACTTCTTCTGATTCACCCTCCAGACTACACCTTCTCCTTCTTCTACTTCTTCTGATTCACCCTCCAGACTTCACCTTCACTTTCACCTTCTTCTGCTTCTTCTGATTCACCCTGCAGACTTCACCTTCTCCTTCTCCTTCTTCTACTTCTTCTGATTCACCCTCCAGACTTCACCTTCTCCTTCCCCTTCTTCTACTTCTTCTGCTTCACCCTCCAGACATCACCTTCTCCTTCTCCTTCTTCTGCATCTTCTGCTGCGCCCTCCAGACTTCACCTTCTCCTTCTCCTTCATCTGCTTCTTCTGCTTCACCCTCCTGACTTCACCTTCTCCTTCACCTTCTTCTGCTTCTTCTGATTCACCCTCCAGACATCACCTTCTCCTTCTCCTTCTTCTACTTCTTCTGATTCACCCTCCAGACTTCATCTTCTCCTTCTCCTTTTTCTGCTTCTTCTGATTCACCCTCCAGACTTCATCTTTTCCTTCTCCTTCTTCTGCTTCTTCTGATTCACCCTCCAGACTTCACCTTCTCCTTCTCCTTCTTCTACTTCTTCTGATTCACCCTGCAGACTTCACCTTCTCCTTCTCCTTCTTCTGCTTCTTCTGCTTCACCCTCCAGACTTCACCTTCTCCTTCTCCTTCTTCTGCTTCTTCTGCTTCACCCTCCTGACATCACCTTCTCCTTCTCCTTCTTCTACTTCTTCTGATTCACCCTCCTGACTTCACCTTCTCCTCTCCTTCTTCTACTTCCTCTGCTTCACCCCCCTGACTTCACCTTCTCCTTCTCCTTCTTCTGCTTCTTCTGATTCACCCTCCTAACTTCACCTTCTCCTTCTCCTTCTTCTGCTTCTTCTGATTCACCCTCCTGACTTCACCTTCTCCTTCTCCTTCTTCTGCTTCTTCTGATTCACCCTCCAGACTTCACCTTCTCCTTCTCCTTCTTCTGCTTCTTCTGATTCACCCTCCAGACTTCACCTTCTCCTTCTCCTTCTTCTGCTTCTTCTGATTCACCCTCCAGACCTCACCTTCTCCTTCTCCTTCTTCCACTTCTTCTGATTCACCCTCAAGACTTCATCTTCTCCTTCTCCTTCTTCTGCTTCTTCTGATTCACCCTCCAGACTTCACCTTCTCCTTCTCCTTCTTTTGCTTCTTCTGATTCACCCTCCAGACTTCACCTTCTCCTTCTCCTTCTTCTACTTCTTCTGATTCAGCCTCCAGACCTCAGCTTCTCCTTTTCCTTCTTCTACTTCTTCTGATTCACCCTCCAGACTTCACCTTCTCCTTCTCCTTCTTCTACTTCTTCTGATTCACCCTCCAGTCTTCACCTTCTCCTTTTCCTTCTTCTGCTTCTTCTGCTTCACCGTCCAGACTTCACCTTCTCCTTCTCTTTCTTCTGCTTCTTCTGATTCACCCTCCAGACTTCACCTTCTCCTTCTCCTTCTTCTGATTCTTCTGATTCACCCTCCAGACTTCACCTTCTCCTTCTCCTTCTTCTGCTTCTTCTGATTCACCCTCCTGACTTCAACTTCTCCTTCTCCTTTTCTACTTCTTCTGATTCACCCTCCAGACTTCACCTTCTCCTTCTCCTTCTTCTACTTCTTCTGCTTCACCCTCCAGACTTCACCTTCTCCTTCTCCTTCTTCTACTTCTTCTGATTCACCCTCCAGACTTCACCTTCTCCTTCTCCTTCTTCTGCTTCTTCTGATTCACACTCCAGACTTCACCTTCTCCTTCTCCTTATTCTGCTTCTTCTGATTCACCCTCCAGACTTCACCTTCTCCTTCTCCTTCTTCTGCTTCTTCTGATTCACCCTCCAGACTTCACCTTCTCCTTCTCCTTCTTCTGCTTCTTCTGATTCACCCTCCAGACTTCATCTTCTCCTTCTCCTTCTTCTACTTCTTCTGATTCACCCTCCAGACTTCATCTTCTCCTTCTCCTTCTTCTGCTTCTTCTGATTCACCTTCCAGACTTCACCTTCTCCTTCTCCTTCTTCTGCTTCTTCTGATTCACCCTCCAGACTTCACCTTCTCCTTCTCTTTCTTCTGCTTCTTCTGATTCACCCTCCAGACTTCACCTTCTCCTTCTCCTTCTTCTACTTCTTCTGATACACCCTCCAGACTTCACCTTCTCCTTCTCCTTCTTCTACTTCTTCTGATTCACCCTCCAGTCTTCACCTTCTCCTTCTCCTACTTCTGCGTCTTCTGCTTCACCCTCCAGACTTCACCTTCTCCTTCTCTTTCTTCTGCTTCTTCTGATTCACCCTCCAGACTTCACCTTCTCCTTCTCCTTCTTCTGATTCTTCTGATTGACCCTCCAGACTTCACCTTCTCCTTCTCCTTCTTCTGCTTCTTCTGATTCACCCTCCTGACTTCACCTTCTCCTTCTCCTTCTTCTACTTCTTCTGTTTCACCCTCCTGACTTTACCTTCTCCTTCTCCTTCTTGTACTTCTTCTGCTTCACCCTCCAGACTTCACCATCTCCTTCTCCTTCTTCTACTTCTTCTGATTCACCCTCCATACTTCACCTTCTCCTTCTCCGTCTTCTGCTTCTTCTGATTCACCCTCCAGACTTCACCTTCTCCTTCTCCTTATTCTGCTTCTTCTGATTCACCCTCCAGACTTCACCTTCTCCTTCTCCTTCTTCTGCTTCTTCTGATTCACCCCCCAGACTTCACCTTCTCCTTCTCCTTGTTCTGCTTCTTCTGATTCACCCTCCAGACTTCACCTCCTCCTTCTCCTTCTTCTACTTCTTCTGATTCACCCTCCAGACTTCATCTTCTCCTTCTCCTTCTTCTGCTTCTTCTGATTCACCCTCCAGACTTCACCTTCTACTTCTCCTTCTTCTGCTTCTTCTGATTCACCCTCCAGACTTCACCTTCTCCTTCTCCTTCTTCTACATCTTCTGCTTCACCCTCCAGACTTCACCTTCTCCTTCTCCTTCTTCTACTTCTTCTGATTCACCCTCCAGACTTCACCTTCTCCTTTTCCTTCTTCTGCTTCTTCTGATTCACCTTCAGACTTCACCTTCTCCTTCTCCTTCTTCTGCTCCTTCTGATTCACCCTCCAGACTTCACCTTCTCCTTCTCCTTCTTCTGCCTCTTCTGATTCACCCTTCAGACTTCACCTTCTCCTTCTCCTTCTTCTGCTTCTTCTGATTTACCCTCCAGACCTCACCTTCTCCCTCTCCTTCTTATACTTCTTCTGATTCACCCTCCAGACTTCATCTTCTCCTTCTCATTCTTCTGCTTCTTCTGATTCACCCTCCAGACTTCATCTTCTCCCTCTCCTTCTTCTGCTTCTTCTGATTCACCCTCCAGACTTCGCCTTCTCCTTCTCCTTTTTTTCTTCTTCTGATTCACCCTCCAGACTTCACCTTCTCCTTCTACTTCTTCTCCTTCTTCTGATTCACCCTCCAGTCTTCACCTTCTCCTTCTCCTTCTTCTGCTTCTTCTGTTTCACCCTCCAGACTTCACCTTCTCCTTCTCCCTCTTCTGCTTCTTCTGATTCACCCTCCTGACTTCACCTTCTCCTTCTCCTTCTTCTGCTTCTTCTGATTCACCCTCCAGACTTCACCTTCTCCTTCTCCTTCTTCTGCTTCTTCTGATTCACCCTCCAGACTTCACCTTCTCCTTCTGCTTCTTCTGCTTCTTCTGATTCAACCTCCAGACTTCACCTTCTCCTTCTGCTTCTTCTGCTTCTTCTGATTCACCCTCCAGACTTCACCTTCTCCTTCTCCTTCTTCTGCTACTTCTGATTCACCCTCCAGACTTCACCTTCTCCTTCTCCTTCTTCTGCTTCTTCTGATTCACCCTCCAGACTTCACCTTCTCCTTCTCCTTCTTCTGCTTCTTCTGATTCACCCTCCAGACTTCACCTTCTCCTTCTACTTCTTCTCCTTCTTCTGATTCACCCTCCAGTCTTCACCTTCTCCTTCTCCTTCTTCTGCTTCTTCTGTTTCACCCTCCAGACTTCACCTTCTCCTTCTCCCTCTTCTGCTTCTTCTGATTCACCCTCCTGACTTCACCTTCTCCTTCTCCTTCTTCTGCTTCTTCTGATTCACCCTCCAGACTTCACCTTCTCCTTCTCCTTCTTCTGCTTCTTCTGATTCACCCTCCAGACTTCATCTTCTCCTTCTCCTTCTTCTACTTCTTCTGATTCACCCTCCAGACTTCATCTTCTCCTTCTCCTTCTTCTGCTTCTTCTGATTCACCTTCCAGACTTCACCTTCTCCTTCTCCTTCTTCTGCTTCTTCTGATTCACCCTCCAGACTTCACCTTCTCCTTCTCTTTCTTCTGCTTCTTCTGATTCACCCTCCAGACTTCACCTTCTCCTTCTCCTTCTTCTACTTCTTCTGATACACCCTCCAGACTTCACCTTCTCCTTCTCCTTCTTCTACTTCTTCTGATTCACCCTCCAGTCTTCACCTTCTCCTTCTCCTACTTCTGCGTCTTCTGCTTCACCCTCCAGACTTCACCTTCTCCTTCTCTTTCTTCTGCTTCTTCTGATTCACCCTCCAGACTTCACCTTCTCCTTCTCCTTCTTCTGATTCTTCTGATTGACCCTCCAGAAATCACCTTCTCCTTCTCCTTCTTCTGCTTCTTCTGATTCACCCTCCTGACTTCACCTTCTCCTTCTCCTTCTTCTACTTCTTCTGTTTCACCCTCCTGACTTTACCTTCTCCTTCTCCTTCTTGTACTTCTTCTGCTTCACCCTCCAGACTTCACCATCTCCTTCTCCTTCTTCTACTTCTTCTGATTCACCCTCCATACTTCACCTTCTCCTTCTCCGTCTTCTGCTTCTTCTGATTCACCCTCCAGACTTCACCTTCTCCTTCTCCTTATTCTGCTTCTTCTGATTCACCCTCCAGACTTCACCTTCTCCTTCTCCTTCTTCTGCTTCTTCTGATTCACCCCCCAGACTTCACCTTCTCCTTCTCCTTGTTCTGCTTCTTC
This sequence comes from Somniosus microcephalus, assembly GCF_052327205.1. NCBI lineage: Eukaryota > Metazoa > Chordata > Chondrichthyes > Squaliformes > Somniosidae > Somniosus > Somniosus microcephalus. Next base: position 194,438 of record NW_028225483.1, read on the forward strand.
TGATTCACCCTCCAGACTTCACCTCCTCCTTCTCCTTCTTCTACTTCTTCTGATTCACCCTCCAGACTTCATCTTCTCCTTCTCCTTCTTCTGCTTCTTCTGATTCACCCTCCAGACTTCACCTTCTACTTCTCCTTCTTCTGCTTCTTCTGATTCACCCTCCAGACTTCACCTTCTCCTTCTCCTTCTTCTACATCTTCTGCTTCACCCTCCAGACTTCACCTTCTCCTTCTCCTTCTTCTACTTCTTCTGATTCACCCTCCAGACTTCACCTTCTCCTTTTCCTTCTTCTGCTTCTTCTGATTCACCTTCAGACTTCACCTTCTCCTTCTCCTTCTTCTGCTCCTTCTGATTCACCCTCCAGACTTCACCTTCTCCTTCTCCTTCTTCTGCCTCTTCTGATTCACCCTTCAGACTTCACCTTCTCCTTCTCCTTCTTCTGCTTCTTCTGATTTACCCTCCAGACCTCACCTTCTCCCTCTCCTTCTTATACTTCTTCTGATTCACCCTCCAGACTTCATCTTCTCCTTCTCATTCTTCTGCTTCTTCTGATTCACCCTCCAGACTTCATCTTCTCCCTCTCCTTCTTCTGCTTCTTCTGATTCACCCTCCAGACTTCGCCTTCTCCTTCTCCTTTTTTTCTTCTTCTGATTCACCCTCCAGACTTCACCTTCTCCTTCTACTTCTTCTCCTTCTTCTGATTCACCCTCCAGTCTTCACCTTCTCCTTCTCCTTCTTCTGCTTCTTCTGTTTCACCCTCCAGACTTCACCTTCTCCTTCTCCCTCTTCTGCTTCTTCTGATTCACCCTCCTGACTTCACCTTCTCCTTCTCCTTCTTCTGCTTCTTCTGATTCACCCTCCAGACTTCACCTTCTCCTTCTCCTTCTTCTGCTTCTTCTGATTCACCCTCCAGACTTCACCTTCTCCTTCTGCTTCTTCTGCTTCTTCTGATTCAACCTCCAGACTTCACCTTCTCCTTCTGCTTCTTCTGCTTCTTCTGATTCACCCTCCAGACTTCACCTTCTCCTTCTCCTTCTTCTGCTACTTCTGATTCACCCTCCAGACTTCACCTTCTCCTTCTCCTTCTTCTGCTTCTTCTGATTCACCCTCCAGACTTCACCTTCTCCTTCTCCTTCTTCTGCTTCTTCTGATTCACCCTCCAGACTTCACCTTCTCCTTCTCCTTCTTCTACTTCTTCTGATTCACCCTCCAGTCTTCACCTTCTCCTTCTCCTTCTTCTGCTTCTTCTGATTCACCCTCCAGACTTCACCTTCTCCTTCTCCTTCTTCTGCTTCTTCTGATTCACCCTCCAGGCTTCACCTTCTCCTTCTCCTTCTTCTACTTCTTCTGATTCACCCTCCAGACTTCACCTTCTCCTTATACTTCTTCTGCTTCTTCTGATTCACCCTCCAGACTTCACCTTCTCCTTCTCCTTCTTCTGCTTCTTCTGATTCACCCTCCAGACTTCACCTTCTCCTTCTCCTTCGTCTACCTCTTCTGATTCACCCTCCAGACTACACCTTCTCCTTCTCCTTCTTCTCCTTCTTCTGATTCACCCACCAGAATTCACCTTCTCCTTCTCCTTCTTCTACTTCTTCTGCTTCACCCCCCTGACTTCACCTTCTCCTTCTCCTTCTTCTGCTTCTTCTGATTCACCCTCCAAACTTCACCTTCTCCTTCTTCTTCTTCTGCTTCTTCTGATTCACCCTCCTGACTTCACCTTTTCCTTCTCCTTCTTCTGCTTCTTCTGATTCACCCTCCAGACTTCACCTTCTCCTTCTCCTTCTTCTGCTTCTTCTGATTCACCCTCCAGACTTCACCTTCTCCTTCTCCTTCTTCTGCTTCTTCTGACTCACCCTCCAGACCTCACCTTCTCCTTCTCCTTCTTCTGCTTCTTCTGATTCACCCTCCAGACTTCACCTTCTCCTTCTCCTTCTTCTGCTTCTTCTGGTTCACCCTCCAGACTTCACCTTCTCCTTCTCCTTCTTCTACTTCTTCTGATTCACCCTCCAGACTTCACCTTCTCCTTCTCCTTCTTCTACTTCTTCTGATTCACCCTCCAGACTTCACCTTCTCCTTCTCCTTCTTCTGCTTCTTCTGCTTCACCCTCCAGACTTCACCTTCTCCTTCTCTTTCTTCTGCTTCTCCTGATTCACCCTCCAGACTTCACCTTCTCCTTCTCCTTCTTCTGATTCTACTGATTCACCCTCCAGACTTCACCTTCTCCTTCTCCTTCTTCTGCTTCTTCTGATTCACCCTCCTGACTTCACCTTCTCCTTCTCCTTCTTCTACTTCTTCTGATTCACCCTCCTGACTTCACCTTCTCCTTCTCCTTCTTCTACTTCTTCTGCTTCACCCTCCAGACTTCACCATCTCCTTCTCCTTCTTCTACTTCTTCTGATTCACCCTCCATACTTCACCTTCTCCTTCTCCGTCTTCTGCTTCTTCTGATTCACCCTCCAGACTTCACCTTCTCCTTCTCCTTATTCTGCTTCTTCTGATTCACCCTCCAGACTTCACCTTCTCCTTCTCCTTCTTCTGCTTCTTCTGATTCACCCTCCAGACTTCACCTTCTCCTTCTCCTTCTTCTGCTTCTTCTGATTCACCCTCCAGACTTCACCTCCTTCTTCTCCTTCTTCTACTTCTTCTGATTCACCCTCCAGACTTCATCTTCTCCTTCTCCTTCTTCTGCTTCTTCTGATTCACCCTCCAGACTTCACCTTCTCCTTCTCCTTCTTCTGCTTCATCTGATTCACCCTCCAGACTTCACCTTCTCCTTCTCCTTCTTCTACTTCTTCTGCTTCACCCACCAGACTTCACCTTCTCCTTCTCCTTCTTCTACTTCTTCTGATTCACCCTCCAGACTTCACCTTCTCCTTCTCCTTCTTCTGCTTCTTCTGATTCACCCTCCAGACTTCACCTTCTCCTTCTCCTTCTTCTGCTTCTTCTGATTTACCCTCCAGACCTCTCCTTCTCCCTCTCCTTCTTCTACTTCTTCTGATTCAACCTCCAGACTTCATCTTCTCCTTCTCCTTCTTCTGCTTCTTCTGATTCACCCTCCAGACTTAATCTTCTCCTTCTCCTTCTTCTGCTTCTTCAGATTCACCCTCCAGACTTCGCCTTCTCCTTCTCCTTTTTTTCTTCTTCTGATTCACCCTCCAGACTTCACCTTCTCCTTCACCTTCTTCTCCTTCTTCTGATTCACCCTCCAGTCTTCATCTTCAATTCTCCTTCTTCTGCTGCTTCTGATTCACCCTCCAGACTTCACCTTCTCCTTCTCCCTCTTCTGCTTCTTCTGATTCACCCTCCTGACTTCAACTTCTCCTTCTCCTTCTTCTGCTTCTTCTGATTCACCCTCCAGACTTCACCTTCTCCTTCTCCTTCTTCTGCTTCTTCTGATTCACCCTCCAGACTTCATCTTCTCCTTCTCCTTATTCTGCTTCTTCTGATTCACCCTCCAGACTTCACCTTCTCCTTCTACTTCTTCTGCTTCTTCTTATTCACCCTCCAGACTTCACCTTCTACTTCTCCTTCTTCTGCTTCTTCTGATTCACCCTCCAGACTTCACCTTCTCCTTCTCCTTCTTCTGCTTCTTCTGATTCACCCTCCAGACTTCACCTTCTCCTTCTCCTTCTTCTGCTTCTTCTGATTCACCCTCCAGACTTCACCTTCTCCTTCTCCTTCTTCTGCATCTTCTGATTCACCCTCCAGACTTCACCTTCTCCTTCTCCTTCTTCTGCTGCTTCTGATTCACCCTCCAGACTTCACCTTCTCCTTCTCCTTCGTCTACCTCTTCTGATTCACCCTCCAGACTACACCTTCTCCTTCTCCTTTATCTACTTCTTCTGATTCACCCTCCAGACTTCACCTTCTCCTTCTCCTTCTTCTGCTTCTTCTGATTCACCCTGCAGACTTCACCTTCTCCTTCTCCTTCTTCTACTTCTTCTGATTCACCCTCCAGACTTCACCTTCTCCTTCTCCTTCTTCTGCATCTTCTGCTGCGCCCTCCAGACTTCACCTTCTCCTTCTTCTGCTTCTTCTGCTTCACCCTCCTGACTTCACCTTCTCCTTCTCCTTCTTCTGCTTCTTCTGATTCACCCTCCAGACCTCACCTTCTCCTTCTCCTTCTTCTGCTTCTTCTGATTCACCCTCCAGACTTCACCTTCTCCTTCTCCTTCTTCTGCTTCTTCTGATTCACCCTCCAGACTTCACCTTCTCCTTCTCCTTCTTCTACTTCTTCTGATTCTCCCTCCAGACTTCACCTTCTCCTTCTCCTTCTTCTGCTTCGCCCTCCAGACTTCACCTTCTCCTTCTCCTTCTTCTGCTTCTTCTGCTTCACCCTCCAGACTTCACCTTCTCCTTCTCCTTCTTCTGCTTCTTCTGCTTCACCCTCCTGACTTCACCTTCTCCTTCTCCTTCTTCTACTTCTTCTGATTCACCCTCCAGACTTCAACTTCTCCTTCTCCATCTTCTGCTTCTTCTGCTTCGCCCTCCAGACTTCACCTTCTCCTTCTCCTTCTTCTGCTTCTTCTGCTGCGCCCTCCAGACTTCACCTTCTCCTTTTCCTTCTTCTGCTTCTTCTGCTTCACCCTCCTGACTTCACCTTCTCCTTCTCCTTCTTCTACTTCTTCTGCTTCACCCCCCTGACTTCACCTTCTCCTTCTCCTTCTTCTGCTTCTTCTGATTCACCCTCCTAACTTCACCTTCTCCTTCTCCTTCTTCTGCTTCTTCTGATTCACCCTCCTGACTTCACCTTCTCCTTCTCCTTCTTCTGCTTCTTCTGATTAACCCTCCAGACTTCACCTTCTCCTTCTCCTTCTTCTGTTTCTTCTGATTCACCCTCCAGACTTCACCTTCTCCTTCTCCTTCTTCTGCTTCTTCTGATTCACCCTCCAGACCTCACCTTCTCCTTCTCCTTCTTCTACTTATTCTGATTCACCCTCCAGACTTCATCTTCTCCTTCTCCTTCTTCTGCTTCTTCTGATTCACCCTCCAGACTTCACCTTCTCCTTCTCCTTCTTCTGCTTCTTCTGATTCACCCTCCAGACTTCACCTTCTCCTTCTCCTTCTTCTACTTCTTCTGATTCAGCCTCCACACTTCCCCTTCTCCTTTTCCTTCTTCTACTTCTTCTGATTCACCCTCCAGACTTCACCTTCTCCTTCTCATTCTTCTACTTCTTCTGCTTCACCCCCCTGACTTCACCTTCTCCTTCTCCTTCTTCTGCTTCTTCTGATTCACCCTCCTAACTTCACCTTCTCCTTCTCCTTCTTCTGCTCCTTCTGATTCACCCTCCTGACTTCACCTTCTCCTTCTCCTTCTTCTGCTTCTTCTGATTAACCCTCCAGACTTCACCTTCTCCTTCTCCTTCTTCTGTTTCTTCTGATTCACCCTCCAGACTTCACCTTCTCCTTCTCCTTCTTCTGCTTCTTCTGATTCACCCTTCAGACCTCACCTTCTCCTTCTCCTTCTTCTACTTATTCTGATTCACCCTCCAGACTTCATCTTCTCCTTCTCCTTCTTCTGCTTCTTCTGATTCACCCTCCAGACTTCACCTTCTCCTTCTCCTTCTTCTGCTTCTTCTGATTCACCCTCCAGACTTCACCTTCTCCTTCTCCTTCTTCTACTTCTTCTGATTCAGCCTCCACACTTCCCCTTCTCCTTTTCCTTCTTCTACTTCTTCTGATTCACCCTCCAGACTTCACCTTCTCCTTCTCCTTCTTCTGCTTCTTCTGATTCACCCTCCAGACTTCACCTTCTCCTTCTCCTTATTCTGCTTCTTCTGATTCACCCTCCAGACTTCACCTTCTCCTTCTCCTTCTTCTGCTTCTTCTGATTCACCCTCCAGACTTCACCTTCTCGTTCTCCTTCTTCTGCTTCTTCTGATTCACCCTCCAGACTTCACCTTCTCCTTCTCCTTCTTCTACTTCTTCTGATTCACCCTCCAGACTTCATCTTCTCCTTCTCCTTCTTCTGCTTCTTCTGATTCACCTTCCAGACTTCACCTTCTCCTTCTCCTTCTTCTGCTTCTTCTGATTCACCCTCCAGACTTCACCTTCTCCTTCTCCTTCTTCTACTTCTTCTGATTCACCCTCCAGACTTCACCCTCTCCTTCTCCTTTTTCTACTTCTTCTGATTCACCCTCCAGACTTCACCTTCTCCTTCTCCTTCTTCTGCTTCTTCTGATTCACCCTCCAGACTTCACCTTCTCCTTCTCCTTCTTCTGCTTCTTCTGATTCACCCTCCAGTCTTCACCTTCTCCTTCTCCTTCTTCTGCTTCTTCTGATTCATCCTCCAGACTTCACCTTCTCCTTCTCCTTCTTCTGCTTCTTCTGATTCACCCTCCTGACTTCACCTTCTCCTTCTCCTTCTTCTGCTTCTTCTGATTCACCCTCCAGACTTCACCTTCTCCTTCTCCTTCGTCTACTTCTTCTGATTCACTCTCCAGACTACACCTTCTCCTTCTCCTTCTTCTACTTCTTCTGATTCACCCTCCAGACTTCACCTTCTCCTTCTCCTTCTTCTGCTTCTTCTGATTCACCCTGCAGACTTCACCTTCTCCTTCTCCTTCTTCTGCTTCTTCTGATTCACCCTCCAGACTTCACCTTCTCCTTCTCCTTCTTCTACTTCTTCTGATTCAGCCTCCACACTTCCCCTTCTCCTTTTCCTTCTTCTACTTCTTCTGATTCACCCTCCAGACTTCACCTTCTCCTTCTCATTCTTCTACTTCTTCTGCTTCACCCCCCTGACTTCACCTTCTCCTTCTCCTTCTTCTGCTTCTTCTGATTCACCCTCCTAACTTCACCTTCTCCTTCTCCTTCTTCTGCTTCTTCTGATTCACCCTCCTGACTTCACCTTCTCCTTCTCCTTCTTCTGCTTCTTCTGATTAACCCTCCAGACTTCACCTTCTCCTTCTCCTTCTTCTGTTTCTTCTGATTCACCCTCCAGACTTCACCTTCTCCTTCTCCTTCTTCTGCTTCTTCTGATTCACCCTCCAGACCTCACCTTCTCCTTCTCCTTCTTCTACTTATTCTGATTCACCCTCCAGACTTCATCTTCTCCTTCTCCTTCTTCTGCTTCTTCTGATTCACCCTCCAGACTTCACCTTCTCCTTCTCCTTCTTCTGCTTCTTCTGATTCACCCTCCAGACTTCACCTTCTCCTTCTCCTTCTTCTACTTCTTCTGATTCAGCCTCCACACTTCCCCTTCTCCTTTTCCTTCTTCTACTTCTTCTGATTCACCCTCCAGACTTCACCTTCTCCTTCTCCTTCTTCTGCTTCTTCTGATTCACCCTCCAGACTTCACCTTCTCCTTCTCCTTATTCTGCTTCTTCTGATTCACCCTCCAGACTTCACCTTCTCCTTCTCCTTCTTCTGCTTCTTCTGATTCACCCTCCAGACTTCACCTTCTCCTTCTCCTTCTTCTGCTTCTTCTGATTCACCCTCCAGACTTCACCTTCTCCTTCTCCTTCTTCTACTTCTTCTGATTCACCCTCCAGACTTCATCTTCTCCTTCTCCTTCTTCTGCTTCTTCTGATTCACCTTCCAGACTTCACCTTCTCCTTCTCCTTCTTCTGCTTCTTCTGATTCACCCTCCAGACTTCACCTTCTCCTTCTCCTTCTTCTACTTCTTCTGATTCACCCTCCAGACTTCACCTTCTCCTTCTCCTTTTTCTACTTCTTCTGATTCACCCTCCAGACTTCACCTTCTCCTTCTCCTTCTTCTGCTTCTTCTGATTCACCCTCCAGACTTCACCTTCTCCTTCTCCTTCTTCTGCTTCTTCTGATTCACCCTCCAGTCTTCACCTTCTCCTTCTCCTTCTTCTGCTTCTTCTGATTCATCCTCCAGACTTCACCTTCTCCTTCTCCTTCTTCTGCTTCTTCTGATTCACCCTCCTGACTTCACCTTCTCCTTCTCCTTCTTCTGCTTCTTCTGATTCACCCTCCAGACTTCACCTTCTCCTTCTCCTTCGTCTACTTCTTCTGATTCACTCTCCAGACTACACCTTCTCCTTCTCCTTCTTCTACTTCTTCTGATTCACCCTCCAGACTTCACCTTCTCCTTCTCCTTCTTCTGCTTCTTCTGATTCACCCTGCAGACTTCACCTTCTCCTTCTCCTTCTTCTACTTCTTCTGATTCACCCTCCAGACTTCCCCTTCTCCTTCTCCTTCTTCTACTTCTTCTGCTTCACCCTCCAGACTTCACCTTCTCCTTCTCCTTCTTCTGCATCTTCTGCTGCGCCCTCCAGACTTCACCTTCTCCTTCTCCTTCTTCTGCTTCTTCTGCTTCACCTTCCAGACCTCACCTTCTCCTTCTCCTTCTTCTGCTTCTTCTGATTCACCCTCCAGACTTCATCTTCTCCTTCCCCTTCTTCTGCTTCTTCTGATTCACCCTCCAGACTTCACCTTCTCCTTCTCCTTCTTCTGCTTCTTCTGCTTCACCCTCCAGACTTCACCTTCTCCTTCTCCTTCTTCTGCTTCTTCTGCTGCACCCTCCAGACTTCACCTTCTCCTTCTCCTTCTTCTGCTTCTTCTGCTTCACCCTCCTGACATCACCTTCTCCTTCTCCTTCTTCTACTTCTTCTGCTTCACCCCCCTGACTTCACCTTCTCCTTCTCCTTCTTCTGCTTCTTCTGATTCACCCTCCTAACTTCACCTTCTCCTTCTCCTTCTTCTGCTTCTTCTGATTCACCCTCCTGACTTCACCTTCTCCTTCTGCTTCTTCTGCTTCTTCTGATTCACCCTCCAGACTTCACCTTCTCCTTCTCCTTCTTCTGCTTCTTCTGATTCACCCTCCAGACTTCACCTTCTCCTTCTCCTTCTTCTGCTTCTTATGATTCACCCTCCAGACCTCACCTTCTCCTTCTCCTTCTTCTACTTCTTCTGATTCACCCTCCAGACTTCATCTTCTCCTTCTCCTTCTTCTGCTTCTTCTGATTCACCCTCCAGACTTCACCTTCTCCTTCTCCTTCTTCTACATCTTCTGATTCAGCCTCCAGACTTCACCTTCTCCTTTTCCTTCTTCTACTTCTTCTGATTCACCCTCCAGACTTCACCTTTCCTTCTCCTTCTTCTACTTCTTCTGATTCACCCTCCAGACTTCAACTTCTTCTTCTCCTACTTCTGCTTCTTCTGCTTCACCCTCCAGACCTCACCTTCTCCTTCTCCTTCTTCTGCTTCTTCTGCTGCGCCCTCCAGACTTCACCTTCTCCTTCTCCTTCTTCTGCTTCTTCTGCTTCACCCTCCTGACATCACCTTCTCCTTCTCCTTCTTCTACTTCTTCTGCTTCACCCCCCTGACTTCACCTTCTCCTTCTCCTTCTTCTGCTTCTTCTGATTCACCCTCCTAACTTCACCTTCTCCTTCTCCTTCTTCTGCTTCTTCTGATTCACCCTCCTGACTTCACCTTCTCCTTCTGCTTCTTCTGCTTCTTCTGATTCACCCTCCAGACTTCACCTTCTCCTTCTCCTTCTTCTGCTTCTTCTGATTCACCCTCCAGACTTCATCTTCTCCTTCTCCTTCTTCTGCTTCTTCTGATTCACCCTCCAGACTTCACCTTCTCCTTCTCCTTCTTCTACATCTTCTGATTCAGCCTCCAGACTTCACCTTCTCCTTTTCCTTCTTCTACTTCTTCTGATTCACACTCCAGACTTCACCTTCTCCTTCTCCTTCTTCTACTTCTTCTGATTCACCCTCCAGTCTTCACCTTCTCCTTTACCTTCTTCTGCTTCTTCTGCTTCACCCTCCAGACTTCACCTTCTCCTTCTCCTTCTTCTACTTCTTCTGATTCACCCTCCAGACTTCACCTTCTCCTTCTCCTTCTTCTGCTTCTTCTGATTCACCCTCCAGACTTCACCTTCTCCTTCTCCTTATTCTGCTTCTTCTGATTCACCCTCCAGACTTCACCTTCTCCTTCTCCTTCTTCTGCTTCTTCTGATTCACCCTCCAGACTTCACCTTCTTCTCCTTCTTCTGCTTCTTCTGATTCACCATCCAGACTTCACCTTCTCCTTCTCCTTCTTCTACTTCTTCTGATTCACCCTCCAGACGTCACCTTCTCCTTCTCCTTCTTCTACTTCTTCTGATTCACCCTCCAGACTTCACCTTCTCCTTCTCCATCTTCTGCTTCTTCTGCTTCACCCTCCAGACTTCACCTTCTCCTTCTCCTTCTTCTGCTTCTTCTGCTGCGCCCTCCAGACTTCACCTTCTCCTTTTCCTTCTCCTGCTTCTTCTGCTTCACCCCCCTGACTTCACCTTCTCCTTCTCCTTCTTCTGCTTCTTCTGATTCACCCTCCTAACTTCACCTTCTCCTTCTCCTTCTTCTGCTTCTTCTGATTAACCCTCCAGACTTCACCTTCTCCTTCTCCTTCTTCTGCTTCTTCTGATTCACCCTCCAGACTTCACCTTCTCCTTCTCCTTCTTCTGCTTCTTCTGATTCACCCTCCAGACCTCACCTTCTCCTTCTCCTTCTTCTACTTCTTCTGATTCACCCTCCAGACTTCATCTTCTCCTTCTCCTTCTTCTGCTTCTTCTGATTCACCCTCCAGACTTCACCTTCTCCTTCTCCTTCTTCTGCTTCTTCTGATTCACCCTCCAGACTTCACCTTCTCCTTCTCCTTCTTCTACTTCTTCTGATTCAGCCTCCACACTTCCCCTTCTCCTTTTCCTTCTTCTACTTCTTCTGATTCACCCTCCAGACTTCACCTTCTCCTTCTCCTTCTTCTACTTCTTCTGATTCACCCTCCAGTCTCCACCTTCTCCTTTTCCTTCTTTTGCTTCTTCTGCTTCACCCTCCAGACTTCACCTTCTCCTTCTCTTTCTTCTACTTCTTTTGATTCACCCTCCAGACTTCACCTTCTCCTTCTCCTTATTCTGCTTCTTCTGATTCACCCTCCAGACTTCACCTTCTCCTTCTCCTTCTTCTGCTTCTTCTGATTCACCCTCCAGACTTCACCTTCTCCTTCTCCTTCTTCTGCTTCTTCTGATTCACCCTCCAGACTTCACCTTCTCCTTCTCCTTCTTCTACTTCTTCTGATTCACCCTCCGGACTTCATCTTCTCCTTCTCCTTCTTCTGCTTCTTCTGATTCACCTTCCAGACTTCACCTTCTCCTTCTCCTTCTTCTGCTTCTTCTGATTCACCCTCCAGACTTCACCTTCTCCTTCTCCTTCTTCTACTTCTTCTGATTCACCCTCCAGACTTCACCTTCTCCTTCTCCTTCTTCTACTTCTTCTGATACACCCTCCAGACTTCACCTTCTCCTTCTCCTTCTTCTGCTTCTTCTGATTCACCCTCCAGACTTCACCTTCTCCTTCTCCTTCTTCTGCTTCTTCTGATTCACCCTCCAGTCTTCACCTTCTCCTTCTTCTGCTTCTTCTGATTCATCCTCCAGACTTCACCTTCTCCTTCTCCTTCTTCTGCTTCTTCTGATTCACCCTCCTGACTTCACCTTCTCCTTCTCCTTCTTCTGCTTCTTCTGATTCACCCTCCAGACTTCACCTTCTCCTTCTCCTTCGTCTACTTCTTCTGATTCACTCTCCAAACTACACCTTCTCCTTCTCCTTCTTCTACTTCTTCTGATTCACCCTCCAGACTTCACCTTCTCCTTCTCCTTCTTCTGCTTCTTCTGATTCACCCTGCAGACTTCACCTTCTCCTTCTCCTTCTTCTACTTCTTCTGATTCACCCTCCAGACTTCCCCTTCTCCTTCTCCTTCTTCTACTTCTTCTGCTTCACCCTCCAGACTTCACCTTCTCCTTCTCCTTCTTCTGCATCTTCTGCTGCGCCCTCCAGACTTCACCTTCTCCTTCTCCTTCTTCTGCTTCTTCTGCTTCACCCTCCAGACCTCACCTTCTCCTTCTCCTTCTTCTGCTTCTTCTGATTCACCCTCCAGACTTCATCTTCTCCTTCTCCTTCTTCTGCTTCTTCTGATTCACCCTCCAGACTTCACCTTCTCCTTCTCCTTCTTCTGCTTCTTCTAATTCACCCTCCAGACTTCACCTTCTCCTTCTCCTTCTTCTGCTTCTTCTGCTGCGCCCTCCAGACTTCACCTTCTCCTTCTCCTTCTTCTGCTTCTTCTGCTTCACCCTCCTGACATCACCTTCTCCTTCTCCTTCTTCTACTTCTTCTGCTTCACCCCCCTGACTTCACCTTCTCCTTCTCCTTCTTCTGCTTCTTCTGATTCACCCTCCTAACTTCACATTCTCCTTCTCCTTCTTCTGCTTCTTCTGATTCACCCTCCTGACTTCACCTTCTCCTTCTGCTTCTTCTGCTTCTTCTGATTCACCCTCCAGACTTCACCTTCTCCTTCTCCTTCTTCTGCTTCTTCTGATTCACCCTCCAGACTTCATCTTCTCCTTCTCCTTCTGCTTCTTCTTCTGATTCACCCTCCAGACTTCACCTTCTCCTTCTCCTTCTTCTGCATCGTCTGCTGCGCCCTCCAGACTTCACCTTCTCCTTCTCCTTCTTCTGCTTCTTCTGCTTCACCCTCCAGACCTCACCTTCTCCTTCTCCTTCTTCTGCTTCTTCTGATTCACCCTCCAGACTTCATCTTCTCCTTCTCCTTCTTCTGCTTCTTCTGATTCACCCTCCAGACTTCACCTTCTCCTTCTCCTTCTTCTGCTTCTTCTAATTCACCCTCCAGACTTCACCTTCTCCTTCTCCTTCTTCTGCTTCTTCTGCTGCGCCCTCCAGACTTCACCTTCTCCTTCTCCTTCTTCTGCTTCTTCTGCTTCACCCTCCTGACATCACCTTCTCCTTCTCCTTCTTCTACTTCTTCTGCTTCACCCCCCTGACTTCACCTTCTCCTTCTCCTTCTTCTGCTTCTTCTGATTCACCCTCCTAACTTCACATTCTCCTTCTCCTTCTTCTGCTTCTTCTGATTCACCCTCCTGACTTCACCTTCTCCTTCTGCTTCTTCTGCTTCTTCTGATTCACCCTCCAGACTTCACCTTCTCCTTCTCCTTCTTCTGTTTCTTCCGATTCACCCTCCAGACTTCACCTTCTCCTTCTCCTTCTTCTGCTTCTTCTGATTCACCCTCCAGACTTCACCTTCTCCTTCTCCTTCTTCTGCTTCTTCTGATTCACCCTCCAGACTTCACCTTCTCCTTCTCCTTCTTCTGCTTCTTCTGATTCACCCTCCAGACTTCACCTTCTCCTTCTCCTTCTTCTGCATCTTCTGATTCACCCTCCAGACTTCACCTTCTCCTTCTCCTTCTTCTGCTTCTTCTGATTCACCCTCCAGACTTCACCTTCTCCTTCTCCTTCGTCTACCTCTTCTGATTCACCCTCCAGACTACACCTTCTCCTTCTCCTTTATCTACTTCTTCTGATTCACCCTCCAGACTTCACCTTCTCCTTCTCCTTCTTCTGCTTCTTCTGATTCACCCTGCAGACTTCACCTTCTCCTTCTCCTTCTTCTACTTCTTCTGATTCACCCTCCAGACTTCACCTTCTCCTTCTCCTTCTTCTGCATCTTCTGCTGCGCCCTCCAGACTTCACCTTCTCCTTCTCCTTCTTCTGCTTCTTCTGCTTCACCCTCCTGACTTCACCTTCTCCTTCTCCTTCTTCTGCTTCTTCTGATTCACCCTCCAGACCTCACCTTCTCCTTCTCCTTCTTCTGCTTCTTCTGATTCACCCTCCAGACTTCACCTTCTCCTTCTCCTTCTTCTGCTTCTTCTGATTCACCCTCCAGACTTCACCTTCTCCTTCTCCTTCTTCTACTTCTTCTGATTCTCCCTCCAGACTTCACCTTCTCCTTCTCCTTCTTCTGCTTCGCCCTCCAGACTTCACCTTCTCCTTCTCCTTCTTCTGCTTCTTCTGCTTCACCCTCCAGACTTCACCTTCTCCTTCTCCTTCTTCTGCTTCTTCTGCTTCACCCTCCTGACTTCACCTTCTCCTTCTCCTTCTTCTACTTCTTCTGATTCACCGTCCAGACTTCAACTTCTCCTTCTCCATCTTCTGCTTCTTCTGCTTCACCCTCCAGACTTCACCTTCTCCTTCTCCTTCTTCTGCTTCTTCTGCTGCGCCCTCCAGACTTCACCTTCTCCTTTTCCTTCTTCTGCTTCTTCTGCTTCACCCTCCTGACTTCACCTTCTCCTTCTCCTTCTTCTACTTCTTCTGCTTCACCCCCCTGACTTCACCTTCTCCTTCTCCTTCTTCTGCTTCTTCTGATTCACCCTCCTAACTTCACCTTCTCCTTCTCCTTCTTCTGCTTCTTCTGATTCACCCTCCTGACTTCACCTTCTCCTTCTCCTTCTTCTGCTTCTTCTGATTAACCCTCCAGACTTCACCTTCTCCTTCTCCTTCTTCTGTTTCTTCTGATTCACCCTCCAGACTTCACCTTCTCCTTCTCCTTCTTCTGCTTCTTCTGATTCACCCTCCAGACCTCACCTTCTCCTTCTCCTTCTTCTACTTATTCTGATTCACCCTCCAGACTTCATCTTCTCCTTCTCCTTCTTCTGCTTCTTCTGATTCACCCTCCAGACTTCACCTTCTCCTTCTCCTTCTTCTGCTTCTTCTGATTCACCCTCCAGACTTCACCTTCTCCTTCTCCTTCTTCTACTTCTTCTGATTCAGCCTCCACACTTCCCCTTCTCCTTTTCCTTCTTCTACTTCTTCTGATTCACCCTCCAGACTTCACCTTCTCCTTCTCCTTCTTCTACTTCTTCTGCTTCACCCCCCTGACTTCACCTTCTCCTTCTCCTTCTTCTGCTTCTTCTGATTCACCCTCCTAACTTCACCTTCTCCTTCTCCTTCTTCTGCTTCTTCTGATTCACCCTCCTGACTTCACCTTCTCCTTCTCCTTCTTCTGCTTCTTCTGATTAACCCTCCAGACTTCACCTTCTCCTTCTCCTTCTTCTGTTTCTTCTGATTCACCCTCCAGACTTCACCTTCTCCTTCTCCTTCTTCTGCTTCTTCTGATTCACCCTCCAGACCTCACCTTCTCCTTCTCCTTCTTCTACTTATTCTGATTCACCCTCCAGACTTCATCTTCTCCTTCTCCTTCTTCTGCTTCTTCTGATTCACCCTCCAGACTTCACCTTCTCCTTCTCCTTCTTCTGCTTCTTCTGATTCACCCTCCAGACTTCACCTTCTCCTTCTCCTTCTTCTACTTCTTCTGATTCAGCCTCCAAACTTCCCCTTCTCCTTTTCCTTCTTCTACTTCTTCTGATTCACCCTCCAGACTTCACCTTCTCCTTCTCCTTCTTCTGCTTCTTCTGATTCACCCTCCAGACTTCACCTTCTCCTTCTCCTTATTCTGCTTCTTCTGATTCACCCTCCAGACTTCACCTTCTCCTTCTCCTTCTTCTGCTTCTTCTGATTCACCCTCCAGACTTCACCTTCTCCTTCTCCTTCTTCTGCTTCTTCTGATTCACCCTCCAGACTTCACATTCTCCTTCTCCTTCTTCTACTTCTTCTGATTCACCCTCCAGACTTCATCTTCTCCTTCTCCTTCTTCTGCTTCTTCTGATTCACCTTCCAGACTTCACCTTCTCCTTCTCCTTCTTCTGCTTCTTCTGATTCACCCTCCAGACTTCACCTTCTCCTTCTCCTTCTTCTACTTCTTCTGATTCACCCTCCAGACTTCACCTTCTCCTTCTCCTTTTTCTACTTCTTCTGATTCACCCTCCAGACTTCATCTTCTCCTTCTCCTTCTTCTGCTTCTTCTGATTCACCCTCCAGACTTCACCTTCTCCTTCTCCTTCTTCTGCTTCTTCTGATTCACCCTCCAGTCTTCACCTTCTCCTTCTCCTTCTTCTGCTTCTTCTGATTCATCCTCCAGACTTCACCTTCTCCTTCTCCTTTTTCTGCTTCTTCTGATTCACCCTCCTGACTTCACCTTCTCCTTCTCCTTCTTCTGCTTCTTCTGATTCACCCTCCAGACTTCACCTTCTCCTTCTCCTTCGTCTACTTCTTCTGATTCACTCTCCAGACTACACCTTCTCCTTCTCCTTCTTCTACTTCTTCTGATTCACCCTCCAGACTTCACCTTCTCCTTCTCCTTCTTCTGCTTCTTCTGATTCACCCTGCAGACTTCACCTTCTCCTTCTCCTTCTTCTACTTCTTCTGATTCACCCTCCAGACTTCCCCTTCTCCTTCTCCTTCTTCTACTTCTTCTGCTTCACCCTCCAGACTTCACCTTCTCCTTCTCCTTCTTCTGCATCTTCTGCTGCGCCCTCCAGACTTCACCTTCTCCTTCTCCTTCTTCTGCTTCTTCTGCTTCACCTTCCAGACCTCACCTTCTCCTTCTCCTTCTTCTGCTTCTTCTGATTCACCCTCCAGACTTCATCTTCTCCTTCCCCTTCTTCTGCTTCTTCTGATTCACCCTCCAGACTTCACCTTCTCCTTCTCCTTCTTCTGCTTCTTCTGCTTCACCCTCCAGACTTCACCTTCTCCTTCTCCTTCTTCTGCTTCTTCTGCTGCACCCTCCAGACTTCACCTTCTCCTTCTCCTTCTTCTGCTTCTTCTGCTTCACCCTCCTGACATCACCTTCTCCTTCTCCTTCTTCTACTTCTTCTGCTTCACCCCCCTGACTTCACCTTCTCCTTCTCCTTCTTCTGCTTCTTCTGATTCACCCTCCTAACTTCACCTTCTCCTTCTCCTTCTTCTGCTTCTTCTGATTCACCCTCCTGACTTCACCTTCTCCTTCTGCTTCTTCTGCTTCTTCTGATTCACCCTCCAGACTTCACCTTCTCCTTCTCCTTCTTCTGCTTCTTCTGATTCACCCTCCAGACTTCACCTTCTCCTTCTCCTTCTTCTGCTTCTTATGATTCACCCTCCAGACCTCACCTTCTCCTTCTCCTTCTTCTACTTCTTCTGATTCACCCTCCAGACTTCATCTTCTCCTTCTCCTTCTTCTGCTTCTTCTGATTCACCCTCCAGACTTCACCTTCTCCTTCTCCTTCTTCTACATCTTCTGATTCAGCCTCCAGACTTCACCTTCTCCTTCTCCTTCTTCTACTTCTTCTGATTCACCCTCCAGACTTCAACTTCTTCTTCTCCTACTTCTGCTTCTTCTGCTTCACCCTCCAGACCTCACCTTCTCCTTCTCCTTCTTCTGCTTCTTCTGCTGCGCCCTCCAGACTTCACCTTCTCCTTCTCCTTCTTCTGCTTCTTCTGCTTCACCCTCCTGACATCACCTTCTCCTTCTCCTTCTTCTACTTCTTCTGCTTCACCCCCCTGACTTCACCTTCTCCTTCTCCTTCTTCTGCTTCTTCTGATTCACCCTCCTAACTTCACCTTCTCCTTCTCCTTCTTCTGCTTCTTCTGATTCACCCTCCTGACTTCACCTTCTCCTTCTGCTTCTTCTGCTTCTTCTGATTCACCCTCCAGACTTCACCTTCTCCTTCTCCTCCTTCTGCTTCTTCTGATTCACCCTCCAGACTTCATCTTCTCCTTCTCCTTCTTCTGCTTCTTCTGATTCACCCTCCAGACTTCACCTTCTCCTTCTCCTTCTTCTACATCATCTGATTCAGCCTCCAGACTTCACTTTCTTCTTTTCCTTCTTCTACTTCTTCTGATTCACACTCCAGACTTCACCTTCTCCTTCTCCTTCTTCTACTTCTTCTGATTCAACCTCCAGTCTTCACCTTCTCCTTTACCTTCTTCTGCTTCTTCTGCTTCACCCTCCAGACTTCACCTTCTCCTTCTCCTTCTTCTACTTCTTCTGATTCACCCTCCAGACTTCACCTTCTCCTTCTCCTTCTTCTGCTTCTTCTGATTCACCCTGCAGACTTCACCTTCTCCTTCTCCTTATTCTGCTTCTTCTGATTCACCCTCCAGACTTCACCTTCTCCTTCTCCTTCTTCTGCTTCTTCTGATTCACCCTCCAGACTTCACCTTCTTCTCCTTCTTCTGCTTCTTCTGATTCACCCTCCAGACTTCACCTTCTCCTTCTCCTTCTTCTACTTCTTCTGATTCACCCTCCAGACGTCACCTTCTCCTTCTCCTTCTTCTACTTCTTCTGATTCACCCTCCAGACTTCACCTTCTCCTTCTCCATCTTCTGCTTCTTCTGCTTCACCCTCCAGACTTCACCTTCTCCTTCTCCTTCTTCTGCTTCTTCTGCTGCGCCCTCCAGACTTCACCTTCTCCTTTTCCTTCTTCTGCTTCTTCTGCTTCACCCCCCTGACTTCACCTTCTCCTTCTCCTTCTTCTGCTTCTTCTGATTCACCCTCCTAACTTCACCTTCTCCTTCTCCTTCTTCTGCTTCTTCTGATTAACCCTCCAGACTTCACCTTCTCCTTCTCCTTCTTCTGCTTCTTCTGATTCACCCTCCAGACTTCACCTTCTCCTTCTCCTTCTTCTGCTTCTTCTGATTCACCCTCCAGACCTCACCTTCTCCTTCTCCTTCTTCTACTTCTTCTGATTCACCCTCCAGACTTCATCTTCTCCTTCTCCTTCTTCTGCTTCTTCTGATTCACCCTCCAGACTTCACCTTCTCCTTCTCCTTCTTCTGCTTCTTCTGATTCACCCTCCAGACTTCACCTTCTCCTTCTCCTTCTTCTACTTCTTCTGATTCAGCCTCCACACTTCCCCTTCTCCTTTTCCTTCTTCTACTTCTTCTGATTCACCCTCCAGACTTCACCTTCTCCTTCTCCTTCTTCTACTTCTTCTGATTCACCCTCCAGTCTCCACCTTCTCCTTTTCCTTCTTTTGCTTCTTCTGCTTCACCCTCCAGACTTCACCTTCTCCTTCTCTTTCTTCTACTTCTTTTGATTCACCCTCCAGACTTCACCTTCTCCTTCTCCTTCTTCTGCTTCTTCTGATTCACCCTCCAGACTACACCTTCTCCTTCTCCTTATTCTGCTTCTTCTGATTCACCCTCCAGACTTCACCTTCTCCTTCTCCTTCTTCTGCTTCTTCTGATTCACCCTCCAGACTTCACCTTCTCCTTCTCCTTCTTCTGCTTCTTCTGATTCACCCTCCAGACTTCACCTTCTCCTTCTCCTTCTTCTTCTTCTTCTGATTCACCCTCCGGACTTCATCTTCTCCTTCTCCTTCTTCTGCTTCTTCTGATTCACCTTCAAGACTTCACCTTCTCCTTCTCCTTCTTCTGCTTCTTCTGATTCACCCTCCAGACTTCACCTTCTCCTTCTCCTTCTTCTACTTCTTCTGATTCACCCTCCAGACTTCACCTTCTCCTTCTCCTTCTTCTACTTCTTCTGATACACCCTCCAGACTTCACCTTCTCCTTCTCCTTCTTCTGCTTCTTCTGATTCACCCTCCAGACTTCACCTTCTCCTTCTCCTTCTTCTGCTTCTTCTGATTCACCCTCCAGTCTTCACCTTCTCCTTCTTCTGCTTCTTCTGATTCATCCTCCAGACTTCACCTTCTCCTTCTCCTTCTTCTGCTTCTTCTGATTCACCCTCCTGACTTCACCTTCTCCTTCTCCTTCTTCTGCTTCTTCTGATTCACCCTCCAGACTTCACCTTCTCCTTCTCCTTCGTCTACTTCTTCTGATTCACTCTCCAAACTACACCTTCTCCTTCTCCTTCTTCTACTTCTTCTGATTCACCCTCCAGACTTCACCTTCTCCTTCTCCTTCTTCTGCTTCTTCTGATTCACCCTGCAGACTTCACCTTCTCCTTCTCCTTCTTCTACTTCTTCTGATTCACCCTCCAGACTTCCCCTTCTCCTTCTCCTTCTTCTACTTCTTCTGCTTCACCCTCCAGACTTCACCTTCTCCTTCTCCTTCTTCTGCTTCTTCTGATTCACCCTCCAGACTTCATCTTCTCCTTCTCCTTCTTCTGCTTCTTCTGATTCACCCTCCAGACTTCACCTTCTCCTTCTCCTTCTTCTGCTTCTTCTAATTCACCCTCCAGACTTCACCTTCTCCTTCTCCTTCTTCTGCTTCTTCTGCTGCGCCCTCCAGACTTCACCTTCTCCTTCTCCTTCTTCTGCTTCTTCTGCTTCACCCTCCTGACATCACCTTCTCCTTCTCCTTCTTCTACTTCTTCTGCTTCACCCCCCTGACTTCACCTTCTCCTTCTCCTTCTTCTGCTTCTTCTGATTCACCCTCCTAACTTCACATTCTCCTTCTCCTTCTTCTGCTTCTTCTGATTCACCCTCCTGACTTCACCTTCTCCTTCTGCTTCTTCTGCTTCTTCTGATTCACCCTCCAGACTTCACCTTCTCCTTCTCCTTCTTCTGCTTCTTCTGATTCACCCTCCAGACTTCATCTTCTCCTTCTCCTTCTTCTTCTTCTTCTGATTCACCCTCCAGACTTCACCTTCTCCTTCTCCTTCTTCTGCATCTTCTGCTGCGCCCTCCAGACTTCACCTTCTCCTTCTCCTTCTTCTGCTTCTTCTGCTTCACCCTCCAGACCTCACCTTCTCCTTCTCCTTCTTCTGCTTCTTCTGATTCACCCTCCAGACTTCATCTTCTCCTTCTCCTTCTTCTGCTTCTTCTGATTCACCCTCCAGACTTCACCTTCTCCTTCTCCTTCTTCTGCTTCTTCTAATTCACCCTCCAGACTTCACCTTCTCCTTCTCCTTCTTCTGCTTCTTCTGCTGCGCCCTCCAGACTTCACCTTCTCCTTCTCCTTCTTCTGCTTCTTCTGCTTCACCCTCCTGACATCACCTTCTCCTTCTCCTTCTTCTACTTCTTCTGCTTCACCCCCCTGACTTCACCTTCTCCTTCTCCTTCTTCTGCTTCTTCTGATTCACCCTCCTAACTTCACATTCTCCTTCTCCTTCTTCTGCTTCTTCTGATTCACCCTCCTGACTTCACCTTCTCCTTCTGCTTCTTCTGCTTCTTCTGATTCACCCTCCAGACTTCAACTTCTCCTTCTCCTTCTTCTGTTTCTTCTGATTCACCCTCCAGACTCCATCTTCTCCTTCTCCTTCTTCTTCTTCTTCTGATTCACCCTTCAGACTTCACCTTCTCCTTCTCCTTCTTCTACATCTTCTGATTCAGCCTCCAGACTTCACCTTCTCCTTTTCCTTCTTCTACTTCTTCTGATTCACCCTCCATACTTCACCTTCTCCTTCTCCTTCTTCTACTTCTTCTGATTCACCCTCCAGTCTTCACCTTCTCCTTTTCCTTCTTCTGCTTCTTCTGCTTCACCCTCCAGACTTCACCTTCTCCTTCTCCTTCTTCTACTTCTTCTGATTCACCCTCCAGACTTCACCTTCTCCTTCTCCTTCTTCTGCTTCTTCTGATTCACCCTCCAGACTTCACCTTCTCCTTCTCCTTATTCTGCTTCTTCTGATTCTCCCTCCAGACTTCACCTTCTCCTTCTCCTTCTTCTGCTTCTTCTGATTCACCCTCCAGACTTCACCTTCTCCTTCTCCTTCTTCTGATTCACCCTCCAGACTTTACCTTCTCCTTCTCCTTCTTCTACTTCTTCTGATTCACCCTCCAGACTTCATCTTCTCCTTCTCCTTCTTCTGCTTCTTCTGATTCACCTTCCAGACTTCACCTTCTCTTTCTCCTTCTTCTGCTTCTTCTGATTCACCCTCCAGAGTTCACCTTCTCCTTCTCCTTCTTCTACTTCTTCTGATTCACCCTCCAGACTTCACCTTCTCCTTCTCCTGCTTCTACTTCTTCTGATTCACCCTCCAGTCTTCACCTTCTCCTTTTCCTTCTTCTGCTTCTTCTGCTTCACCCTCCAGACTTCACCTTCTCCTGCTCTTTCTTCTACTTCTTTTGATTCACCCTCCAGACTTCACCTTCTCCTTCTCCTTCTTCTGCTTCTTCTGATTCACCCTCCAGACTTCACCTTCTCCTTCTCCTTATTCTGCTGCTTCTGATTCACCCTCCAGACTTCACCTTCTCCTTCTCCTTCTTCTGCTTCTTCTGATTCACCCTCCAGACTTCACCTTCTCCTTCTCCTTCTTCTGCTTCTTCTGATTCACCCTCCAGACTTCACCTTCTCCTTCTCCTTCTTCTACTTCTTCTGATTCACCCTCCAGACTTCATCTTCTCCTTCTCCTTCTTCTGCTTCTTCTGATTCACCTTCCAGACTTCACCTTCTCCTTCTCCTTCTTCTGCTTCTTCTGATTCACCCTCCAGACTTCACCTTCTCTTTCTCCTGCTTCTACTTCTTCTGATTCACCCTCCAGACTTCACCTTCTCCTTCTCCTTCTTCTACTTCTTCTGATTCACCCTCCAGACTTCACCTTCTCCTTCTACTTCTTCTGCTTCTTCTGATTCACCCTCCAGTCTTCACCTTCTCCTTCTCCTTCTTCTGCTTCTTCTGAATCACCCTCCAGTCTTCACCTTCTCCCTCTCCTTCTTCTGCTTCTTCTGATTCATCCTCCAGACTTCACCTTCTCCTTCTCCTTCTTCTGCTTCTTCTGATTCACTCTCCTGACTTCACCTTCTCCTTCTCCTTCTTCTGCTTCTTCTGATTCACCCTCCAGACTTCACCTTCTCCTTCTCCTTCGTCTACTTCTTCTGATTCACTCTCCAGACTACACCTTCTCCTTCTCCTTCTTCTACTTCTTCTGATTCACCCTCCAGACTTCACCTTCTCCTTCTCCTTCTTCTGCTTCTTCTGATTCACCCTGCAGACTTCACCTTCTCCTTCTCCTTCTTCTACTTCTTCTGATTCACCCTGCAGACTTCCCCTTCTCCTTCTCCTTCTTCTACTTCTTCTGCTTCACCCTCCAGACTTCACCTTCTCCTTCTCCTTCTTCTGCATCTTCTGCTGCGCCCTCCAGACTTCACCTTCTCCTTCTCCTTCTTCTGCTTCTTCTGCTTCACCCTCCTGACTTCACCTTCTCCTTCTCCTTCTTCTGCTTCTTCTGATTCACCCTCCAGACCTCACCTTCTCCTTCTCCTTCTGCTACTTCTTCTGATTCACCCTCCAGACTTCATCTTCTCCTTCTCCTTCTTCTGCTTCTTCTGATTCACCCTCCAGACTTCACCTTCTCCTTCTCCTTCTTCTGCTTCTTCTGATTCACCCTCCAGACTTCACATTCTCCTGCTCCTTCTTCTACTTCTTCTGATTCACCCTCCAGACTTCATCTTCTCCTTCTCCTTCTTCTGCTTCTTCTGCTTCGCCCTCCAGACTTCACCTTCTCCTTCTCCTTCTTCTGCTTCTTCTGCTTCATCCTCCAGACTTCACCTTCTCCTTCTCCTTCTTCTACTTCTTCTGATTCACCCTCCAGACTTCACCTTCTCCTTCTCCTTCTTCTGCTTCTTCTGCTTCACCCTCCAGACTTCACCTTCTCCTTCTCCTTCTTCTGCTTCTTCTGCTGCGCCCTCCAGACGTCACCTTCTCCTTCTCCTTCTTCTGCTTCTTCTGCTTCACCCTCCTGACTTCACCTTCTGCTTCTCCTTCTTCTACTTCTTCTGCTTCACCCCCCTGACTTCACCTTCTCCTTCTCCTTCTTCTGCTTCTTCTGATTCACCCTCCTAACTTCACCTTCTCCTTCTCCTTCTTCTGCTTCTTCTGATTCACCCTCCTGACTTCACCTTCTCCTTCTACTTCTTCTGCTTCTTCTGATTCACCCTCCAGACTTCACCTTCTCCTTCTCCTTCTTCTGATTCACCCTCCAGACTTCACCTTCTCCTTCTCCTTCGTCTACTTCTTCTGATTCACCCTCCAGACTACACCTTCTCCTTCTCCTTCTTCTACTTCTTCTGATTCACCCTCCAGACTTCACCTTCTCCTTCTCCTTCTTCTGCTTCTTCTGATTCACCCTGCAGACTTCACCTTCTCCTTCTCCTTCTTCTACTTCTTCTGATTCACCCTCCAGACTTCACCTACTCCTTCTCCTTCTTCTACTTCTTCTGCTTCACCCTCCAGACATCACCTTCTCCTTCTCCTTCTTCTGCATCTTCTGCTGTGCCCTCCAGACTTCACCTTCTCCTTCTCCTTCTTCTACTTCTTCTGATTCAGCCTCCAGACTTCACCTTCTCCTTTTCCTTCTTCTACTTCTTCTGATTCACCCTCCAGACTTCACCTTCTCCTTCTCCTTCTTCTACTTCTTCTGATTCACCCTCCAGTCTTCACCTTCTCCTTTTCCTTCTTCTGCTTCTTCTGCTTCACCCTCCAGACTTCACCTTCTCCTTCTCTTTCTTCTACTTCTTCTGATTCACCCTCCAGACTTCACCTTCTCCTTCTCCTTCTTCTGCTTCTTCTGATTCACCTTCCAGACTTCACCTTCTCCTTCTCCTTCTTCTGCTTCTTCTGATTCACCCTCCAGACTTCACCTTCTCCTTCTCCTTCTTCTACTTCTTCTGATTCACCCTCCAGACTTCACCTTCTCCTTCTCCTTCTTCTGCTTCTTCTGATTCACTCTCCAGACTTCACCTTCTCCTTCTCCTTCTTCTGCTTCTTCTGATTCACCCTCCTGACTTCACCTTCTCCTTCTCCTTCTTCTGCATCTTCTGCTGCGCACTACAGACTTCACCTTCTCCTTCTCCTTCTTCTGCTTCTTCTGCTTCACCCTCCTGACTTCACCTTCTCCTTCTCCTTCTTCTGCTTCTTCTGATTCACCCTCCAGACCTCACCTTCTCCTTCCCCTTCTTCTACTTCTGATTCACCCTCCAGACTTCATCTTCTCCTTCTCCTTCTTCTGCTTCTTCTGATTCACCCTCCAAACTTCACCTTCTCCTTCTCCTTCTTCTGCTTCTTCTGATTCACCCTCCAGAATTCACCTTCTCCTTCTCCTTCTTCTACTTCTTCTGATTCACCCTCCAGACTTCACCTTCTCCTTCTCCTTCTTCTACTTCTTCTGCTTCGCCCTCCAGACTTCACCTTCTCCTTCTCCTTCTTCTGCTTCTTCTGCTTCACCCTCCAGACTTCACCTTCTCCTTCTCCTTCTTCTGCTTCTTCTGCTTCACCCTCCTGACTTCACCTTCTCCTTCTCCTTCTTCTACTTCTTCTGATTCACCCTCCAGACTTCACCTTCTCCTTCTCCTTCTTCTGCTTCTTCTGCTTCACCCTCCAGACTTCACCTTCTCCTTCTCCTTCCTCTGCTTCTTCTGCTGCGCCCTCCAGACTTCACTTCTCCTTCTCCTTCTTCTGCTTCTTCTGCTTCACCCTCCTGACTTCACCTTCTCCTTCTCCTTCTTCTACTTCTTCTGCTTCACCCCCCTGACTTCACCTTCTCCTTCTCCTTCTTCTGCTTCTTCTGATTCACCCTCCTAACTTCACCTTCTCCTTCTCCTTCTTCTGCTTCTTCTGATTCACCCTCCTGACTTCACCTTCTCCTTCTACTTCTTCTGCTTCTTCTGATTCACCCTCCAGACTTCACCTTCTCCTTCTCCTTCTTCTGCTTCTTCTGATTCACCCTCCAGACTTCACCTTCTCCTTCTCCTTCTTCTGCTTCTTCTGATTCACCCTCCAGACCTCACCTTCTCCTTCTCCTTCTTCTACTTCTTCTGATTCACCCTCCAGACTTCATCTTCTCCTTCTCCTTCTTCTGATTCCTCTGATTCACCCTCCAGACTTCACCTTCTCCTTCTCCTTCTTCTGCTTCTTCTGATTCACCCTCCAGACTTCACCTTCTCCTTCTCCTTCTTCTACTTCTTCTGATTCAGCCTCCAGACTTCACCTTCTCCTTTTCCTTCTTCTACTTCTTCTGATTCACCCTCCAGACTTCACCTTCTCCTTCTCCTTCTTCTACTTCTTCTGATTCACCCTCCAGTCTTCACCTTCTCCTTTTCCTTCTTCTGCTTCTTCTGCTTCACCCTCCAGACTTCACCTTCTCCTTCTCCTTCTTCTACTTCTTCTGATTCACCCTCCAGACTTCACCTTCTCCTTCTCCTTCTTCTGCTTCTTCCGATTCACCCTCCAGACTTCACCTTCTCCTTCTCCTTATTCTGCTTCTTCTCATTCACCCTCCAGACTTCACCTTCTCCTTCTACTTCTTCTGCTTCTTCTGATTCACCCTCCAGACTTCACCTTCTCCTTCTCCTTCTTCTGCTTCTTCTGATTCACCCTCCAGACTTCACCTTCTCCTTCTCCTTCTTCTGCTTCTTCTGATTCACCCTCCTGACTTCACCTTCTCCTTCTCCTTCTTCTGCTTCTCCTGATTCACCCTCCAGACTTCACCTTCTCCTTCTCCTTCTTCTGCTTCTTCTGATTCACCCTCCAGACCTCACCTTCTCCTTCTTCTTCTACTTCTTCTGATTCACCCTCCAGACTTCATCTACTCCTTCTCCTTCTTCTGCTTCTTCTGATTCACCCTCCAGACTTCACCTTCTCCTTCTCCTTCTTCTGCTTCTTCTGATTCACCCTCCAGACTTCACCTTCTCCTTCTCCTTCTTCTACATCTTCTGATTCAGCCTCCAGACTTCACCTTCTCCTTTTCCTTCTTCTACTTCTTCTGATTCACCCTCCAGACTTCACCTTCTCCTTCTCCTTCTTCTACTTCTTCTGATTCACCCTCCAGTCTTCACCTTCTCCTTTTCATTCTTCTGCTTCTTCTGCTTCACCCTCCAGACTTCACCTTCTCCTTCTCCTTCTTCTACTTCTTCTGATTCACCCTCCAGACTTCACCTTCTCCTTCTCCTTCTTCTGCTTCTTCTGATTCACCCTCCAGACTTCACCTTCTCCTTCTCCTTATTCTGCTTCTTCTGATTCACCCTCCAGACTTCACCTTCTCCTTCTCCTTCTTCTGCTTCTTCTGATTCACCCTCCAGACTTCACCATCTCCTTCTCCTTCTTCTGCTTCTTCTGATTCACCCTCCAGACTTCACCTTCTCCTTCTCCTTCTTCTACTTCTTCTGATTCACCCTCCAGACTTCATCTTCTCCATCTCCTTCTTCTGCTTCTTCTGATACACCTTCCAGACTTCACCTTCTCCTTCTCCTTCTTCTGCTTCTTCTGATTCACCCTCCAGACATCACCTTCTCCTTCTCCTTCTTCTACTTCTTCTGATTCACCCTCCAGACTTCACCTTCTCCTTCTCCTTCTTCTCCTTCATCTGATTCACCATCCAGACTTCACCTTCTCCTTCTCCTTCTTCTGCTTCTTCTGATTCACCCTCCAGACTTCACCTTCTCCTTCTCCTTTTTCTACTTCTTCTGATTCACCCTCCAGTCTTCACCTTCTCCTTCTCCTTCTTCTGCTTCTTCTGATTCACCCTCCAGACTTCACCTTCTCCTTCTCCTTCTTCTGCTTCTTCTGATTCACCCTCCTGACTTCACCTTCTCCTTCTCCTTCTTCTGCTTCTTCTGATTCACCCTCCAGACTTCACCTTCTCCTTCCCATCTTCTACTTCTTCTGATTCACCCTCCAGACTTCACCTTCTCCTTCTCCTTCGTCTACTTCTTCTGATTCACCCTCCAGACTACACCTTCTCCTTCTCCTTCTTCTACTTCCTCTGATTCACCCTCCAGACTTCACCTTCTCCTTCTCCTTCTTCTGCTTCTTCTATTTCACCCTGCAGACTTCACCTTCTCCTTCTCCTTCTTCTACTTCTTCTGATTCACCCTCCAGACTTCACCTTCTCCTTCTCCTTCTTCTACTTCTTCTGCTTCACCCTCCAGACATCACCTTCTCCTTCTCCTTCTTCTGCATCTTCTGCTGCGCCCTCCAGACTTCACCTTCTCCTTCTCCTTCTTCTACTTCTTCTGATTCAGCCTCCAGACTTCACCTTCTCCTTTTCCTTCTTCTACTTCTTCTGATTCACCCTCCAGACTTCACCTTCTCCTTCTCCTTCTTCTACTTCTTCTGATTCACCCTCCAGTCTTCACCTTCTCCTTTTCCTTCTTCTGCTTCTTCTGCTTCACCCTCCAGACTTCACCTTCTCCTTCTCTTTCTTCTACATCTTCTGATTCACCCTCCAGACTTCACCTTCTCCTTCTCCTTCTTCTGCTTCTTCTGATTCACCTTCCAGACTTCACCTTCTCCTTCTCCTTCTTCTGCTTCTTCTGATTCACCCTCCAGACTTCACCTTCTCCTTCTCCTTCTTCTACTTCTTCTGATTCACCCTCCAGACTTCACCTTCTCCTTCTCCTTCTTCTACTTCTTCTGATTCACCCTCCAGACTTCACCTTCTCCTTCTCTTTCTTCTGCTTCTTCTGATTCACTCTCCAGACTTCACCTTCTCCTTCTCCTTCTTCTGCTTCTTCTGATTCACCCTCCTGACTTCACCTTCTCCTTCTCCTTCTTCTGCATCTTCTGCTGCGCCCTACAGACTTCACCTTCTCCTTCTCCTTCTTCTGCTTCTTCTGCTTCACCCTCCTGACTTCACCTTCTCCTTCTCCTTCTTCTACTTCTGATTCACCCTCCAGACTTCATCTTCTCCTTCTCCTTCTTCTGCTTCTTCTTTTTCAACCTCCAAACTTCAACTTCTCCTTCTCCTTCTTCTGCTTCTTCTGATTCACCCTCCAGAATTCACCTTCTCCTTCTCCTTCTTCTACTTCTTCTGATTCACCCTCCAGACTTCACCTTCTCCTTCTCCTTCTTCTACTTCTTCTGCTTCGCCCTCCAGACTTCACCTTCTCCTTCTCCTTCTTCTGCTTCTTCTGCTTCACCCTCCAGACATCACCTTCTCCTTCTCCTTCTTCTGCATCTTCTGCTGCGCCCTCCAGACTTCACCTTCTCCTTCTCCTTCTTCTACTTCTTCTGATTCAGCCTCCAGACTTCACCTTCTCCTTTTCCTTCTTCTACTTCTTCTGATTCACCCTCCAGACTTCACCTTCTCCTTCTCCTTCTTCTACTTCTTCTGATTCACCCTCCAGTCTTCACCTTCTCCTTTTCCTTCTTCTGCTTCTTCTGCTTCACCCTCCAGACTTCACCTTCTCCTTCTCTTTCTTCTACTTCTTCTGATTCACCCTCCAGACTTCACCTTCTCCTTCTCCTTCTTCTGCTTCTTCTGATTCACCTTCCAGACTTCACCTTCTCCTTCTCCTTCTTCTGCTTCTTCTGATTCACCCTCCAGACTTCACCTTCTCCTTCTCCTTCTTCTACTTCTTCTGATTCACCCTCCAGACTTCACCTTCTCCTTCTCCTTCTTCTACTTCTTCTGATTCACCCTCCAGACTTCACCTTCTCCTTCTCCTTCTTCTGCTTCTTCTGATTCACTCTCCAGACTTCACCTTCTCCTTCTCCTTCTTCTGCTTCTTCTGATTCACCCTCCTGACTTCACCTTCTCCTTCTCCTTCTTCTGCATCTTCTGCTGCGCCCTACAGACTTCACCTTCTCCTTCTCCTTCTTCTGCTTCTTCTGCTTCACCCTCCTGACTTCACCTTCTCCTTCTCCTTCTTCTACTTCTGATTCACCCTCCAGACTTCATCTTCTCCTTCTCCTTCTTCTGCTTCTTCTTTTTCAACCTCCAAACTTCAACTTCTCCTTCTCCTTCTTCTGCTTCTTCTGATTCACCCTCCAGAATTCACCTTCTCCTTCTCCTTCTTCTACTTCTTCTGATTCACCCTCCAGACTTCACCTTCTCCTTCTCCTTCTTCTACTTCTTCTGCTTCGCCCTCCAGACTTCACCTTCTCCTTCTCCTTCTTCTGCTTCTTCTGCTTCACCCTCCAGACATCACCTTCTCCTTCTCCTTCTTCTGCATCTTCTGCTGCGCCCTCCAGACTTCACCTTCTCCTTCTCCTTCTTCTACTTCTTCTGATTCAGCCTCCAGACTTCACCTTCTCCTTTTCCTTCTTCTACTTCTTCTGATTCACCCTCCAGACTTCACCTTCTCCTTCTCCTTCTTCTACTTCTTCTGATTCACCCTCCAGTCTTCACCTTCTCCTTTTCCTTCTTCTGCTTCTTCTGCTTCACCCTCCAGACTTCACCTTCTCCTTCTCTTTCTTCTACTTCTTCTGATTCACCCTCCAGACTTCACCTTCTCCTTCTCCTTCTTCTGCTTCTTCTGATTCACCTTCCAGACTTCACCTTCTCCTTCTCCTTCTTCTGCTTCTTCTGATTCACCCTCCAGACTTCACCTTCTCCTTCTCCTTCTTCTACTTCTTCTGATTCACCCTCCAGACTTCACCTTCTCCTTCTCCTTCTTCTACTTCTTCTGATTCACCCTCCAGACTTCACCTTCTCCTTCTCCTTCTTCTGCTTCTTCTGATTCACTCTCCAGACTTCACCTTCTCCTTCTCCTTCTTCTGCTTCTTCTGATTCACCCTCCTGACTTCACCTTCTCCTTCTCCTTCTTCTGCATCTTCTGCTGCGCCCTACAGACTTCACCTTCTCCTTCTCCTTCTTCTGCTTCTTCTGCTTCACCCTCCTGACTTCACCTTCTCCTTCTCCTTCTTCTGCTTCTTCTGATTCACCCTCCAGACCTCACCTTCTCCTTCTCCTTCTTCTACTTCTGATTCACCCTCCAAACTTCACCTTCTCCTTCTCCTTCTTCTGCTTCTTCTGATTCACCCTCCAGAATTCACCTTCTCCTTCTCCTTCTTCTACTTCTTCTGATTCACCCTCCAGACTTCACCTTCTCCTTCTCCTTCTTCTACTTCTTCTGCTTCGCCCTCCAGACTTCACCTTCTCCTTCTCCTTCTTCTGCTTCTTCTGCTTCACCCTCCAGACTTCACCTTCTCCTTCTCCTTCTTCTGCTTCTTCTATTTCACCCTGCAGACTTCACCTTCTCCTTCTCCTTCTTCTACTTCTTCTGATTCACCCTCCAGACTTCACCTTCTCCTTCTCCTTCTTCTACTTCTTCTGCTTCACCCTCCAGACATCACCTTCTCCTTCTCCTTCTTCTGCATCTTCTGCTGCGCCCTCCAGACTTCACCTTCTCCTTCTCCTTCTTCTACTTCTTCTGATTCAGCCTCCAGACTTCACCTTCTCCTTTTCCTTCTTCTACTTCTTCTGATTCACCCTCCAGACTTCACCTTCTCCTTCTCCTTCTTCTACTTCTTCTGATTCACCCTCCAGTCTTCACCTTCTCCTTTTCCTTCTTCTGCTTCTTCTGCTTCACCCTCCAGACTTCACCTTCTCCTTCTCTTTCTTCTACATCTTCTGATTCACCCTCCAGACTTCACCTTCTCCTTCTCCTTCTTCTGCTTCTTCTGATTCACCTTCCAGACTTCACCTTCTCCTTCTCCTTCTTCTGCTTCTTCTGATTCACCCTCCAGACTTCACCTTCTCCTTCTCCTTCTTCTACTTCTTCTGATTCACCCTCCAGACTTCACCTTCTCCTTCTCCTTCTTCTACTTCTTCTGATTCACCCTCCAGACTTCACCTTCTCCTTCTCTTTCTTCTGCTTCTTCTGATTCACTCTCCAGACTTCACCTTCTCCTTCTCCTTCTTCTGCTTCTTCTGATTCACCCTCCTGACTTCACCTTCTCCTTCTCCTTCTTCTGCATCTTCTGCTGCGCCCTACAGACTTCACCTTCTCCTTCTCCTTCTTCTGCTTCTTCTGCTTCACCCTCCTGACTTCACCTTCTCCTTCTCCTTCTTCTACTTCTGATTCACCCTCCAGACTTCATCTTCTCCTTCTCCTTCTTCTGCTTCTTCTTTTTCAACCTCCAAACTTCAACTTCTCCTTCTCCTTCTTCTGCTTCTTCTGATTCACCCTCCAGAATTCACCTTCTCCTTCTCCTTCTTCTACTTCTTCTGATTCACCCTCCAGACTTCACCTTCTCCTTCTCCTTCTTCTACTTCTTCTGCTTCGCCCTCCAGACTTCACCTTCTCCTTCTCCTTCTTCTGCTTCTTCTGCTTCACCCTCCAGACATCACCTTCTCCTTCTCCTTCTTCTGCATCTTCTGCTGCGCCCTCCAGACTTCACCTTCTCCTTCTCCTTCTTCTACTTCTTCTGATTCAGCCTCCAGACTTCACCTTCTCCTTTTCCTTCTTCTACTTCTTCTGATTCACCCTCCAGACTTCACCTTCTCCTTCTCCTTCTTCTACTTCTTCTGATTCACCCTCCAGTCTTCACCTTCTCCTTTTCCTTCTTCTGCTTCTTCTGCTTCACCCTCCAGACTTCACCTTCTCCTTCTCTTTCTTCTACTTCTTCTGATTCACCCTCCAGACTTCACCTTCTCCTTCTCCTTCTTCTGCTTCTTCTGATTCACCTTCCAGACTTCACCTTCTCCTTCTCCTTCTTCTGCTTCTTCTGATTCACCCTCCAGACTTCACCTTCTCCTTCTCCTTCTTCTACTTCTTCTGATTCACCCTCCAGACTTCACCTTCTCCTTCTCCTTCTTCTACTTCTTCTGATTCACCCTCCAGACTTCACCTTCTCCTTCTCCTTCTTCTGCTTCTTCTGATTCACTCTCCAGACTTCACCTTCTCCTTCTCCTTCTTCTGCTTCTTCTGATTCACCCTCCTGACTTCACCTTCTCCTTCTCCTTCTTCTGCATCTTCTGCTGCGCCCTACAGACTTCACCTTCTCCTTCTCCTTCTTCTGCTTCTTCTGCTTCACCCTCCTGACTTCACCTTCTCCTTCTCCTTCTTCTACTTCTGATTCACCCTCCAGACTTCATCTTCTCCTTCTCCTTCTTCTGCTTCTTCTTTTTCAACCTCCAAACTTCAACTTCTCCTTCTCCTTCTTCTGCTTCTTCTGATTCACCCTCCAGAATTCACCTTCTCCTTCTCCTTCTTCTACTTCTTCTGATTCACCCTCCAGACTTCACCTTCTCCTTCTCCTTCTTCTACTTCTTCTGCTTCGCCCTCCAGACTTCACCTTCTCCTTCTCCTTCTTCTGCTTCTTCTGCTTCACCCTCCAGACATCACCTTCTCCTTCTCCTTCTTCTGCATCTTCTGCTGCGCCCTCCAGACTTCACCTTCTCCTTCTCCTTCTTCTACTTCTTCTGATTCAGCCTCCAGACTTCACCTTCTCCTTTTCCTTCTTCTACTTCTTCTGATTCACCCTCCAGACTTCACCTTCTCCTTCTCCTTCTTCTACTTCTTCTGATTCACCCTCCAGTCTTCACCTTCTCCTTTTCCTTCTTCTGCTTCTTCTGCTTCACCCTCCAGACTTCACCTTCTCCTTCTCTTTCTTCTACTTCTTCTGATTCACCCTCCAGACTTCACCTTCTCCTTCTCCTTCTTCTGCTTCTTCTGATTCACCTTCCAGACTTCACCTTCTCCTTCTCCTTCTTCTGCTTCTTCTGATTCACCCTCCAGACTTCACCTTCTCCTTCTCCTTCTTCTACTTCTTCTGATTCACCCTCCAGACTTCACCTTCTCCTTCTCCTTCTTCTACTTCTTCTGATTCACCCTCCAGACTTCACCTTCTCCTTCTCCTTCTTCTGCTTCTTCTGATTCACTCTCCAGACTTCACCTTCTCCTTCTCCTTCTTCTGCTTCTTCTGATTCACCCTCCTGACTTCACCTTCTCCTTCTCCTTCTTCTGCATCTTCTGCTGCGCCCTACAGACTTCACCTTCTCCTTCTCCTTCTTCTGCTTCTTCTGCTTCACCCTCCTGACTTCACCTTCTCCTTCTCCTTCTTCTGCTTCTTCTGATTCACCCTCCAGACCTCACCTTCTCCTTCTCCTTCTTCTACTTCTGATTCACCCTCCAAACTTCACCTTCTCCTTCTCCTTCTTCTGCTTCTTCTGATTCACCCTCCAGAATTCACCTTCTCCTTCTCCTTCTTCTACTTCTTCTGATTCACCCTCCAGACTTCACCTTCTCCTTCTCCTTCTTCTACTTCTTCTGCTTCGCCCTCCAGACTTCACCTTCTCCTTCTCCTTCTTCTGCTTCTTCTGCTTCACCCTCCAGACTTCACCTTCTCCTTCTCCTTCTTCTGCTTCTTCTGCTTCACCCTCCTGACTTCACCTTCTCCTTCTCCTTCTTCTACTTCTTCTGATTCACCCTCCAGACTTCACCTTCTCCTTCTCCTTCTTCTGCTTCTTCTGCTTCACCCTCCGGACTTCACCTTCTCCTTCTCCTTCTTCTGCTTCTTCTGCTGCGCCCTCCAGACTTCACTTCTCCTTCTCCTTCTTCTGCTTCTTCTGCTTCACCCTCCTGACTTCACCTTCTCCTTCTCCTTCTTCTACTTCTTCTGCTTCACCCCCCTGACTTCACCTTCTCCTTCTCCTTCTTCTGCTTCTTCTGATTCACCCTCCTGACTTCACCTTCTCCTTCTACTTCTTCTGCTTCTTCTGATTCACCCTCCAGACTTCACCTTCTCCTTCTCCTTCTTCTGCTTCTTCTGATTCACCCTCCAGACTTCACCTTCTCCTTCTCCTTCTCCTTCTTCTGCTTCTTCTGATTCACCCTCCAGACCTCACCTTCTCCTTCTCCTTCTTCTACTTCTTCTGATTCACCCTCCAGACTTCATCTTCTCCTTCTCCTTCTTCTGCTTCCTCTGATTCACCCTCCAGACTTCACCTTCTCCTTCTCCTTCTTCTGCTTCTTCTGATTCACCCTCCAGACTTCACCTTCTCCTTCTCCTTCTTCTACTTCTTCTGATTCAGCCTCCAGACTTGACCTTCTCCTTTTCCTTCTTCTACTTCTTCTGATTCACCCTCCAGACTTCACCTTCTCCTTCTCCTTCTTCTACTTCTTCTGATTCACCCTCCAGTCTTCACCTTCTCCTTTTCCTTCTTCTGCTTCTTCTGCTTCACCCTCCAGACTTCACCTTCTCCTTCTCCTTCTTCTACTTCTTCTGATTCACCCTCCAGACTTCACCTTCTCCTTCTCCTTCTTCTGCTTCTTCCGATTCACCCTCCAGACTTCACCTTCTCCCTCTCCTTATTCTGCTTCTTCTCATTCACCCTCCAGACTTCACCTTCTCCTTCTCCTTCTTCTGCTTCTTCTGATTCACCCTCCAGACTTCACCTTCTCCTTCTCCTTCTTCTACTTCTTCTGATTCAGCCTCCAGACTTCACCTTCTCCTTTTCCTTCTTCTACTTCTTCTGATTCACCCTCCAGACTTCACCTTCTCCTTCTCCTTCTTCTACTTCTTCTGATTCACCCTCCAGTCTTCACCTTCTCCTTTTCCTTCTTCTGCTTCTTCTGCTTCACCCTCCAGACTTCACCTTCTCCTTCTCCTTCTTCTACTTCTTCTGATTCACCCTCCAGACTTCACCTTCTCCTTCTCCTTCTTCTGCTTCTTCCGATTCACCCTCCAGACTTCACCTTCTCCTTCTCCTTATTCTGCTTCTTCTCATTCACCCTCCAGACTTCACCTTCTCCTTCTCCTTCTTCTACTTCTTCTGATTCACCCTCCAGACTTCACCTTCTCCTTCTCCTTCTTCTACTTCTTCTGATACACCCTCCAGTCTTCACCTTCTCCTTTTCCTTCTTCTGCTTCTTCTGCTTCACCCTCCAGACTTCACCTTCTCCTTCTCCTTCTTCTACTTCTTCTGATTCACCCACCAGACTTCACCTTCTCCTTCTCCTTCTTCTGCTTCTTCCGATTCACCCTCCAGACTTCACCTTCTCCTTCTCCTTATTCTGCTTCTTCTGATTCACCCTCCAGACTTCACCTTCTCCTTCTCCTTCTTCTGCTTCTTCTGATTCACCCTCCAGACTTCACCTTCTCCTTCTCCTTCTTCTGCTTCTTCTGATTCACCCTCCAGACTTCACCTTCTCCTTCTCCTTCTTCTACTTCTTCTGATTCACCCTCCAGACTTCACCTTCTTCTTCTCCTTCTTCTACTTCTTCTGATTCACCCTCCAGACTTCACCTTCTCCTTCTCCTTCTTCTGCTTCTTCTGATTCACACTCCAGACTTCACCTTCTCCTTCTCCTTCTTCTACTTCTTCTGATTCACCCTCCAGTCTTCACCTTCTCCTTCTCCTTCTTCTGCTTCTTCTGATTCACCCTCCAGACTTCACCTTCTCCTTCTCCTTCTTCTGCTTCTTCTGATTCACCCTCCTGACTTCACCTTCTCCTTCTCCTTCTTCTGCTTCTTCTGATTCACCCTCCAGACTTCACCTTCTCCTTCTCCTTCTTCTGCTTCTTCTGATTCACCCTCCAGACCTCACCTTCTCCTTCTCCTTCTTCTACTTCTTCTGATTCACCCTCCAGACTTCATCTTCTCCTTCTCCTTCTTCTGCTTCTTCTGATTCACCCTCCAGACTTCACCTTCTCCTTCTCCTTCTTCTGCTTCTTCTGATTCACCCTCCAGACTTCACCTTCTCCTTCTCCTTCTTCTACATCTTCTGATTCAGCCTCCAGACTTCACCTTCTCCTTTTCCTTCTTCTACTTCTTCTGATTCACCCTCCAGACTTCACCTTCTCCTTCTTCTTCTTCTACTTCTTCTGATTCACCCTCCAGTCTTCACCTTCTCCTTTTCTTTCTTCTGCTGCTTCTGCTTCACCCTCCAGACTTCACCTTCTCCTTCTCCTTCTTCTACTTCTTCTGATTCACCCTCCAGACTTCACCTTCTCCTTCTCCTTCTTCTGCTTCTTCTGATTCACCCTCCAGACTTCACCTTCTCCTTCTCCTTATTCTGCTTCTTCTGATTCACCCTCCAGACTTCACCTTCTCCTTCTCCTTCTTCTGCTTCTTCTGATTCACCCTCCAGACTTTACCTTCTCCTTCTCCTTCTTCTGCTTCTTCTGATTCACACTCCAGACTTCACCTTCTCCTTCTCCTTCTTCTACTTCTTCTGTTTCACCCTCCAGACTTCATCTTCTCCTTCTCCTTCTTCTGCTTCTTCTGATACACCTTCCAGACTTCACCTTCTCCTTCTCCTTCTTCTGCTTCTTCTGATTCACCCTCCAGACTTCACCTTCTCCTTCTCCTTCTTCTACTTCTTCTGATTCACCCTCCTGACTTCACCTTCTCCTTCTCCTTCTTCTCCTTCTTCTGATTCACCCTCCAGACTTCACCTTCTCCTTCTCCTTCTTCTGCTTCTTCTGATTCACCCTCCAGACTTCACCTTCTCCTTCTCCTTTTTCTACTTCTTCTGATTCACCCTGCAGTCTTCACCTTCTCCTTCTCCTTCTTCTGCTTCTTCTGATTCACCCTCCAGACTTCACCTTCTCCTTCTCCTTCTTCTGCTTCTTCTGATTCACCCTCCTGACTTCACCTTCTCCTTCTCCTTCTTCTGCTTCTTCTGATTCACCCTCCAGACTTCACCTTCTCCTTCCCATCTTCTACTTCTTCTGATTCACCCTCCAGACTTCACCTTCTCCTTCTCCTTCGTCTACTTCTTCTGATTCACCCTCCAGACTACACCTTCTCCTTCTCCTTCTTCTACTTCTTCTGATTCACCCTCCAGACTTCACCTTCTCCTTCTCCTTCTTCTACTTCTTCTGATTCAGCCTCCAGACTTCACCTTCTCCTTCTCCTTCTTCTGCTTCTTCTGCTTCACCCTCCTGACTTCACCTTCTCCTTCTCCTTCTTCTACTTCTTCTGATTCACCCTCCAGACTTCACCTTCTCCTTCTCCTTCTTATGCTTCTTCTGCTTCACCCTCCGGACTTCACCTTCTCCTTCTCCTTCTTCTGCTTCTTCTGCTTCACCCTCCAGACTTCACCTTCTCCTTCTCCTTCTTCTGCTTCTTCTGCTTCACCCTCCTGACTTCACCTTCTCCTTCTCCTTCTTCTACTTCTTCTGATTCACCCTCCAGACTTCACCTTCTCCTTCTCCTTCTTCTGCTTCTTCTGCTTCACCCTCCGGACTTCACCTTCTCCTTCTCCTTCTTCTGCTTCTTCTGCTGCGCCCTCCAGACTTCACTTCTCCTTCTCCTTCTTCTGCTTCTTCTGCTTCACCCTCCTGACTTCACCTTCTCCTTCTCCTTCTTCTACTTCTTCTGCTTCACCCCCCTGACTTCACCTTCTCCTTCTCCTTCTTCTGCTTCTTCTGATTCACCCTCCTGACTTCACCTTCTCCTTCTACTTCTTCTGCTTCTTCTGATTCACCCTCCAGACTTCACCTTCTCCTTCTCCTTCTTCTGCTTCTTCTGATTCACCCTCCAGACTTCACCTTCTCCTTCTCCTTCTCCTTCTTCTGCTTCTTCTGATTCACCCTCCAGACCTCACCTTCTCCTTCTCCTTCTTCTACTTCTTCTGATTCACCCTCCAGACTTCACCTTCTCCTTCTCCTTCTTCTGCTTCTTCTGATTCACCCTCCAGACTTCACCTTCTCCTTCTCCTTCTTCTACTTCTTCTGATTCAGCCTCCAGACTTGACCTTCTCCTTTTCCTTCTTCTACTTCTTCTGATTCACCCTCCAGACTTCACCTTCTCCTTCTCCTTCTTCTACTTCTTCTGATTCACCCTCCAGTCTTCACCTTCTCCTTTTCCTTCTTCTGCTTCTTCTGCTTCACCCTCCAGACTTCACCTTCTCCTTCTCCTTCTTCTACTTCTTCTGATTCACCCTCCAGACTTCACCTTCTCCTTCTCCTTCTTCTGCTTCTTCCGATTCACCCTCCAGACTTCACCTTCTCCTTCTCCTTATTCTGCTTCTTCTCATTCACCCTCCAGACTTCACCTTCTCCTTCTTCTTCTTCTGCTTCTTCTGATTCACCCTCCAGACTTCACCTTCTCCTTCTCCTTCTTCTACTTCTTCTGATTCAGCCTCCAGACTTCACCTTCTCCTTTTCCTTCTTCTACTTCTTCTGATTCACCCTCCAGACTTCACCTTCTCCTTCTCCTTCTTCTACTTCTTCTGATTCACCCTCCAGTCTTCACCTTCTCCTTTTCCTTCTTCTGCTTCTTCTGCTTCACCCTCCAGACTTCACCTTCTCCTTCTCCTTCTTCTACTTCTTCTGATTCACCCTCCAGACTTCACCTTCTCCTTCTCCTTCTTCTGCTTCTTCCGATTCACCCTCCAGACTTCACCTTCTCCTTCTCCTTATTCTGCTTCTTCTCATTCACCCTCCAGACTTCACCTTCTCCTTCTCCTTCTTCTACTTCTTCTGATTCACCCTCCAGACTTCACCTTCTCCTTCTCCTTCTTCTACTTCTTCTGATACACCCTCCAGTCTTCACCTTC
The DNA here is from genome assembly GCF_052327205.1 of Somniosus microcephalus. Taxonomy (NCBI): domain Eukaryota; kingdom Metazoa; phylum Chordata; class Chondrichthyes; order Squaliformes; family Somniosidae; genus Somniosus; species Somniosus microcephalus. Next base: position 233,182 of record NW_028225483.1, read on the forward strand.
TCCTTTTCCTTCTTCTGCTTCTTCTGCTTCACCCTCCAGACTTCACCTTCTCCTTCTCCTTCTTCTACTTCTTCTGATTCACCCACCAGACTTCACCTTCTCCTTCTCCTTCTTCTGCTTCTTCCGATTCACCCTCCAGACTTCACCTTCTCCTTCTCCTTATTCTGCTTCTTCTGATTCACCCTCCAGACTTCACCTTCTCCTTCTCCTTCTTCTGCTTCTTCTGATTCACCCTCCAGACTTCACCTTCTCCTTCTCCTTCTTCTGCTTCTTCTGATTCACCCTCCAGACTTCACCTTCTCCTTCTCCTTCTTCTACTTCTTCTGATTCACCCTCCAGACTTCACCTTCTCCTTCTCCTTCTTCTACTTCTTCTGATTCACCCTCCAGACTTCACCTTCTCCTTCTCCTTCTTCTGCTTCTTCTGATTCACACTCCAGACTTCACCTTCTCCTTCTCCTTCTTCTACTTCTTCTGATTCACCCTCCAGTCTTCACCTTCTCCTTCTCCTTCTTCTGCTTCTTCTGATTCACCCTCCAGACTTCACCTTCTCCTTCTCCTTCTTCTGCTTCTTCTGATTCACCCTCCTGACTTCACCTTCTCCTTCTCCTTCTTCTGCTTCTTCTGATTCACCCTCCAGACTTCACCTTCTCCTTCTACTTCTTCTGCTTCTTCTGATTCACCCTCCAGACCTCACCTTCTCCTTCTCCTTCTTCTACTTCTTCTGATTCACCCTCCAGACTTCATCTTCTCCTTCTCCTTCTTCTGCTTCTTCTGATTCACCCTCCAGACTTCACCTTCTCCTTCTCCTTCTTCTGCTTCTTCTGATTCACCCTCCAGACTTCACCTTCTCCTTCTCCTTCTTCTACATCTTCTGATTCAGCCTCCAGACTTCACCTTCTCCTTTTCCTTCTTCTACTTCTTCTGATTCACCCTCCAGACTTCACCTTCTCCTTCTCCTTCTTCTACTTCTTCTGATTCACCCTCCAGTCTTCACCTTCTCCTTTTCCTTCTTCTGCTTCTTCTGCTTCACCCTCCAGACTTCACCTTCTCCTTCTCCTTCTTCTACTTCTTCTGATTCACCCTCCAGACTTCACCTTCTCCTTCTCCTTCTTCTGCTTCTTCTGATTCACCCTCCAGACTTCACCTTCTCCTTCTCCTTATTCTGCTTCTTCTGATTCACCCTCCAGACTTCACCTTCTCCTTCTCCTTCTTCTGCTTCTTCTGATTCACCCTCCAGACTTCACCTTCTCCTTCTCCTTCTTCTGCTTCTTCTGATTCACCCTCCAGACTTCACCTTCTCCTTCTCCTTCTTCTACATCTTCTGATTCACCCTCCAGACTTCACCTTCTCCTTCTCCTTCTTCTACTTCTTCTGCTTCACCCTCCAGACATCACCTTCTCCTTCTCCTTCTTCTGCATCTTCTGCTGCGCCCTCCAGACTTCACCTTCTCCTTCTCCTTCTTCTACTTCTTCTGATTCAGCCTCCAGACTTCACCTTCTCCTTTTCCTTCTTCTACTTCTTCTGATTCACCCTCCAGACTTCACCTTCTCCTTCTCCTTCTTCTACTTCTTCTGATTCACCCTCCAGTCTTCACCTTCTCCTTTTCCTTCTTCTGCTTCTTCTGCTTCACCCTCCAGACTTCACCTTCTCCTTCTCCTTCTTCTACTTCTTCTGATTCACCCTCCAGACTTCACCTTCTCCTTCTCCTTCTTCTGCTTCTTCCGATTCACCCTCCAGACTTCACCTTCTCCTTCTCCTTATTCTGCTTCTTCTCATTCACCCTCCAGACTTCACCTTCTCCTTCTCCTTCTTCTACTTCTTCTGATTCACCCTCCAGACTTCACCTTCTCCTTCTCCTTCTTATTCTTCTTCTGATACACCCTCCAGTCTTCACCTTCTCCTTTTCCTTCTTCTGCTTCTTCTGCTTCACCCTCCAGACTTCACCTTCTCCTTCTCCTTCTTCTACTTCTTCTGATTCACCCACCAGACTTCACCTTCTCCTTCTCCTTCTTCTGCTTCTTCCGATTCACCCTCCAGACTTCACCTTCTCCTTCTCCTTATTCTGCTTCTTCTGATTCACCCTCCAGACTTCACCTTCTCCTTCTCCTTCTTCTGCTTCTTCTGATTCACCCTCCAGACTTCACCTTCTCCTTCTCCTTCTTCTGCTTCTTCTGATTCACCCTCCAGACTTCACCTTCTCCTTCTCCTTCTTCTACTTCTTCTGATTCACCCTCCAGACTTCACCTTCTCCTTCTCCTTCTTCTACTTCTTCTGATTCACCCTCCAGACTTCACCTTCTCCTTCTCCTTCTTCTGCTTCTTCTGATTCACACTCCAGACTTCACCTTCTCCTTCTCCTTCTTCTACTTCTTCTGATTCACCCTCCAGTCTTCACCTTCTCCTTCTTCTGCTTCTTCTGATTCACCCTCCAGACTTCACCTTCTCCTTCTCCTTCTTCTGCTTCTTCTGATTCACCCTCCTGACTTCACCTTCTCCTTCTCCTTCTTCTGCTTCTTCTGATTCACCCTCCAGACTTCACCTTCTCCTTCTCCTTCTTCTGCTTCTTCTGATTCACCCTCCAGACCTCACCTTCTCCTTCTCCTTCTTCTACTTCATCTGATTCACCCTCCAGACTTCATCTTCTCCTTCTCCTTCTTCTGCTTCTTCTGATTCACCCTCCAGACTTCACCTTCTCCTTCTCCTTCTTCTGCTTCTTCTGATTCACCCTCCAGACTTCACCTTCTCCTTCTCCTTCTTCTACATCTTCTGATTCAGCCTCCAGACTTCACCTTCTCCTTTTCCTTCTTCTACTTCTTCTGATTCACCCTCCAGACTTCACCTTCTCCTTCTCCTTCTTCTACTTCTTCTGATTCACCCTCCAGTCTTCACCTTCTCCTTTTCCTTCTTCTGCTTCTTCTGCTTCACCCTCCAGACTTCACCTTCTCCTTCTCCTTCTTCTACTTCTTCTGATTCACCCTCCAGACTTCACCTTCTCCTTCTCCTTCTTCTGCTTCTTCTGATTCACCCTCCAGACTTCACCTTCTCCTTCTCCTTATTCTGCTACTTCTGATTCACCCTCCAGACTTCACCTTCTCCTTCTCCTTCTTCTGCTTCTCCTGATTCACCCTCCAGACTTCACCTTCTCCTTCTCCTTCTTCTGCTTCTTCTGATTCACCCTCCAGACTTCACCTTCTCCTTCTCCTTCTTCTACTTCTTCTGTTTCACCCTCCAGACTTCATCTTCTCCTTCTCCTTCTTCTGCTTCTTCTGATACACCTTCCAGACTTCACCTTCTCCTTCTCCTTCTTCTGCTTCTTCTGATTCACCCTCCAGACTTCACCTTCTCCTTCTCCTTCTTCTACTTCTTCTGATTCACCCTCCAGACTTCACCTTCTCCTTCTCCTTCTTCTCCTTCTTCTGATTCACCCTCCAGACTTCACCTTCTCCTTCTCCTTCTTCTGCTTCTTCTGATTCACCCTCCAGACTTCACCTTCTCCTTCTCCTTTTTCTACTTCTTCTGATTCACCCTGCAGTCTTCACCTTCTCCTTCTCCTTCTTCTGCTTCTTCTGATTCACCCTCCAGACTTCACCTTCTCCTTCTCCTTCTTCTGCTTCTTCTGATTCACCCTCCTAACTTCACCTTCTCCTTCTCCTTCTTCTGCTTCTTCTGATTCACCCTCCAGACTTCACCTTCTCCTTCCCATCTTCTACTTCTTCTGATTCACCCTCCAGACTTCACCTTCTCCTTCTCCTTCGTCTACTTCTTCTGATTCACCCTCCAGACTACACCTTCTCCTTCTCCTTCTTCTACTTCTTCTGATTCACCCTCCAGACTTCACCTTCTCCTTCTCCTTCTTCTGCTTCTTCTGATTCACCCTGCAGACTTCACCTTCTCCTTCTCCTTCTTCTACTTCTTCTGATTCACCCTCCAGACTTCACCTTCTCCTTCTCCTTCTTCTACTTCTTCTGCTTCACCCTCCAGACATCACCTTCTCCTTCTCCTTCTTCTGCATCTTCTGCTGCGCCCTCCAGACTTCACCTTCTCCTTCTCCTTCTTCTACTTCTTCTGATTCAGCCTCCAGACTTCACCTTCTCCTTTTCCTTCTTCTACTTCTTCTGATTCACCCTCCAGACTTCACCTTCTCCTTCTCCTTCTTCTACTTCTTCTGATTCACCCTCCAGTCTTCACCTTCTCCTTTTCCTTCTTCTGCTTCTTCTGCTTCACCCTCCAGACTTCACCTTCTCCTTCTCTTTCTTCTACTTCTTCTGATTCACCCTCCAGACTTCACCTTCTCCTTCTCCTTCTTCTGCTTCTTCTGATTCACCTTCCAGACTTCACCTTCTCCTTCTCCTTCTTCTGCTTCTTCTGATTCACCCTCCAGACTTCACCTTCTCCTTCTCCTTCTTCTACTTCTTCTGATTCACCCTCCAGACTTCACCTTCTCCTTCTCCTTCTTCTACTTCTTCTGATTCACCCTCCAGACTTCACCTTCTCCTTCTCCTTCTTCTGCTTCTTCTGATTCACTCTCCAGACTTCACCTTCTCCTTCTCCTTCTTCTGCTTCTTCTGATTCACCCTCCTGACTTCACCTTCTCCTTCTCCTTCTTCTGCATCTTCTGCTGCGCCCTACAGACTTCACCTTCTCCTTCTCCTTCTTCTGCTTCTTCTGCTTCACCCTCCTGACTTCACCTTCTCCTTCTCCTTCTTCTGCTTCTTCTGATTCACCCTCCAGACCTCACCTTCTCCTTCTCCTTCTTCTACTTCTGATTCACCCTCCAGACTTCATCTTCTCCTTCTCCTTCTTCTGCTTCTTCTGATTCACCCTCCAAACTTCACCTTCTCCTTCTCCTTCTTCTGCTTCTTCTGATTCACCCTCCAGATTTCATCTTCTCCTTCTCCTTCTTCTACTTCTTCTGCTTCGCCCTCCAGACTTCACCTTCTCCTTCTCCTTCTTCTGCTTCTTCTGCTTCACCCTCCAGACTTCACCTTCTCCTTCTCCTTCTTCTGCTTCTTCTGCTTCACCCTCCTGACTTCACCTTCTCCTTCTCCTTCTTCTACTTCTTCTGATTCACCCTCCAGACTTCACCTTCTCCTTCTCCTTCTTCTGCTTCTTCTGCTTCACCCTCCAGACTTCACCTTCTCCTTCTCCTTCTTCTGCTTCTTCTGCTGCGCGCTCCAGACTTCACTTCTCCTTCTCCTTCTTCTGCTTCTTCTGCTTCACCCTCCTGACTTCACCTTCTCCTTCTCCTTCTTCTACTTCTTCTGCTTCACCCCCTGACTTCACCTTCTCCTTCTCCTTCTTCTGCTTCTTCTGATTCACCCTCCTAACTTCACCTTCTCCTTCTTCTTCTTCTGCTTCTTCTGATTCACCCTCCTGACTTCACCTTCTCCTTCTACTTCTTCTGCTTCTTCTGATTCACCCTCCAGACTTCACCTTCTCCTTCTCCATCTTCTGCTTCTTCTGATTCACCCTACAGACCTCACCTTCTCCTTCTCCTTCTTCTACTTCTTCTGATTCACCCTCCAGACTTCATCTTCTCCTTCTCCTTCTTCTGCTTCCTCTGATTCACCCTCCAGACTTCACCTTCTCCTTCTCCTTCTTCTGCTTCTTCTGATTCACCCTCCAGACTTCACCTTCTCCTTCTCCTTCTTCTACTTCTTCTGATTCAGCCTCCAGACTTCACCTTCTCCTTTTCCTTCTTCTACTTCTTCTGATTCACCCTCCAGACTTCACCTTCTCCTTCTCCTTCTTCTACTTCTTCTGATTCACCCTCCAGTCTTCACCTTCTCCTTTTCCTTATTCTGCTTCTTCTGCTTCACCCTCCAGACTTCACCTTCTCCTTCTCCTTCTTCTACTTCTTCTGATTCACCCTCCAGACTTCACCTTCTCCTTCTCCTTCTTCTGCTTCTTCCGATTCACCCTCCAGACTTCAACTTCTCCTTCTCCTTATTCTGCTTCTTCTCATTCACCCTCCAGACTTCACCTTCTCCTTCTCCTTCTTCTGCTTCTTCTGCTTCACCCTCCAGACTTCACCTTCTCCTTCTCCTTCTTCTACTTCTTCTGATTCACCCTCCAGACTTCACCTTCTCCTTCTCCTTCTTCTGCTTCTTCTGATTCACCCTCCAGACTTCACCTTCTCCTTCTCCTTCTTCTGCTTCTTCTGATTCACCCTCCAGACTTCACCTTCTCCTTCTCCTTCTTCTGCTTCTTCTGATTCACCCTCCAGTCTTCACCTTCTCCTTCTCCTTCTTCCGCTTCTTCTGATTCACTCTCCAGACTTCACCTTCTCCTTCTCCTTCTTCTGCTTCTTCTGATTCACCCTCCTGACTTCACCTTCTCCTTCTCCTTCTTCTACTTCTTCTGATTCACCCTCCAGACTTCACCTTCTCCTTCTCCTTCTTCTACTTCTTCTGCTTCGCCCTCCAGACTTCACCTTCTCCTTCTCCTTCTTCTGCTTCTTCTGCTTCACCCTCCAGACTTCACCTTCTCCTTCTCCTTCTTCTGCTTCTTCTGCTTCACCCTCCTGACTTCACCTTCTCCTTCTCCTTCTTCCACTTCTTCTGATTCACCCTCCAGACTTCACCTTCTCCTTCTCCTTCTTCTGCTTCTTCTGCTTCACCCTCCAGACTTCACCTTCTCCTTCTCCTTCTTCTGCTTCTTCTGCTGCGCCCTCCAGACTTCACTTCTCCTTCTCCTTCTTCTGCTTCTTCTGCTTCACCCTCCTGACTTCACCTTCTCCTTCTCCTTCTTCTACTTCTTCTGCTTCACCCCCCTGACTTCACCTTCTCCTTCTCCTTCTTCTGCTTCTTCTGATTCACCCTCCTAACTTCACCTTCTCCTTCTCCTTCTTCTGCTTCTTCTGATTCACCCTCCTGACTTCACCTTCTCCTTCTACTTCTTCTGCTTCTTCTGATTCACCCTCCAGACTTCACCTTCTCCTTCTCCTTCTTCTGCTTCTTCTGATTCACCCTCCAGACTTCACCTTCTCCTTCTCCTTCTTCTGCTTCTTCTGATTCACCCTCCAGACCTCACCTTCTCCTTCTCCTTCTTCTACTTCTTCTGATTCACCCTCCAGACTTCATCTTCTCCTTCTCCTTCTTCTGCTTCCTCTGATTCACCCTCCAGACTTCACCTTCTCCTTCTCCTTCTTCTGCTTCTTCTGATTCACCCTCCAGACTTCACCTTCTCCTTCTCCTTCTTCTACTTCTTCTGATTCAGCCTCCAGACTTCACCTTCTCCTTTTCCTTCTTCTACTTCTTCTGATTCACCCTCCAGACTTCACCTTCTCCTTCTCCTTCTTCTACTTCTTCTGATTCACCCTCCAGTCTTCACCTTCTCCTTTTCCTTCTTCTGCTTCTTCTGCTTCACCCTCCAGACTTCACCTTCTCCTTCTCCTTCTTCTACTTCTTCTGATTCACCCTCCAGACTTCACCTTCTCCTTCTCCTTCTTCTGCTTCTTCCGATTCACCCTCCAGACTTCACCTTCTCCTTCTCCTTATTCTGCTTCTTCTCATTCACCCTCCAGACTTCACCTTCTCCTTCTCCTTCTTCTGCTTCTTCTGATTCACCCTCCAGACTTCACCTTCTCCTTCTCCTTCTTCTGCTTCTTCTGATTCACCCTCCAGACTTCACCTTCTCCTTCTCCTTCTTCTGCTTCTTCCGATTCACCCTCCAGACTTCACCTTCTCCTTCTCCTTATTCTGCTTCTTCTCATTCACCCTCCAGACTTCACCTTCTCCTTCTCCTTCTTCTGCTTCTTCTGATTCACCCTCCAGACTTCACCTTCTCCTTCTCCTTCTTCTACTTCTTCTGATTCAGCCTCCAGACTTCACCTTCTCCTTTTCCTTCTTCTACTTCTTCTGATTCACCCTCCAGACTTCACCTTCTCCTTCTACTTCTTCTACTTCTTCTGATTCACCCTCCAGTCTTCACCTTCTCCTTTTCCTTCTTCTGCTTCTTCTGCTTCACCCTCCAGACTTTACCTTCTCCTTCTCCTTCTTCTACTTCTTCTGATTCACCCACCAGACTTCACCTTCTCCTTCTCCTTCTTCTGCTTCTTCCGATTCAAACTCCAGACTTCACCTTCTCCTTCTCCTTATTCTGCTTCTTCTGATTCACCCTCCAGACTTCACCTTCTCCTTCTCCTTCTTCTGCTTCTTCTGATTCACCCTCCAGACTTCACCTTCTCCTTCTCCTTCTTCTGCTTCTTCTGATTCACCCTCCAGACTTCACCTTCTCCTTCTCCTTTCTTCTACTTCTTCTGATTCACCCTCCAGACTTCATCTTCTCCTTCTCCTTCTTCTGCTTCTTCTGATTCACCTTCCAGACTTCACCTTCTCCTTCTCCTTCTTCTGCTTCTCCTGATTCACCCTCCAGACTTCACCTTCTCCTTCTCCTTCTTCTACTTCTTCTGATTCACCCTCCAGACTTCACCTTCTCCTTCTCCTTCTTCTGCTTCTTCCGATTCAAACTCCAGACTTCACCTTCTCCTTCTCCTTATTCTGCTTCTTCTGATTCACCCTCCAGACTTCACCTTCTCCTTCTCCTTCTTCTGCTTCTTCTGATTCACCCTCCAGACTTCACCTTCTCCTTCTCCTTCTTCTGCTTCTTCTGATTCACCCTCCAGTCTTCACCTTCTCCTTCTCCTTCTTCCGCTTCTTCTGATTCACTCTCCAGACTTCACCTTCTCCTTCTCCTTCTTCTGCTTCTTCTGATTCACCCTCCTGACTTCACCTTCTCCTTCTCCTTCTTCTACTTCTTCTGATTCACCCTCCAGACTTCACCTTCTCCTTCTCCTTCTTCTACTTCTTCTGCTTCGCCCTCCAGACTTCACCTTCTCCTTCTCCTTCTTCTGCTTCTTCTGCTTCACCCTCCAGACTTCACCTTCTCCTTCTCCTTCTTCTGCTTCTTCTGCTTCACCCTCCTGACTTCACCTTCTCCTTCTCCTTCTTCCACTTCTTCTGATTCAACCTCCAGACTTCACCTTCTCCTTCTCCTTCTTCTGCTTCTTCTGCTTCACCCTCCAGACTTCACCTTCTCCTTCTCCTTCTTCTGCTTCTTCTGCTGCGCCCTCCAGACTTCACTTCTCCTTCTCCTTCTTCTGCTTCTTCTGCTTCACCCTCCTGACTTCACCTTCTCCTTCTCCTTCTTCTACTTCTTCTGCTTCACCCCCTTGACTTCACCTTCTCCTTCTCCTTCTTCTGCTTCTTCTGATTCACCCTCCTAACTTCACCTTCTCCTTCTCCTTCTTCTGCTTCTTCTGATTCACCCTCCTGACTTCACCTTCTCCTTCTACTTCTTCTGCTTCTTCTGATTCACCCTCCAGACTTCACCTTCTCCTTCTCCTTCTTCTGCTTCTTCTGATTCACCCTCCAGACTTCACCTTCTCCTTCTCCTTCTTCTGCTTCTTCTGATTCACCCTCCAGACCTCACCTTCTCCTTCTCCTTCTTCTACTTCTTCTGATTCACCCTCCAGACTTCATCTTCTCCTTCTCCTTCTTCTGCTTCCTCTGATTCACCCTCCAGACTTCACCTTCTCCTTCTCCTTCTTCTGCTTCTTCTGATTCACCCTCCAGACTTCACCTTCTCCTTCTCCTTCTTCTACTTCTTCTGATTCAGCCTCCAGACTTCACCTTCTCCTTTTCCTTCTTCTACTTCTTCTGATTCACCCTCCAGACTTCACCTTCTCCTTCTCCTTCTTCTACTTCTTCTGATTCACCCTCCAGTCTTCACCTTCTCCTTTTCCTTCTTCTGCTTCTTCTGCTTCACCCTCCAGACTTCACCTTCTCCTTCTCCTTCTTCTACTTCTTCTGATTCACCCTCCAGACTTCACCTTCTCCTTCTCCTTCTTCTGCTTCTTCCGATTCACCCTCCAGACTTCACCTTCTCCTTCTCCTTATTCTGCTTCTTCTCATTCACCCTCCAGACTTCACCTTCTCCTTCTCCTTCTTCTGCTTCTTCTGATTCACCCTCCAGACTTCACCTTCTCCTTCTCCTTCTTCTGCTTCTTCTGATTCACCCTCCAGACTTCACCTTCTCCTTCTCCTTCTTCTGCTTCTTCCGATTCACCCTCCAGACTTCACCTTCTCCTTCTCCTTATTCTGCTTCTTCTCATTCACCCTCCAGACTTCACCTTCTCCTTCTCCTTCTTCTGCTTCTTCTGATTCACCCTCCAGACTTCACCTTCTCCTTCTCCTTATTCTGCTTCTTCTGATTCACCCTCCAGACTTCACCTTCTCCTTCTCCTTCTTCTGCTTCTTCTGATTCACCCTCCAGACTTCACCTTCTCCTTCTCCTTCTTCTGCTTCTTCTGATTCACCCTCCAGACTTCACCTTCTCCTTCTCCTTTCTTCTACTTCTTCTGATTCACCCTCCAGACTTCATCTTCTCCTTCTCCTTCTTCTGCTTCTTCTGATTCACCTTCCAGACTTCACCTTCTCCTTCTCCTTCTTCTGCTTCTCCTGATTCACCCTCCAGACTTCACCTTCTCCTTCTCCTTCTTCTACTTCTTCTGATTCACCCTCCAGACTTCACCTTCTCCTTCTCCTTCTTCTACTTCATCTGATGCACCCTCCAGACTTCACCTTCTCCTTCTCCTTCTTCTGCTTCTTCTGATTCACACTCCAGACTTCACCTTCTCCTTCTCCTTCTTCTACTTCTTCTGATTCACCCTCCAGTCTTCACCTTCTCCTTCTCCTTCTTCTGCTTCTTCTGATTCACCCTCCAGACTTCACCTTCTCCTTCTCCTTCTTCTGCTTCTTCTGATTCACCCTCCTGACTTCACCTTCTCCTTCTCCTTCTTCTGCTTCTTCTGATTCACCCTCCAGACTTCACCTTCTCCTTCTCCTTCTTCTGCTTCTTCTGATTCACCCTCCAGACCTCACCTTCTCCTTCTCCTTCTTCTACTTCTTCTGATTCACCCTCCAGACTTCATCTTCTCCTTCTCCTTCTTCTGCTTCTTCTGATTCACCCTCCAGACTTCACCTTCTCCTTCTCCTTCTTCTGCTTCTTCTGATTCACCCTCCAGACTTCACCTTCTCCTTCTCCTTCTTCTACATCTTCTGATTCAGCCTCCAGACTTCACCTTCTCCTTTTCCTTCTTCTACTTCTTCTGATTCACCCTCCAGACTTCACCTTCTCCTTCTCCTTCTTCTACTTCTTCTGATTCACCCTCCAGTCTTCACCTTCTCCTTTTCCTTCTTCTGCTTCTTCTGCTTCACCCTCCAGACTTCACCTTCTCCTTCTCCTTCTTCTACTTCTTCTGATTCACCCTCCAGACTTCACCTTCTCCTTCTCCTTCTTCTGCTTCTTCTGATTCACCCTCCAGACTTCACCTTCTCCTTCTCCTTATTCTGCTTCTTCTGATTCACCCTCCAGACTTCACCTTCTCCTTCTCCTTCTTCTGCTTCTTCTGATTCACCCTCCAGACTTCACCTTCTCCTTCTCCTTCTTCTGCTTCTTCTGATTCACCCTCCAGACCTCACCTTCTCCTTCTCCTTCTTCTACTTCTTCTGATTCACCCTCCAGACTTCATCTTCTCCTTCTCCTTCTTCTGCTTCTTCTGATACACCTTCCAGACTTCACCTTCTCCTTCTCCTTCTTCTGCTTCTTCTGATTCACCCTCCAGACTTCACCTTCTCCTTCTCCTTCTTCTACTTCTTCTGATTAACCCTCCAGACTTCACCTTCTCCTTCTCCTTCTTCTCCTTCTTCTGATTCACCCTCCAGACTTCACCTTCTCCTTCTACTTCTTCTGCTTCTTCTGATTCACCCTCCAGACTTCACCTTCTCCTTCTCCTTTTTCTACTTCTTCTGATTCACCCTCCAGTCTTCACCTTCTCCTTCTCCTTCTTCTGCTTCTTCTGATTCACCCTCCAGACTTCACCTTCTCCTTCTCCTTCTTCTGCTTCTTCTGATTCACCCTCCTGACTTCACCTTCTCCTTCTCCTTCTTCTGCTTCTTCTGATTCACCCTCCAGACTTCACCTTCTCCTTCCAATCTTCTGCTTCTTCTGATTCACCCTCCAGACTTCACCTTCTCCTTCTCCTTCGTCTACTTCTTCTGATTCACCCTCCAGACTACACCTTCTCCTTCTCCTTCTTCTACTTCTTCTGATTCACCCTCCAGACTTCACCTTCTCCTTCTCCTTCTTCTGCTTCTTCTGATTCACCCTGCAGACTTCACCTTCTCCTTCTCCTTCTTCTACTTCTTCTGATTCACCCTCCAGACTTCACCTTCTCCTTCTCCTTCTTCTACTTCTTCTGCTTCACCCTCCAGACATCACCTTCTCCTTCTCCTTCTTCTGCATCTTCTGCTGCGCCCTCCAGACTTCACCTCCTCCTTCTCCTTCTTCTACTTCTTCTGATTCAGCCTCCAGACTTCACCTTCAACTTTTCCTTCTTCTACTTCTTCTGATTCTCCCTCCAGACTTCACCTTCTCCTTCTCCTTCTTCTACTTCTTCTGATTCACCCTCCAGTCTTCACCTTCTCCTTTTCCTTCTTCTGCTTCTTCTGCTTCACCCTCCAGACTTCACCTTCTCCTTCTCTTTCTTCTACTTCTTCTGATTCACCCTCCAGACTTCACCTTCTCCTTCTCCTTCTTCTGCTTCTTCTGATTCACCTTCCAGACTTCACCTTCTCCTTCTCCTTCTTCTGCTTCTTCTGATTCACCCTCCAGTCTTCACCTTCTCCTTCTCCTTCTTCCGCTTCTTCTGATTCACTCTCCAGACTTCACCTTCTCCTTCTCCTTCTTCTGCTTCTTCTGATTCACCCTCCTGACTTCACCTTCTCCTTCTCCTTCTTCTACTTCTTCTGATTCACCCTCCAGACTTCACCTTCTCCTTCTCCTTCTTCTACTTCTTCTGCTTCGCCCTCCAGACTTCACCTTCTCCTTCTCCTTCTTCTGCTTCTTCTGCTTCACCCTCCAGACTTCACCTTCTCCTTCTCCTTCTTCTGCTTCTTCTGCTTCACCCTCCTGACTTCACCTTCTCCTTCTCCTTCTTCCACTTCTTCTGATTCACCCTCCAGACTTCACCTTCTCCTTCTCCTTCTTCTGCTTCTTCTGCTTCACCCTCCAGACTTCACCTTCTCCTTCTCCTTCTTCTGCTTCTTCTGCTGCGCCCTCCAGACTTCACTTCTCCTTCTCCTTCTTCTGCTTCTTCTGCTTCACCCTCCTGACTTCACCTTCTCCTTCTCCTTCTTCTACTTCTTCTGCTTCACCCCCCTGACTTCACCTTCTCCTTCTCCTTCTTCTGCTTCTTCTGATTCACCCTCCTAACTTCACCTTCTCCTTCTCCTTCTTCTGCTTCTTCTGATTCACCCTCCTGACTTCACCTTCTCCTTCTACTTCTTCTGCTTCTTCTGATTCACCCTCCAGACTTCACCTTCTCCTTCTCCTTCTTCTGCTTCTTCTGATTCACCCTCCAGACTTCACCTTCTCCTTCTCCTTCTTCTGCTTCTTCTGATTCACCCTCCAGACCTCACCTTCTCCTTCTCCTTCTTCTACTTCTTCTGATTCACCCTCCAGACTTCATCTTCTCCTTCTCCTTCTTCTGCTTCCTCTGATTCACCCTCCAGACTTCACCTTCTCCTTCTCCTTCTTCTGCTTCTTCTGATTCACCCTCCAGACTTCACCTTCTCCTTCTCCTTCTTCTACTTCTTCTGATTCAGCCTCCAGACTTCACCTTCTCCTTTTCCTTCTTCTACTTCTTCTGATTCACCCTCCAGACTTCACCTTCTCCTTCTCCTTCTTCTACTTCTTCTGATTCACCCTCCAGTCTTCACCTTCTCCTTTTCCTTCTTCTGCTTCTTCTGCTTCACCCTCCAGACTTCACCTTCTCCTTCTCCTTCTTCTACTTCTTCTGATTCACCCTCCAGACTTCACCTTCTCCTTCTCCTTCTTCTGCTTCTTCCGATTCACCCTCCAGACTTCACCTTCTCCTTCTCCTTATTCTGCTTCTTCTCATTCACCCTCCAGACTTCACCTTCTCCTTCTCCTTCTTCTGCTTCTTCTGATTCACCCTCCAGACTTCACCTTCTCCTTCTCCTTCTTCTGCTTCTTCTGATTCACCCTCCAGACTTCACCTTCTCCTTCTCCTTCTTCTGCTTCTTCCGATTCACCCTCCAGACTTCACCTTCTCCTTCTCCTTATTCTGCTTCTTCTCATTCACCCTCCAGACTTCACCTTCTCCTTCTCCTTCTTCTGCTTCTTCTGATTCACCCTCCAGACTTCACCTTCTCCTTCTCCTTCTTCTACTTCTTCTGATTCAGCCTCCAGACTTCACCTTCTCCTTTTCCTTCTTCTACTTCTTCTGATTCACCCTACAGACTTCACCTTCTCCTTCTACTTCTTCTACTTCTTCTGATTCACCCTCCAGTCTTCACCTTCTCCTTTTCCTTCTTCTGCTTCTTCTGCTTCACCCTCCAGACTTTACCTTCTCCTTCTCCTTCTTCTACTTCTTCTGATTCACCCACCAGACTTCACCTTCTCCTTCTCCTTCTTCTGCTTCTTCCGATTCAAACTCCAGACTTCACCTTCTCCTTCTCCTTATTCTGCTTCTTCTGATTCACCCTCCAGACTTCACCTTCTCCTTCTCCTTCTTCTGCTTCTTCTGATTCACCCTCCAGACTTCACCTTCTCCTTCTCCTTCTTCTGCTTCTTCTGATTCACCCTCCAGACTTCACCTTCTCCTTCTCCTTTCTTCTACTTCTTCTGATTCACCCTCCAGACTTCATCTTCTCCTTCTCCTTCTTCTGCTTCTTCTGATTCACCTTCCAGACTTCACCTTCTCCTTCTCCTTCTTCTGCTTCTCCTGATTCACCCTCCAGACTTCACCTTCTCCTTCTCCTTCTTCTACTTCTTCTGATTCACCCTCCAGACTTCACCTTCTCCTTCTCCTTCTTCTACTTCATCTGATGCACCCTCCAGACTTCACCTTCTCCTTCTCCTTCTTCTGCTTCTTCTGATTCACACTCCAGACTTCACCTTCTCCTTCTCCTTCTTCTACTTCTTCTGATTCACCCTCCAGTCTTCACCTTCTCCTTCTCCTTCTTCTGCTTCTTCTGATTCACCCTCCAGACTTCACCTTCTCCTTCTCCTTCTTCTGCTTCTTCTGATTCACCCTCCTGACTTCACCTTCTCCTTCTCCTTCTTCTGCTTCTTCTGATTCACCCTCCAGACTTCACCTTCTCCTTCTCCTTCTTCTGCTTCTTCTGATTCACCCTCCAGACCTCACCTTCTCCTTCTCCTTCTTCTACTTCTTCTGATTCACCCTCCAGACTTCATCTTCTCCTTCTCCTTCTTCTGCTTCTTCTGATTCACCCTCCAGACTTCACCTTCTCCTTCTCCTTCTTCTGCTTCTTCTGATTCACCCTCCAGACTTCACCTTCTCCTTCTCCTTCTTCTACATCTTCTGATTCAGCCTCCAGACTTCACCTTCTCCTTTTCCTTCTTCTACTTCTTCTGATTCACCCTCCAGACTTCACCTTCTCCTTCTCCTTCTTCTACTTCTTCTGATTCACCCTCCAGTCTTCACCTTCTCCTTTTCCTTCTTCTGCTTCTTCTGCTTCACCCTCCAGACTTCACCTTCTCCTTCTCCTTCTTCTACTTCTTCTGATTCACCCTCCAGACTTCACCTTCTCCTTCTCCTTCTTCTGCTTCTTCTGATTCACCCTCCAGACTTCACCTTCTCCTTCTCCTTATTCTGCTTCTTCTGATTCACCCTCCAGACTTCACCTTCTCCTTCTCCTTCTTCTGCTTCTTCTGATTCACCCTCCAGACTTCACCTTCTCCTTCTCCTTCTTCTGCTTCTTCTGATTCACCCTCCAGACCTCACCTTCTCCTTCTCCTTCTTCTACTTCTTCTGATTCACCCTCCAGACTTCATCTTCTCCTTCTCCTTCTTCTGCTTCTTCTGATACACCTTCCAGACTTCACCTTCTCCTTCTCCTTCTTCTGCTTCTTCTGATTCACCCTCCAGACTTCACCTTCTCCTTCTCCTTCTTCTACTTCTTCTGATTAACCCTCCAGACTTCACCTTCTCCTTCTCCTTCTTCTCCTTCTTCTGATTCACCCTCCAGACTTCACCTTCTCCTTCTACTTCTTCTGCTTCTTCTGATTCAACCTCCAGACTTCACCTTCTCCTTCTCCTTTTTCTACTTCTTCTGATTCACCCTCCAGTCTTCACCTTCTCCTTCTCCTTCTTCTGCTTCTTCTGATTCACCCTCCAGACTTCACCTTCTCCTTCTCCTTCTTCTGCTTCTTCTGATTCACCCTCCTGACTTCACCTTCTCCTTCTCCTTCTTCTGCTTCTTCTGATTCACCCTCCAGACTTCACCTTCTCCTTCCAATCTTCTGCTTCTTCTGATTCACCCTCCAGACTTCACCTTCTCCTTCTCCTTCGTCTACTTCTTCTGATTCACCCTCCAGACTACACCTTCTCCTTCTCCTTCTTCTACTTCTTCTGATTCACCCTCCAGACTTCACCTTCTCCTTCTCCTTCTTCTGCTTCTTCTGATTCACCCTGCAGACTTCACCTTCTCCTTCTCCTTCTTCTACTTCTTCTGATTCACCCTCCAGACTTCACCTTCTCCTTCTCCTTCTTCTACTTCTTCTGCTTCACCCTCCAGACATCAACTTCTCCTTCTCCTTCTTCTGCATCTTCTGCTGCGCCCTCCAGACTTCACCTCCTCCTTCTCCTTCTTCTACTTCTTCTGATTCAGCCTCCAGACTTCACCTTCAACTTTTCCTTCTTCTACTTCTTCTGATTCTCCCTCCAGACTTCACCTTCTCCTTCTCCTTCTTCTACTTCTTCTGATTCACCCTCCAGTCTTCACCTTCTCCTTTTCCTTCTTCTGCTTCTTCTGCTTCACCCTCCAGACTTCACCTTCTCCTTCTCTTTCTTCTACTTCTTCTGATTCACCCTCCAGACTTCACCTTCTCCTTCTCCTTCTTCTGCTTCTTCTGATTCACCTTCCAGACTTCACCTTCTCCTTCTCCTTCTTCTGCTTCTTCTGATTCACCCTCCAGACTTCTCCTTCTCCTTCTCCTTCTTCTACTTCTTCTGATTCACCCTCCAGACTTCACCTTCTCCTTCTCCTTCTTCTACTTCTTCTGATTCACCCTCCAGACTTCACCTTCTCCTTCTCCTTCTTCTGCTTCTTCTGATTCACTCTCCAGACTTCACCTTCTCCTTCTCCTTCTTCTGCTTCTTCTGATTCACCCTCCTGACTTCACCTTCTCCTTCTCCTTCTTCTGCATCTTCTGCTGCGCCCTACAGACTTCACCTTCTCCTTCTCCTTCTTCTGCTTCTTCTGCTTCACCCTCCTGACTTCACCTTCTCCTTCTCCTTCTTCTGCTTCTTCTGATTCACCCTCCAGACCTCACCTTCTCCTTCTCCTTCTTCTACTTCTGATTCACCCTCCAGACTTCATCTTCTCCTTCTCCTTCTTCTGCTTCTTCTGATTCACCCTCCAAACTTCACCTTCTCCTTCTCCTTCTTCTGCTTCTTCTGATTCACCCTCCAGAATTCACCTTCTCCTTCTCCTTCTTCTACTTCTTCTGATTCACCCTCCAGACTTCACCTTCTCCTTCTCCTTCTTCTACTTCTTCTGCTTCGCCCTCCAGACTTCACCTTCTCCTTCTCCTTCTTCTGCTTCTTCTGCGTCACCCTCCAGACTTCACCTTCTCCTTCTCCTTCTTCTGCTTCTTCTGCTTCACCCTCCTGACTTCACCTTTCCTTCTCCTTCTTCTACTTCTTCTGCTTCACCCCCCTGACTTCACCTTCTCCTTCTCCTTCTTCTGCTTCTTCTGATTCACCCTCCTAACTTCACCTTCTCCTTCTCCTTCTTCTGCTTCTTCTGATTCACCCTCCTGACTTCACCTTCTCCTTCTACTTCTTCTGCTTCTTCTGATTCACCCTCCAGACTTCACCTTCTCCTTCTCCTTCTTCTGCTTCTTCTGATTCACCCTCCAGACTTCACCTTCTCCTTCTCCTTCTTCTGCTTCTTCTGATTCACCCTTCAGACCTCACCTTCTCCTTCTCCTTCTACTTCTTCTGATTCACCCTCCAGACTTCATCTTCTCCTTCTCCTTCTTCTGCTTCCTCTGATTCACCCTCCAGACTTCACCTTCTCCTTCTCCTTCTTCTGCTTCTTCTGATTCACCCTCCAGACTTCACCTTCTCCTTCTCCTTCTTCTACTTCTTCTGATTCAGCCTCCAGACTTCACCTTCTCCTTTTCCTTCTTCTACTTCTTCTGATTCACCCTCCAGACTTCACCTTCTCCTTCTCCTTCTTCTACTTCTTCTGATTCACCCTCCAGTCTTCACCTTCTCCTTTTCCTTCTTCTGCTTCTTCTGCTTCACCCTCCAGACTTCACCTTCTCCTTCTCCTTCTTCTACTTCTTCTGATTCACCCTCCAGACTTCACCTTCTCCGTATCCTTCTTCTGCTTCTTCCGATTCACCCTCCAGACTTCACCTTCTCCTTCTCCTTATTCTGCTTCTTCTCATTCACCCTCCAGACTTCACCTTCTCCTTCTTCTGCTTCTTCTGATTCACCCTCCAGACTTCACCTTCTCCTTCTCCTTCTTCTGCTTCTTTTGATTCACCCTCCAGACTTCACCTTCTCCTTCTCCTTCTTCTGCTTCTTCTGATTCACCCTCCAGTCTTCACCTTCTCCTTCTCCTTCTTCCGCTTCTTCTGATTCACTCTCCAGACTTCACCTTCTCCTTCTCCTTCTTCTGCTTCTTCTGATTCACCCTCCTGACTTCACCTTCTCCTTCTCCTTCTTATGCATCTTCTGCTGCGCCCTACAGACTTCACCTTCTCCTTCTCCTTCTTCTGCTTCTTCTGCTTCACCCTCCTGACTTCACCTTCTCCTTCTCCTTCTTCTGCTTCTTCTGATTCACCCTCCAGACCTCACCTTCTCCTTCTCCTTCTTCTACTTCTGATTCACCCTCCAGACTTCATCTTCTCCTTCTCCTTCTTCTGCTTCTTCTGATTCACCCTCCAAACTTCACCTTCTCCTTCTCCTTCTTCTGCTTCTTCTGATTCACCCTCCAGAATTCACCTTCTCCTTCTCCTTCTTCTACTTCTTCTGATTCACCCTCCAGACTTCACCTTCTCCTTCTCCTTCTTCTACTTCTTCTGCTTCGCCCTCCAGACTTCACCTTCTCCTTCTCCTTCTTCTGCTTCTTCTGCTTCACCCTCCAGACTTCACCTTCTCCTTCTCCTTCTTCTACTTCTTCTGATTCACCCTCCAGACTTCACCTTCTCCTTCTCCTTCTTCTGCTTCTTCTGCTTCACCCTCCAGACTTCACCTTCTCCTTCTCCTTCTTCTGCTTCTTCTGCTGCGCCCTCCAGACTTCACTTCTCCTTCTCCTTCTTCTGCTTCTTCTGCTTCACCCTCCTGACTTCACCTTCTCCTTCTCCTTCTTCTACTTCTTCTGCTTCACCCCCCTGACTTCACCTTCTCCTTCTCCTTCTTCTGCTTCTTCTGATTCACCCTCCTAACTTCACCTTCTCCTTCTCCTTCTTCTGCTTCTTCTGATTCACCCTCCTGACTTCACCTTCTCCTTCTACTTCTTCTGCTTCTTCTGATTCACCCTCCAGACTTCACCTTCTCCTTCTCCTTCTTCTGCTTCTTCTGATTCACCCTCCAGACTTCACCTTCTCCTTCTCCTTCTTCTGCTTCTTCTGATTCACCCTCCAGACTTCACCTTCTCCTTCTCCTTCTTCTGCTTCCTCTGATTCACCCTCCAGACTTCACCTTCTCCTTCTCCTTCTTCTGCTTCTTCTGATTCACCCTCCAGACTTCACCTTCTCCTTCTCCTTCTTCTGCTTCTTCTGATTCACCCTCCAGACTTCACCTTCTCCTTCTCCTTCTTCTGCTTCTTCTGATTCACCCTCCAGACCTCACCTTCTCCTTCTCCTTCTTCTACTTCTTCTGATTCACCCTCCAGACTTCATCTTCTCCTTCTCCTTCTTCTGCTTCTTCTGATACACCTTCCAGACTTCACCTTCTCCTTCTCCTTCTTCTGCTTCTTCTGATTCACCCTCCAGACTTCACCTTCTCCTTCTCCTTCTTCTACTTCTTCTGATTAACCCTCCAGACTTCACCTTCTCCTTCTCCTTCTTCTCCTTCTTCTGATTCACCCTCCAGACTTCACCTTCTCCTTCTACTTCTTCTGCTTCTTCTGATTCAACCTCCAGACTTCACCTTCTCCTTCTCCTTTTTCTACTTCTTCTGATTCACCCTCCAGTCTTCACCTTCTCCTTCTCCTTCTTCTGCTTCTTCTGATTCACCCTCCAGACTTCACCTTCTCCTTCTCCTTCTTCTGCTTCTTCTGATTCACCCTCCTGACTTCACCTTCTCCTTCTCCTTCTTCTGCTTCTTCTGATTCACCCTCCAGACTTCACCTTCTCCTTCCAATCTTCTGCTTCTTCTGATTCACCCTCCAGACTTCACCTTCTCCTTCTCCTTCGTCTACTTCTTCTGATTCACACTCCAGACTACACCTTCTCCTTCTCCTTCTTCTACTTCTTCTGATTCACCCTCCAGACTTCACCTTCTCCTTCTCCTTCTTCTGCTTCTTCTGATTCACCCTGCAGACTTCACCTTCTCCTTCTCCTTCTTCTACTTCTTCTGATTCACCCTCCAGACTTCACCTTCTCCTTCTCCTTCTTCTACTTCTTCTGCTTCACCCTCCAGACATCAACTTCTCCTTCTCCTTCTTCTGCATCTTCTGCTGCGCCCTCCAGACTTCACCTCCTCCTTCTCCTTCTTCTACTTCTTCTGATTCAGCCTCCAGACTTCACCTTCAACTTTTCCTTCTTCTACTTCTTCTGATTCTCCCTCCAGACTTCACCTTCTCCTTCTCCTTCTTCTACTTCTTCTGATTCACCCTCCAGTCTTCACCTTCTCCTTTTCCTTCTTCTGCTTCTTCTGCTTCACCCTCCAGACTTCACCTTCTCCTTCTCTTTCTTCTACTTCTTCTGATTCACCCTCCAGACTTCACCTTCTCCTTCTCCTTCTTCTGCTTCTTCTGATTCACCTTCCAGACTTCACCTTCTCCTTCTCCTTCTTCTGCTTCTTCTGATTCACCCTCCAGACTTCTCCTTCTCCTTCTCCTTCTTCTACTTCTTCTGATTCACCCTCCAGACTTCACCTTCTCCTTCTCCTTCTTCTACTTCTTCTGATTCACCCTCCAGACTTCACCTTCTCCTTCTCCTTCTTCTGCTTCTTCTGATTCACTCTCCAGACTTCACCTTCTCCTTCTCCTTCTTCTGCTTCTTCTGATTCACCCTCCTGACTTCACCTTCTCCTTCTCCTTCTTCTGCATCTTCTGCTGCGCCCTACAGACTTCACCTTCTCCTTCTCCTTCTTCTGCTTCTTCTGCTTCACCCTCCTGACTTCACCTTCTCCTTCTCCTTCTTCTGCTTCTTCTGATTCACCCTCCAGACCTCACCTTCTCCTTCTCCTTCTTCTACTTCTGATTCACCCTCCAGACTTCATCTTCTCCTTCTCCTTCTTCTGCTTCTTCTGATTCACCCTCCAAACTTCACCTTCTCCTTCTCCTTCTTCTGCTTCTTCTGATTCACCCTCCAGAATTCACCTTCTCCTTCTCCTTCTTCTACTTCTTCTGATTCACCCTCCAGACTTCACCTTCTCCTTCTCCTTCTTCTACTTCTTCTGCTTCGCCCTCCAGACTTCACCTTCTCCTTCTCCTTCTTCTGCTTCTTCTGCGTCACCCTCCAGACTTCACCTTCTCCTTCTCCTTCTTCTGCTTCTTCTGCTTCACCCTCCTGACTTCACCTTTCCTTCTCCTTCTTCTACTTCTTCTGCTTCACCCCCCTGACTTCACCTTCTCCTTCTCCTTCTTCTGCTTCTTCTGATTCACCCTCCTAACTTCACCTTCTCCTTCTCCTTCTTCTGCTTCTTCTGATTCACCCTCCTGACTTCACCTTCTCCTTCTACTTCTTCTGCTTCTTCTGATTCACCCTCCAGACTTCACCTTCTCCTTCTCCTTCTTTTGCTTCTTCTGATTCACCCTCCAGACTTCACCTTCTCCTTCTCCTTCTTCTGCTTCTTCTGATTCACCCTTCAGACCTCACCTTCTCCTTCTCCTTCTACTTCTTCTGATTCACCCTCCAGACTTCATCTTCTCCTTCTCCTTCTTCTGCTTCCTCTGATTCACCCTCCAGACTTCACCTTCTCCTTCTCCTTCTTCTGCTTCTTCTGATTCACCCTCCAGACTTCACCTTCTCCTTCTCCTTCTTCTACTTCTTCTGATTCAGCCTCCAGACTTCACCTTCTCCTTTTCCTTCTTCTACTTCTTCTGATTCACCCTCCAGACTTCACCTTCTCCTTCTCCTTCTTCTACTTCTTCTGATTCACCCTCCAGTCTTCACCTTCTCCTTTTCCTTCTTCTGCTTCTTCTGCTTCACCCTCCAGACTTCACCTTCTCCTTCTCCTTCTTCTACTTCTTCTGATTCACCCTCCAGACTTCACCTTCTCCTTATCCTTCTTCTGCTTCTTCCGATTCACCCTCCAGACTTCACCTTCTCCTTCTCCTTATTCTGCTTCTTCTCATTCACCCTCCAGACTTCACCTTCTCCTTCTTCTGCTTCTTCTGATTCACCCTCCAGACTTCACCTTCTCCTTCTCCTTCTTCTGCTTCTTTTGATTCACCCTCCAGACTTCACCTTCTCCTTCTCCTTCTTCTGCTTCTTCTGATTCACCCTCCAGTCTTCACCTTCTCCTTCTCCTTCTTCCGCTTCTTCTGATTCACTCTCCAGACTTCACCTTCTCCTTCTCCTTCTTCTGCTTCTTCTGATTCACCCTCCTGACTTCACCTTCTCCTTCTCCTTCTTCTGCATCTTCTGCTGCGCCCTACAGACTTCACCTTCTCCTTCTCCTTCTTCTGCTTCTTCTGCTTCACCCTCCTGACTTCACCTTCTCCTTCTCCTTCTTCTGCTTCTTCTGATTCACCCTCCAGACCTCACCTTCTCCTTCTCCTTCTTCTACTTCTGATTCACCCTCCAGACTTCATCTTCTCCTTCTCCTTCTTCTGCTTCTTCTGATTCACCCTCCAAACTTCACCTTCTCCTTCTCCTTCTTCTGCTTCTTCTGATTCACCCTCCAGAATTCACCTTCTCCTTCTCCTTCTTCTACTTCTTCTGATTCACCCTCCAGACTTCACCTTCTCCTTCTCCTTCTTCTACTTCTTCTGCTTCGCCCTCCAGACTTCACCTTCTCCTTCTCCTTCTTCTGCTTCTTCTGCTTCACCCTCCAGACTTCACCTTCTCCTTCTCCTTCTTCTACTTCTTCTGATTCACCCTCCAGACTTCACCTTCTCCTTCTCCTTCTTCTGCTTCTTCTGCTTCACCCTCCAGACTTCACCTTCTCCTTCTCCTTCTTCTGCTTCTTCTGCTGCGCCCTCCAGACTTCACTTCTCCTTCTCCTTCTTCTGCTTCTTCTGCTTCACCCTCCTGACTTCACCTTCTCCTTCTCCTTCTTCTACTTCTTCTGCTTCACCCCCCTGACTTCACCTTCTCCTTCTCCTTCTTCTGCTTCTTCTGATTCACCCTCCTAACTTCACCTTCTCCTTCTCCTTCTTCTGCTTCTTCTGATTCACCCTCCTGACTTCACCTTCTCCTTCTACTTCTTCTGCTTCTTCTGATTCACCCTCCAGACTTCACCTTCTCCTTCTCCTTCTTCTGCTTCTTCTGATTCACCCTCCAGACTTCACCTTCTCCTTCTCCTTCTTCTGCTTCTTCTGATTCACCCTCCAGACTTCACCTTCTCCTTCTCCTTCTTCTGCTTCCTCTGATTCACCCTCCAGACTTCACCTTCTCCTTCTCCTTCTTCTGCTTCTTCTGATTCACCCTCCAGACTTCACCTTCTCCTTCTCCTTCTTCTACTTCTTCTGATTCAGCCTCCAGACTTCACCTTCTCCTTTTCCTTCTTCTACTTCTTCTGATTCACCCTCCAGACTTCACCTTCTCCTTCTCCTTCTTCTACTTCTTCTGATTCACCCTCCAGTCTTCACCTTCTCCTTTTCCTTCTTCTGCTTCTTCTGCTTCACCCTCCAGACTTCACCTTCTCCTTCTCCTTCTTCTACTTCTTCTGATTCACCCTCCAGACTTCACCTTCTCCTTCTCCTTCTTCTGCTTCTTCCGATTCACCTTCCAGACTTCACCTTCTCCTTCTCCTTATTCTGCTTCTTCTCATTCACCCTCCAGACTTCACCTTCTCCTTCTCCTTCTTCTGCTTCTTCTGATTCACCCTCCAGACTTCACCTTCTCCTTCTCCTTCTTCTGCTTCTTCTGATTCACCCTCCAGACTTCACCTTCTCCTTCTCCTTCTTCTACTTCTTCTGATTCACCCTCCAGACTTCATCTTCTCCTTCTCCTTCTTCTGCTTCTTCTGATTCACCTTCCAGACCTCACCTTCTCCTTCTCCTTCTTCTGCTTCTTCTGATTCACCCTCCAGACTTCACCTTCTCCTTCTCCTTCTTCTACTTCTTCTGATTCACCCTCCAGACTTCACCTTCTCCTTCTCCTTCTTCTACTTCTTCTGATTCACCCTCCAGACTTCACCTTCTCCTTCTCCTTCTTCTGCTTCTTCTGATTCACACTCCAGACTTCACCTTCTCCTTCTCCTTCTTCTACTTCTTCTGATTCAACCTCCAGTCTTCACCTTCTCCTTCTCCTTCTTCTGCTTCTTCTGATTCACCCTCCAGACTTCACCTTCTCCTTCTCCTTCTTCTGCTTCTTCTGATTCACCCTCCTGACTTCACCTTCTCCTTCTCCTTCTTCTGCTTCTTCTGATTCACTCTCCAGACTTCACCTTCTCCTTCCCATCTTCTACTTCTTCTGATTCACCCTCCAGACTTCACCTTCTCCTTCTCCTTCGTCTACTTCTTCTGATTCACCCTCCAGACTACACCTTCTCCTTCTCCTTCTTCTACTTCTTCTGATTCACCCTCCAGACTTCACCTTCTCCTTCTCCTTCTTCTGTTTCTTCTGATTCACCCTGCAGACTTCACCTTCTCCTTCTCCTTCTTCTACTTCTTCTGATTCACCCTCCAGACTTCACCTTCTCCTTCTCCTTCTTCTACTTCTTCTGCTTCACCCTCCAGACTTCACCTTCTCCTTCTCCTTCTTCTGCATTTTCTGCTGCGCCCTCCAGACTTCACCTTCTCCTTCTCCTTCTTCTGCTTCTTCTGCTTCACCCTCCTGACTTCACCTTCTCCTTCTCCTTCTTCTGCTTCTTCTGATTCACCCTCCAGACCTCACCTTCTCCTTCTCCTTCTTCTACTTCTTCTGATTCACCCTCCAGACTTCATCTTCTCCTTCTCCTTCTTCTGCTTCTTCTGATTCACCCTCCAGACTTCACCTTCTCCTTCTTCTGCTCCTTCTGATTCACCCTCCAGACTTCACCTTCTCCTTCTCCTTCTTCTGCTTCTTCTGATTCACCCTCCAGACCTCACCTTCTCCTTCTCCTTCTTCTACTTCTTCTGATTCACCCTCCAGACTTCATCTTCTTCTACTCCTTCTTCTGCTTCTTCTGATTCACCCTCCAGACTTCACCTTCTCCTTCTCCTTCTTCTGCTTCTTCTGATTCAACCTCCAGACTTCACCTTCTCCTTCTCCTTCTTCTACTTCTTCTGATTCAGCCTCCAGACTTCACCTTCTCCTTTTCCTTCTTCTACTTCTTCTGATTCACCCTCCAGACTTCACCTTCTCCTTCTTCTACTTCTTCTGATTCACCCTCCAGTCTTCACCTTCTCCTTTTCCTTCTTCTGCTTCTTCTGCTTCACCCTCCAGACATCACCTTCTCCTTCTCCTTCTTCTGCTTCTTCTGCTTCACCCTCCTGACTTCACCTTCTCCTTCTCCTTCTTCTGCTTCTTCTGATTCACCCTCCAGACCTCACCTTCTCCTTCTCCTTCTTCTACTTCTGATTCACCCTCCAGACTTCATCTTCTCCTTCTCCTTCTTCTGCTTCTTCTGATTCACCCTCCAAACTTCACCTTCTCCTTCTCCTTCTTCTGCTTCTTCTGATTCACCCTCCAGAATTCACCTTCTCCTTCTCCTTCTTCTACTTCTTCTGATTCACCCTCCAGACTTCACCTTCTCCTTCTCCTTCTTCTACTTCTTCTGCTTCGCCCTCCAGACTTCACCTTCTCCTTCTCCTTCTTCTGCTTCTTCTGCTTCACCCTCCAGACTTCACCTTCTCCTTCTCCTTCTTCTACTTCTTCTGATTCACCCTCCAGACTTCACCTTCTCCTTCTCCTTCTTCTGCTTCTTCTGCTTCACCCTCCAGACTTCACCTTCTCCTTCTCCTTCTTCTGCTTCTTCTGCTGCGCCCTCCAGACTTCACTTCTCCTTCTCCTTCTTCTGCTTCTTCTGCTTCACCCTCCTGACTTCACCTTCTCCTTCTCCTTCTTCTACTTCTTCTGCTTCACCCCCCTGACTTCACCTTCTCCTTCTCCTTCTTCTGCTTCTTCTGATTCACCCTCCTAACTTCACCTTCTCCTTCTCCTTCTTCTGCTTCTTCTGATTCACCCTCCTGACTTCACCTTCTCCTTCTACTTCTTCTGCTTCTTCTGATTCACCCTCCAGACTTCACCTTCTCCTTCTCCTTCTTCTGCTTCTTCTGATTCACCCTCCAGACTTCACCTTCTCCTTCTCCTTCTTCTGCTTCTTCTGATTCACCCTCCAGACTTCACCTTCTCCTTCTCCTTCTTCTGCTTCCTCTGATTCACCCTCCAGACTTCACCTTCTCCTTCTCCTTCTTCTGCTTCTTCTGATTCACCCTCCAGACTTCACCTTCTCCTTCTCCTTCTTCTACTTCTTCTGATTCAGCCTCCAGACTTCACCTTCTCCTTTTCCTTCTTCTACTTCTTCTGATTCACCCTCCAGACTTCACCTTCTCCTTCTCCTTCTTCTACTTCTTCTGATTCACCCTCCAGTCTTCACCTTCTCCTTTTCCTTCTTCTGCTTCTTCTGCTTCACCCTCCAGACTTCACCTTCTCCTTCTCCTTCTTCTACTTCTTCTGATTCACCCTCCAGACTTCACCTTCTCCTTCTCCTTCTTCTGCTTCTTCCGATTCACCCTCCAGACTTCACCTTCTCCTTCTCCTTATTCTGCTTCTTCTCATTCACCCTCCAGACTTCACCTTCTCCTTCTCCTTCTTCTGCTTCTTCTGATTCACCCTCCAGACTTCACCTTCTCCTTCTCCTTCTTCTGCTTCTTCTGATTCACCCTCCAGACTTCACCTTCTCCTTCTCCTTCTTCTACTTCTTCTGATTCACCCTCCAGACTTCATCTTCTCCTTCTCCTTCTTCTGCTTCTTCTGATTCACCTTCCAGACCTCACCTTCTCCTTCTCCTTCTTCTGCTTCTTCTGATTCACCCTCCAGACTTCACCTTCTCCTTCTCCTTCTTCTACTTCTTCTGATTCACCCTCCAGACTTCACCTTCTCCTTCTCCTTCTTCTACTTCTTCTGATTCACCCTCCAGACTTCACCTTCTCCTTCTCCTTCTTCTGCTTCTTCTGATTCACACTCCAGACTTCACCTTCTCCTTCTCCTTCTTCTACTTCTTCTGATTCAACCTCCAGTCTTCACCTTCTCCTTCTCCTTCTTCTGCTTCTTCTGATTCACCCTCCAGACTTCACCTTCTCCTTCTCCTTCTTCTGCTTCTTCTGATTCACCCTCCTGACTTCACCTTCTCCTTCTCCTTCTTCTGCTTCTTCTGATTCACTCTCCAGACTTCACCTTCTCCTTCCCATCTTCTACTTCTTCTGATTCACCCTCCAGACTTCACCTTCTCCTTCTCCTTCGTCTACTTCTTCTGATTCACCCTCCAGACTACACCTTCTCCTTCTCCTTCTTCTACTTCTTCTGATTCACCCTCCAGACTTCACCTTCTCCTTCTCCTTCTTCTGTTTCTTCTGATTCACCCTGCAGACTTCACCTTCTCCTTCTCCTTCTTCTACTTCTTCTGATTCACCCTCCAGACTTCACCTTCTCCTTCTCCTTCTTCTACTTCTTCTGCTTCACCCTCCAGACTTCACCTTCTCCTTCTCCTTCTTCTGCATTTTCTGCTGCGCCCTCCAGACTTCACCTTCTCCTTCTCCTTCTTCTGCTTCTTCTGCTTCACCCTCCTGACTTCACCTTCTCCTTCTCCTTCTTCTGCTTCTTCTGATTCACCCTGCAGACCTCACCTTCTCCTTCTCCTTCTTCTACTTCTTCTGATTCACCCTCCAGACTTCATCTTCTCCTTCTCCTTCTTCTGCTTCTTCTGATTCACCCTCCAGACTTCACCTTCTCCTTCTTCTGCTCCTTCTGATTCACCCTCCAGACTTCACCTTCTCCTTCTCCTTCTTCTGCTTCTTCTGATTCACCCTCCAGACCTCACCTTCTCCTTCTCCTTCTTCTACTTCTTCTGATTCACCCTCCAGACTTCATCTTCTTCTACTCCTTCTTCTGCTTCTTCTGATTCACCCTCCAGACTTCACCTTCTCCTTCTCCTTCTTCTGCTTCTTCTGATTCAACCTCCAGACTTCACCTTCTCCTTCTCCTTCTTCTACTTCTTCTGATTCAGCCTCCAGACTTCACCTTCTCCTTTTCCTTCTTCTACTTCTTCTGATTCACCCTCCAGACTTCACCTTCTCCTTCTTCTACTTCTTCTGATTCACCCTCCAGTCTTCACCTTCTCCTTTTCCTTCTTCTGCTTCTTCTGCTTCACCCTCCAGACATCACCTTCTCCTTCTCTTTCTTCTGCTTCTTCTGATTCACCCTCCAGACTTCACCTTCTCCTTCTCCTTCTTCTGATTCTTCTGATTCACCATCCAGACTTCACCTTCTCCTTCTCCTTCTTCTGCTTCTTCTGATTCACCCTCCTGACTTCACCTTCTCCTTCTCCTTCTTCTACTTCTTCTGATTCACCCTCCAGACTTCACCTTCTCCTTCTCCTTCTTCTACTTCTTCTGCTTCACCCTCCAGACTTCACCTTCTCCTTCTCCTTCTTCTACTTCTTCTGATTCACCCTCCAGACTTCACCTTCTCCTTCTCCTTCTTCTGCTTCTTCTGATTCACCCTCCAGACTTCACCTTCTCCTTCTCCATATTCTGCTTCTTCTGATTCACCCTCCAGACTTCACCTTCTCCTTCTCCTTCTACTGCTTCTTCTGATTCACCCTCCAGACTTCACCTTCTCCTTCATCTTCTTCTGCTTCTTCGGATTCACCCTCCAGACTTCACCTTCTCCTTCTCCTTCTTCTACTTCTTCTGATTCACCCTCCAGACTTCATCTTCTCCTTCTCCTTCTTCTGCTTCTTCTGATTCACCTTCCAGACTTCACCTTCTCCTTCTCCTTCTTCTGCTTCTTCTGATTCACCCTCCAGACTTCACCTTCTCCTTCTCCTTCTTCTACTTCTTCTGATTCACCCTCCAGACTTCACCTTCTCCTTCTCCTTCTTCTGCTTCTTCTGATTCACCCTCCAGACTTCACCTTCTCCTTCTCCTTCTTCTGCTTCTTCTGATTCACCCTCCAAACTTCACCTTCTCCTTCTCCTTCTTCTACTTCTTCTGATTCACCCTCCAGTCTTCACCTTCTCCTTCTTCTGCTTTTTCTGATTCACACTGCAGACTTCACCTTCTCCTTCTCCTTCTTCTGCTTCTTCTGATTCACCCTCCTGACTTCACCTTCTCCTTCTCCTTCTTCTGCTTCTTCTGATTCACCCTCCAGACATCTCCTTCTGCTTCTCATCTTCTACTTCTTCTGATTCACCCTCCAGCCTTCACCTTCTCCTTCTCCTTATTCTGCTTCTTCTGATTCACCTTCCAGACTTCACCTTCTCCTTATCCTTCTTCTGCTTCTTCTGATTCACCCTCCAGACTTCACCTTCTCCTTCTCCTTCTTCTGCTTCTTCTGATTCACCCTCCAGACTTCACCTTCTCCTTCTCCTTCTTCTACTTCTTCTGATTCACCCTCCAGACTTCACCTTCTCCTTCTCCTTCTTCTGCTTCTTCTGCTTCACCCTCCTGACTTCACCTTCTCCTTCTCCTTCTTCTACTTCTTCTGATTCACCCTCCAGACTTCACCTTCTCCTTCTCCTTCTTCTGCTTCTTCTGCTTCACCCTCCAGACTTCACCTTCTCCTTCTCCTTCTTCTGCTTCTTCTGCTGCGCCCTCCAGACTTCACCTTCTCCTTCTCCTTCTTCTGCTTCTTCTGCTTCACCCTCCTGACTTCACCTTCTCCTTCTCCGTCTTCTACTTCTTCTGCTTCACCCCCCTGACTTCACCTTCCCCTTCTCCTTTTTCTGCTTCTTCTGATTCACCCTCCTAACTTCACCTTCTCCTTCTCCTTCTTCTGCTTCTTCTGATTCACCCTCCAGACTTCACCTTCTCCTTCTCCATATTCTGCTTCTTCTGATTCACCCTCCAGACTTCACCTTCTCCTTCTCCTTCTACTGCTTCTTCTGATTCACCCTCCAGACTTCACCTTCTCCTTCTCCTTCTTCTGCTTCTTCTGATTCACCCTCCAGACTTCACCTTCTCCTTCTCCTTCTTCTACTTCTTCTGATTCACCCTCCAGACTTCATCTTCTCCTTCTCCTTCTTCTGCTTCTTCTGATTCACCTTCCAGACTTCACCTTCTCCTTCTCCTTCTTCTGCTTCTTCTGATTCACCCTCCAGACTTCACCTGCTCCTTCTCCTTCTTCTACTTCTTCTGATTCACCCTCCAGACTTCACCTTCTCCTTCTCCTTCTTCTGCTTCTTCTGATTCACCCTCCAGACTTCACCTTCTCCTTCTCCTTCTTCTGCTTCTTCTGATTCACCCTCCAGACTTCACCTTCTCCTTCTCCTTCTTCTACTTCTTCTGATTCACCCTCCAGTCTTCACCTTCTCCTTCTCCTTCTTCTGCTTTTTCTGATTCACACTGCAGACTTCACCTTCTCCTTCTCCTTCTTCTGCTTCTTCTGATTCACCCTCCTGACTTCACCTTCTCCTTCTCCTTCTTCTGCTTCTTCTGATTCACCCTCCAGACTTCACCTTCTCCTTCTCATCTTCTACTTCTTCTGATTCACCTTCCAGACTTCACCTTCTCCTTCTCCTTATTCTGCTTCTTCTGATTCACCCTCCAGACTTCACCTTCTCCTTATCCTTCTTCTGCTTCTTCTGATTCACCCTCCAGACTTCACCTTCTCCTTCTCCTTCTTCTGCTTCTTCTGATTCACCCTCCAGACTTCACCTTCTCCTTCTCCTTCTTCTACTTCTTCTGATTCACCCTCCAGACTTCACCTTCTCCTTCTCCTTCTTCTGCTTCGTCTGCTTCGCCCTCCAGTCTTCACCTTCTCCTTCTCCTTCTTCTGCTTCTTCTGCTTCACCCTCCAGACTTCACCTTCTCCTTCTCCTTCTTCTGCTTCTTCTGCTTCACCCTCCTGACTTCACCTTCTCCTTCTCCTTCTTCTGCTTCACCCTCCAGACTTCACCTTCTCCTTCTCCTTCTTCTGCTTCTTCTGCTGCGCCCTCCAGACTTCACCTTCTCCTTCTCCTTCTTCTGCTTCTTCTGCTTCACCCTCCTGACTTCACCTTCTCCTTCTCCGTCTTCTACTTCTTCTGCTTCACCCCCCTGACTTCACCTTCTCCTTCTCCTTTTTCTGCTTCTTCTGATTCACCCTCCTAACTTCACCTTCTCCTTCTCCTTCTTCTGCTTCTTCTGATTCACCCTCCTGACTTCACCTTCTCCTTGTCCTTCTTCTGCTTCTTCTGATTCACCCTCCAGACTTCACCATCTCCTTCTCCTTCTTCTGCTTCTTCTGATTCACCCTCCAGACTTCACCTTCTCCTTCTCCTTCTTCTGCTTCTTCTGATTCACCCTCCAGACCTCACCTTCTCCTTCTCCTTCTTCTACTTCTTCTGATTCACCCTCCAGACTTCATCTTCTTCTACTCCTTCTTCTGCTTCTTCTGATTCACCCTCCAGACTTCACCTTCTCCTTCTCCTTCTTCTGCTTCTTCTGATTCAACCTCCAGACTTCACCTTCTCCTTCTCCTTCTTCTACTTCTTCTGATTCAGCCTCCAGACTTCACCTTCTCCTTTTCCTTCTTCTACTTCTTCTGATTCACCCTCCAGACTTCACCTTCTCCTTCTCCTTCTTCTACTTCTTCTGATTCACCCTCCAATCTTCACCTTCTCCTTTTCCTTCTTCTGCTTCTTCTGCTTCACCCTCCAGACATCACCTTCTCCTTCTCTTTCTTCTGCTTCTTCTGATTCACCCTCCAGACTTTACCTTCTCCTTCTCCTTCTTCTGATTCTTCTGATTCACCCTCCAGACTTCACCTTCTCCTTCTACTTCTTCTGCTTCTTCTGATTCACCCTCCTGACTTCACCTTCTCCTTCTCCTTCTTCTACTTCTTCTGATTCACCCTCCAGACTTCACCTTCTCCTTCTCCTTCTTCTACTTCTTCTGCTTCACCCTCCAGACTTCACCTTCTCCTTCTCCTTCTTCTACTTCTTCTGATTCACCCTCCAGACTTCACCTTCTCCTTCTCCTTCTTCTGCTTCTTCTGATTCACCCTCCAGACTTCACCTTCTCCTTCTCCATATTCTGCTTCTTCTGATTCACCCTCCAGACTTCAACTTCTCCTTCTCCTTCTACTGCTTCTTCTGATTCACCCTCCAGACTTCAGCTTCTCCTTCTCCTTCTTCTGCTTCTTCTGATTCACCCTCCAGACTTCACCTTCTCCTTCTCCTTCTTCTGCTTCTTCTGATTCACCCTCCTGACTTCACCTTCTCCTTCTCCTTCTTCTGCTTCTTCTGATTCACCCTCCAGACTTCACCTTCTCCTTCTCATCTTCTACTTCTTCTGATTCACCCTCCAGACTTCACCTTCTCCTTCTCCTTATTCTGCTTCTTCTGATTCACCCTCCAGACTTCACCTTCTCCTTCTCCATCTTCTGCTTCTTCTGATTCACACTCCAGACTTCACCTTCTCCTTCTCATCTTCTACTTCTTCTGATTCACCCTCCAGACTTCACCTTCTCCTTCTCCTTATTCTGCTTCTTCTGATTCACCCTCCAGACTTCACCTTCTCCTTATCCTTCTTCTGCTTCTTCTGATTCACCCTCCAGACTTCACCTTCTCCTTCTCCTTCTTCTGCTTCTTCTGATTCACTATCCAGACTTTACCTTCTCCTTCTCCTTCTTCTGCTTCATCTGACTCACCCTCCAGACCTCACCATCTCCTTCTCCTTCTTCTACTTCTTCTGATTCACCCTCCAGACTTCATCTTCTCCTTCTCCTTCTTCTGCTTCTTCTGATTCACCCTCCAGACTTCACCTTCTCCATCTCCTTCTTCTGCTTCTTCTGATTCACCCTCCAGACTTCACCTTCTCCTTCTCCTTCTTCTGCTTCTTCTGATTCACCCTCCTGACTACACCTTCTCCTTCTCCTTCTTCTACTTCTTCAGTTTCACCCTGCTGACTTCACCTTCTCCTTCTCCTTCTTCTACTTCTTCTGCTTCACCCGCCGGACTTCACCTTCTCCTTCTCCTTCTTCTACTTCTTCTGATTCACCCTCCAGACTTCACCTTCTGCTTCTCCTTCTTCTGCTTCTTCTGATTCACCCTCCAGACTTCACCTTCTCCTTCTCCTTATTCTGCTTCTTCTGATTCACCCTCCAGACTTCACCTTCTCCTTCTCCTTCTTCTTCTTCTTCTGATTCACCCTCCAGACTTCACCTTCTCCTTCTCCTTGTTCTGCTTCTTCTGATTCACCTTCCAGACTTCACCTTCTCCTTCTCCTTCTTCTACTTCTTCTGATTCACCCTCCAGACTTCAGCTTCTCATTCTCCTTCTTCTGCTTCTTCTGATTCACCCTCCAGACATCACATTCTCCTTCTTCTGCTTCTTCTGATTCACCCTCCAGACTTAACCTTCTCCTTCTCCTTCTTCTACTTCTTCTGATTCACCGTCCAGACTTCAGCTTCTCCTTCTCCTTCTTCTACTTCTTCTGATTCACCCTCCAGACTTCACCTTCTCCTTCTCCTTCTTCTGCTTCTTCTGATTCACCCTCCAGACTTCACCTTCTCCTTCTCCTTCTTCTGCTTCTTCTGAGTCGCCCTCCAGACTTCACCTTCTCCTTCTCCTTCTTCTGCTTCTTCTGATTCACCCTTCAGACTTCACCTTCTCCTTCTCCTTCTTCTGCTTCTTCTGATTCACCCTCCAGACCTCACCTTCTCCTTCTCCTTCTTCTACTTCTTCTGATTCACCCTCCAGACTTCACCTTCTCCTTCTCCTTCTTCTACTTCTTCTGATTCACCCTCCAGACTTCATCTTCTCATTCTCCTTCTTCTGCTTCTTCTGATTCACCCTCCAGACTTCACCTTCTCCTTCTTCTGCTTCTTCTGATTCACCCTCCAGACTTAACCTTCTCCTTCTCCTTCTTCTACTTCTTCTGATTCACCCTCCAGACTTCTGCTTCTCCTTCTCCTTCTTCTACTTCTTCTGATTCACCCTCCAGACTTCACCTTCTTCTTCTCCTTCTTCTGCTTCTTCTGATTCACCCTCCAGACTTCACCTTCTCCTTCTCCTTCTTCTGCTTCTTCTCATTCACCCTCCAGACTTCACCTTCTCCTTCTCCTTCTTCTGCTTCTTCTGATTCACCCTTCAGACTTCACCTTCTCCTTCTCCTTCTTCTGCTTCTTCTGATTCACCCTCCAGACCTCACCTTCTCCTTCTCCTTCTTCTACTTCTTCTGATTCACCCTCCAGACTTCATCTTCTCCTTCTCCTTCTTCTGCTTCTTCTGATTCAACCTCCAGACTTCATCTTCTCCTTCTCCTTCTTCTGCTTCTTCTGATTCACCCTCCAGACTTCACCTTCTCCTTCTTCTGCTTCTTCTGATTCACCCTCCAGACTTAACCTTCTCCTTCTCCTTCTTCTACTTCTTCTGATTCACCCTCCAGACTTCTGCTTCTCCTTCTCCTTCTTCTAATTCTTCTGATTCACCCTCCAGACTTCACCTTCTCCTTCTCCTTCTTCTGCTTCTTCTGATTCACCCTCCAGACTTCACCTTCTCCTTCTCCTTCTTCTGCTTCTTCTGATTCACCCTCCAGACTTCACCTTCTCCTTCTCCTTCTTCTGCTTCTTCTGATTCACCCTTCAGACTTCACCTTCTCCTTCTCCTTCTTCTGCTTCTTCTGATTCACCCTCCAGACCTCACCTTCTCCTTCTCCTTCTTCTACTTCTTCTGATTCACCCTCCAGACTTCATCTTCTCCTTCTCCTTCTTCTGCTTCTTCTGATTCAACCTCCAGACTTCATCTTCTCCTTCTCCTTCTTCTGCTTCTTCTGATTCACCCTCCAGACTTCACCTTCTCCTTCTCATCTTCTACTTCTTCTGATTCACCCTCCAGACTTCACCTTCTCCTTCTCCTTATTCTGCTTCTTCTGATTCACCCTCCAGACTTCACCTTCTCCTTATCCTTCTTCTGCTTCTTCTGATTCACCCTCCAGACTTCACGTTCTCCTTCTCCTTCTTCTGCTTCTTCTGATTCACTATCCAGACTTTACCTTCTCCTTCTCCTTCTTCTGCTTCTTC
This sequence comes from Somniosus microcephalus, assembly GCF_052327205.1. Taxonomy (NCBI): domain Eukaryota; kingdom Metazoa; phylum Chordata; class Chondrichthyes; order Squaliformes; family Somniosidae; genus Somniosus; species Somniosus microcephalus. Next base: position 268,789 of record NW_028225483.1, read on the forward strand.
TGACTCACCCTCCAGACCTCACCATCTCCTTCTCCTTCTTCTACTTCTTCTGATTCACCCTCCAGACTTCATCTTCTCCTTCTCCTTCTTCTGCTTCTTCTGATTCACCCTCCAGACTTCACCTTCTCCTTCTCCTTCTTCTGCTTCTTCTGATTCACCCTCCAGACTTCACCTTCTCCTTCTCCATCTTCTACTTCTTCTGATTCACCCTCCAGACTTCAACTTCTCCTTCTCCTTCTTCTACTTCTTCAGTTTCACCCTCCAGTCTTCACCTTCTCCTTCTCCTTCTTCTGCTTCTTCTGCTTCACCCTCCAGACTTCACCTTCTCCTTCTCTTTCTTCTGCTTCTTCTGATTCACCCTCCTGACTTCACCTTCTCCTTCTCCTTCTTCTGATTCTTCTGATTCACCCTCCAGACTTCACCTTCTCCTTCTCCTTCTTCTGCTTCTTCTGATTCACCCTCCTGACTACACCTTCTCCTTCTCCTTCTTCTACTTCTTCTGATTCACCCTGCTGACTTCACCTTCTATTTCTCCTTCTTCTACTTCTTCTGCTTCACCCGCCGGACTTCACCTTCTCCTTCTCCTTCTTCTACTTCTTCTGATTCACCCTCCAGACTTCACCTTCTGCTTCTCCTTCTTCTGCTTCTTCTGATTCACCCTCCAGACTTCACCTTCTCCTTCTCCTTATTCTGCTTCTTCTGATTCACCCTCCAGACTTCACCTTCTCCTTCTCCTTCTTCTTCTTCTTCTGATTCACCCTCCAGACTTCACCTTCTCCTTCTCCTTGTTCTGCTTCTTCTGATTCACCTTCCAGACTTCACCTTCTCCTTCTCCTTCTTCTACTTCTTCTGATTCACCCTCCAGACTTCATCTTCTCATTCTCCTTCTTCTGCTTCTTCTGATTCACCCTCCAGACTTCACATTCTCCTTCTTCTGCTTCTTCTGATTCACCCTCCAGACTTAACCTTCTCCTTCTCCTTCTTCTACTTCTTCTGATTCACCGTCCAGACTTCAGCTTCTCCTTCTCCTTCTTCTACTTCTTCTGATTCACCCTCCAGACTTCACCTTCTCCTTCTCCTTCTTCTGCTTCTTCTGATTCACCCTCCAGACTTCACCTTCTCCTTCTCCTTCTTCTGCTTCTTCTGATTCACCCTCCAGACTTCACCTTCTCCTTCTCCTTCTTCTGCTTCTTCTGATTCACCCTTCAGACTTCACCTTCTCCTTCTCCTTCTTCTGCTTCTTCTGATTCACCCTCCAGACCTCACCTTCTCCTTCTCCTTCTTCTACTTCTTCTGATTCACCCTCCAGACTTCATCTTCTCCTTCTCCTTCTTCTGCTTCTTCTGATTCACCCTCCAGACTTCATCTTCTCCTTCTCCTTCTTCTGCTTCTTCTGATTCACCCTCCAGACTTCGCCTTCTCCTTCTCCTTCTTCTACTTCTTCTGATTCACCCTCCAGACTTCACCTTCTCCTTCTCCTTGTTCTGCTTCTTCTGATTCACCCTCCAGACTTCACCTTCTCCTTCACCCTCCAGACTTCATCTTCTCATTCTCCTTCTTCTGCTTCTTCTGATTCACCCTCCAGACTTCACCTTCTCCTTCTTCTGCTTCTTCTGATTCACCCTCCAGAATTAACCTTCTCCTTCTCCTTCTTCTACTTCTTCTGATTCACCCTCCAGACTTCAGCTTCTCCTTCTCCTTCTTCTACTTCTTCTGATTCACCCTCCAGACTTCACCTTCTCCTTCTCCTTCTTCTGCTTCTTCTGATTCACCCTCCAGACTTCACCTTCTCCTTCTCCTTCTTCTGCTTCTTCTGATTCACCCTCCAGACTTCACCTTCTCCTTCTCCTTCTTCTGCTTCTTCTGATTCACCCTTCAGACTTCACCTTCTCCTTCTCCTTCTTCTGCTTCTTCTGATTCACCCTCCAGACCTCACCTTCTCCTTCTCCTTCTTCTACTTCTTCTGATTCACCCTCCAGACTTCATCTTCTCCTTCTCCTTCTTCTGCTTCTTCTGATTCAACCTCCAGACTTCATCTTCTCCTTCTCCTTCTTCTGCTTCTTCTGATTCACCCTCCAGACTTCACCTTCTCCTTCTCATCTTCTACTTCTTCTGATTCACCCTCCAGACTTCACCTTCTCCTTCTCCTTATTCTGCTTCTTCTGATTCACCCTCCAGACTTCACCTTCTCCTTATCCTTCTTCTGCTTCTTCTGATTCACCCTCCAGACTTCACCTTCTCCTTCTCCTTCTTCTGCTTCTTCTGATTCACTATCCAGACTTTACCTTCTCCTTCTCCTTCTTCTGCTTCTTCTGACTCACCCTCCAGACCTCACCATCTCCTTCTCCTTCTTCTACTTCTTCTGATTCACCCTCCAGACTTCATCTTCTCCTTCTCCTTCTTCTGCTTCTTCTGATTCACCCTCCAGACTTCACCTTCTCCTTCTCCTTCTTCTGCTTCTTCTGATTTACCCTCCAGACTTCACCTTCTCCTTCTCCATCTTCTAATTCTTCTGATTCACCCTCCAGACTTCAACTTCTCCTTCTCCTTCTTCTACTTCTTCAGTTTCACCCTCCAGTCTTCACCTTCTCCTTCTCCTTCTTCTGCTTCTTCTGCTTCACCCTCCAGACTTCACCTTCTCCTTCTCTTTCTTCTGCTTCTTCTGATTCACCCTCCTGACTTCACCTTCTCCTTCTCCTTCTTCTGATTCTTCTGATTCACCCTCCAGACTTCACCTTCTCCTTCTCCTTCTTCTGCTTCTTCTGATTCACCCTCCTGACTACACCTGCTCCTTCTCCTTCTTCTACTTCTTCTGATTCACCCTGCTGACTTCACCTTCTCCTTCTCCTTCTTCTACTTCTTCTGCTTCACCCGCCGGACTTCACCTTCTCCTTCTCCTTCTTCTACTTCTTCTGATTCACCCTCCAGACTTCAACTTCTGCTTCTCCTTCTTCTGCTTCTTCTGATTCACCCTCCAGACTTCACCTTCTCCTTCTCCTTATTCTGCTTCTTCTGATTCACCCTCCAGACTTCACCTTCTCCTTCTCCTTCTTCTTCTTCTTCTGATTCACCCTCCAGACTTCACCTTCTCCTTCTCCTTGTTCTGCTTCTTCTGATTCACCTTCCAGACTTCACCTTCTCCTTCTCCTTCTTCTACTTCTTCTGATTCACCCTCCAGACTTCATCTTCTCATTCTCCTTCTTCTGCTTCTTCTGATTCACCCTCCAGACTTCACATTCTCCTTCTTCTGCTTCTTCTGATTCACCCTCCAGACCTCACCTTCTCCTTCTCCTTCTTCTACTTCTTCTGATTCACCCTCCAGACTTCATCTTCTCCTTCTCCTTCTTCTGCTTCTTCTGATTCACCCTCCAGACTTCATCTTCTCCTTCTCCTTCTTCTGCTTCTTCTGATTCACCCTCCAGACTTCGCCTTCTCCTTCTCCTTCTTCTACTTCTTCTGATTCACCCTCCAGACTTCACCTTCTCCTTCTCCTTGTTCTGCTTCTTCTGATTCACCCTCCAGACTTCACCTTCTCCTTCTCCTTCTTCTACTTCTTCTGATTCACCCTCCAGACTTCATCTTCTCATTCTCCTTCTTCTGCTTCTTCTGATTCACCCTCCAGACTTCACCTTCTCCTTCTTCTGCTTCTTCTGATTCACCCTCCAGACTTAACCTTCTCCTTCTCCTTCTTCTACTTCTTCTGATTCACCCTCCAGACTTCAGCTTCTCCTTCTCCTTCTTCTACTTCTTCTGATTCACCCTCCAGACTTCACCTTCTCCTTCTCCTTCTTCTGCTTCTTCTGATTCACCCTCCAGACTTCACCTTCTCCTTCTCCTTCTTCTGCTTCTTCTGATTCACCCTCCAGACTTCACCTTCTCCTTCTCCTTCTTCTGCTTCTTCTGATTCACCCTTCAGATTTCACCTTCTCCTTCTCCTTCTTCTGCTTCTTCTGATTCACCCTCCAGACCTCACCTTCTCCTTCTCCTTCTTCTACTTCTTCTGATTCACCCTCCAGACTTCATCTTCTCCTTCTCCTTCTTCTGCTTCTTCTGATTCAACCTCCAGACTTCATCTTCTCCTTCTCCTTCTTCTGCTTCTTCTGATTCACCCTCCAGACTTCACCTTCTCCTTCTCATCTTCTACTTCTTCTGATTCACCCTCCAGACTTCACCTTCTCCTTCTCCTTATTCTGCTTCTTCTGATTCACCCTCCAGACTTCACCTTCTCCTTATCCTTCTTCTGCTTCTTCTGATTCACCCTCCAGACTTCACCTTCTCCTTCTCCTTCTTCTGCTTCTTCTGATTCACTATCCAGACTTTACCTTCTCCTTCTCCTTCTTCTGCTTCTTCTGACTCACCCTCCAGACCTCACCATCTCCTTCTCCTTCTTCTACTTCTTCTGATTCACCCTCCAGACTTCATCTTCTCCTTCTCCTTCTTCTGCTTCTTCTGATTCACCCTCCAGACTTCACCATCTCCTTCTCCTTCTTCTGCTTCTTCTGATTCACCCTCCAGACTTCACCTTCTCCTTCTCCATCTTCTACTTCTTCTGATTCACCCTCCAGACTTCAACTTCTCCTTCTCCTTCTTCTACTTCTTCAGTTTCACCCTCCAGTCTTCACCTTCTCCTTCTCCTTCTTCTGCTTCTTCTGCTTCACCCTCCAGACTTCACCTTCTCCTTCTCTTTCTTCTGCTTCTTCTGATTCACCCTCCTGACTTCACCTTCTCCTTCTCCTTCTTCTGATTCTTCTGATTCACCCTCCAGACTTCACCTTCTCCTTCTCCTTCTTCTGCTTCTTCTGATTCACCCTCCTGACTACACCTTCTCCTTCTCCTTCTTCTACTTCTTCTGATTCACCCTGCTGACTTCACCTTCTCCTTCTCCTTCTTCTACTTCTTCTGCTTCACCCGCCGGACTTCACCTTCTCCTTCTCCTTCTTCTACTTCTTCTGATTCACCCTCCAGACTTCACCTTCTGCTTCTCCTTCTTCTGCTTCTTCTGATTCACCCTCCAGACTTCACCTTCTCCTTCTCCTTATTCTGCTTCTTCTGATTCACCCTCCAGACTTCACCTTCTCCTTCTCCTTCTTCTTCTTCTTCTGATTCACCCTCCAGACTTCACCTTCTCCTTCTCCTTGTTCTGCTTCTTCTGATTCACCTTCCAGACTTCACCTTCTCCTTCTCCTTCTTCTACTTCTTCTGATTCACCCTCCAGACTTCATCTTCTCATTCTCCTTCTTCTGCTTCTTCTGATTCACCCTCCAGACTTAACCTTCTCCTTCTCCTTCTTCTACTTCTTCTGATTCACCGTCCAGACTTCAGCTTCTCCTTCTCCATCTTCTACTTCTTCTGATTCACCCTCCAGACTTTATCTTCTCCTTCTCCTTGTTCTGCTTCTTCTGATTCACCCTCCAGACCTCACCTTCTCCTTCTCCTTCTTCTACTTCTTCTGATTCACCCTCCAGACTTCATCTTCTACTTCTCATTCTTCTGCTTCTTCTGATTCACCCTCCAGACTTCATCTTCTCCTTCTCCTTCTTCTGCTTCTTCTGATTCACCCTCCAGACTTCGCCTTCTCCTTCTCCTTCTTCTACTTCTTCTGATTCACCCTCCAGCCTTCACCTTCTCCTTCTCCTTGTTCTGCTTCTTCTGATTCACCCTCCAGACTTCACCTTCTCCTTCTCCTTCTTCTACTTCTTCTGATTCACCCTCCAGACTTCATCTTCTCATTCTCCTTCTTCTGCTTCTTCTGATTCACCCTCCAGACTTCACCTTCTCCTTCTTCTGCTTCTTCTGATTCACCCTCCAGACTTAACCTTCTCCTTCTCCTTCTTCTACTTCTTCTGATTCACCCTCCAGACTTCACCTTCTCCTTCTCCTTCTTCTGCTTCTTCTGATTCACCCTCCAGACTTCACCTTCTCCTTCTCCTTCTTCTGCTTCTTCTGATTCACCCTCCAGACTTCACCTTCTCCTTCTCCTTCTTCTGCTTCTTCTGATTCACCCTTCAGACTTCACCTTCTCCTTCTCCTTCTTCTGCTTCTTCTGATTCACCCTCCAGACCTCACCTTCTCCTTCTCCTTCTTCTACTTCTTCTGATACACCCTCCAGACTTCATCTTCTCCTTCTCCTTCTTCTGCTTCTTCTGATTCAACCTCCAGACTTCATCTTCTCCTTCTCCTTCTTCTGCTTCTTCTGATTCACCCTCCAGACTTCGCCTTCTCCTTCTCCTTCTTCTACTTCTTCTGATTCAACATCCAGACTTCACCTTCTCCTTCTCCTTCTTCTACTTCTTCTGATTCACCCTCCAGTCTTCACCTTCTCCTTCTCCTTCTTCTGCTTCTTCTGATTCACCCTCCAGACTTCACATTCTCCTTCTTCTGCTTCTTCTGATTCACCCTCCAGACGTAACCTTCTCCTTCTCCTTCTTCTACTTCTTCTGATTCACCGTCCAGACTTCAGCTTCTCCTTCTCCTTCTTCTACTTCTTCTGATTCACCCTCCAGACTTCACCTTCTCCTTCTCCTTCTTCTGCTTCTTCTGATTCACCCTCCAGACTTCACCTTCTCCTTCTCCTTCTTCTGCTTCTTCTGATTCACCCTCCAGACTTCACCTTCTCCTTCTCCTTCTTCTGCTTCTTCTGATTCACCCTTCAGACTTCACCTTCTCCTTCTCCTTCTTCTGCTTCTTCTGATTCACCCTCCAGACCTCACCTTCTCCTTCTCCTTCTTCTACTTCTTCTGATTCACCCTCCAGACTTCATCTTCTCCTTCTCCTTCTTCTGCTTCTTCTGATTCACCCTCCAGACTTCATCTTCTCCTTCTCCTTCTTCTGCTTCTTCTGATTCACCCTCCAGACTTCGCCTTCTCCTTCTCCTTCTTCTACTTCTTCTGATTCACCCTCCAGACTTCACCTTCTCCTTCTCCTTGTTCTGCTTCTTCTGATTCACCCTCCAGACTTCACCTTCTCCTTCACCCTCCAGACTTCATCTTCTCATTCTCCTTCTTCTGCTTCTTCTGATTCACCCTCCAGACTTCACCTTCTCCTTCTTCTGCTTCTTCTGATTCACCCTCCAGACTTAACCTTCTCCTTCTCCTTCTTCTACTTCTTCTGATTCCACCTCCAGACTTCAGCTTCTCCTTCTCCTTCTTCTACTTCTTCTGATTCACCCTCCAGACTTCACCTTCTCCTTCTCCTTCTTCTGCTTCTTCTGATTCACCCTCCAGACTTCACCTTCTCCTTCTCCTTCTTCTGCTTCTTCTGATACACCCTCCAGACTTCACCTTCTCCTTCTCCTTCTTCTGCTTCTTCTGATTCACCCTTCAGACTTCACCTTCTCCTTCTCCTTCTTCTGCTTCTTCTGATTCACCCTCCAGACCTCACCTTCTCCTTCTCCTTCTTCTACTTCTTCTGATTCACCCTCCAGACTTCATCTTCTCCTTCTCCTTCTTCTGCTTCTTCTGATTCAACCTCCAGACTTCATCTTCTCCTTCTCCTTCTTCTGCTTCTTCTGATTCACCCTCCAGACTTCACCTTCTCCTTCTCATCTTCTACTTCTTCTGATTCACCCTCCAGACTTCACCTTCTCCTTCTCCTTATTCTGCTTCTTCTGATTCACCCTCCAGACTTCACCTTCTCCTTATCCTTCTTCTGCTTCTTCTGATTCACCCTCCAGACTTCACCTTCTCCTTCTCCTTCTTCTGCTTCTTCTGATTCACTATCCAGACTTTACCTTCTCCTTCTCCTTCTTCTGCTTCTTCTGACTCACCCTCCAGACCTCACCATCTCCTTCTCCTTCTTCTACTTCTTCTGATTCACCCTCCAGACTTCATCTTCTCCTTCTCCTTCTTCTGCTTCTTCTGATTCACCCTCCAGACTTCACCTTCTCCTTCTCCTTCTTCTGCTTCTTCTGATTTACCCTCCAGACTTCACCTTCTCCTTCTCCATCTTCTAATTCTTCTGATTCACCCTCCAGACTTCAACTTCTCCTTCTCCTTCTTCTACTTCTTCAGTTTCACCCTCCAGTCTTCACCTTCTCCTTCTCCTTCTTCTGCTTCTTCTGCTTCACCCTCCAGACTTCACCTTCTCCTTCTCTTTCTTCTGCTTCTTCTGATTCACCCTCCTGACTTCACCTTCTCCTTCTCCTTCTTCTGATTCTTCTGATTCACCCTCCAGACTTCACCTTCTCCTTCTCCTTCTTCTGCTTCTTCTGATTCACCCTCCTGACTACACCTTCTCCTTCTCCTTCTTCTACTTCTTCTGATTCACCCTGCTGACTTCACCTTCTCCTTCTCCTTCTTCTACTTCTTCTGCTTCACCCGCCGGACTTCACCTTCTCCTTCTCCTTCTTCTACTTCTTCTGATTCACCCTCCAGACTTCAACTTCTGCTTCTCCTTCTTCTGCTTCTTCTGATTCACCCTCCAGACTTCACCTTCTCCTTCTCCTTATTCTGCTTCTTCTGATTCACCCTCCAGACTTCACCTTCTCCTTCTCCTTCTTCTTCTTCTTCTGATTCACCCTCCAGACTTCACCTTCTCCTTCTCCTTGTTCTGCTTCTTCTGATTCACCTTCCAGACTTCACCTTCTCCTTCTCCTTCTTCTACTTCTTCTGATTCACCCTCCAGACTTCATCTTCTCATTCTCCTTCTTCTGCTTCTTCTGATTCACCCTCCAGACTTCACATTCTCCTTCTTCTGCTTCTTCTGATTCACCCTCCAGACCTCACCTTCTCCTTCTCCTTCTTCTACTTCCTCTGATTCACCCTCCAGACTTCATCTTCTCCTTCTCCTTCTTCTGCTTCTTCTGATTCACCCTCCAGACTTCATCTTCTCCTTCTCCTTCTTCTGCTTCTTCTGATTCACCCTCCAGACTTCGCCTTCTCCTTCTCCTTCTTCTACTTCTTCTGATTCACCCTCCAGACTTCACCTTCTCCTTCTCCTTGTTCTGCTTCTTCTGATTCACCCTCCAGACTTCACCTTCTCCTTCTCCTTCTTCTACTTCTTCTGATTCACCCTCCAGACTTCATCTTCTCATTCTCCTTCTTCTGCTTCTTCTGATTCACCCTCCAGACTTCACCTTCTCCTTCTTCTGCTTCTTCTGATTCACCCTCCAGACTTAACCTTCTCCTTCTCCTTCTTCTACTTCTTCTGATTCACCCTCCAGACTTCAGCTTCTCCTTCTCCTTCTTCTACTTCTTCTGATTCACCCTCCAGACTTCACCTTCTCCTTCTCCTTCTTCTGCTTCTTCTGATTCACCCTCCAGACTTCACCTTCTCCTTCTCCTTCTTCTGCTTCTTCTGATTCACCCTCCAGACTTCACCTTCTCCTTCTCCTTCTTCTGCTTCTTCTGATTCACCCTTCAGATTTCACCTTCTCCTTCTCCTTCTTCTGCTTCTTCTGATTCACCCTCCAGACCTCACCTTCTCCTTCTCCTTCTTCTACTTCTTCTGATTCACCCTCCAGACTTCATCTTCTCCTTCTCCTTCTTCTGCTTCTTCTGATTCAACCTCCAGACTTCATCTTCTCCTTCTCCTTCTTCTGCTTCTTCTGATTCACCCTCCAGACTTCACCTTCTCCTTCTCATCTTCTACTTCTTCTGATTCACCCTCCAGACTTCACCTTCTCCTTCTCCTTATTCTGCTTCTTCTGATTCACCCTCCAGACTTCACCTTCTCCTTATCCTTCTTCTGCTTCTTCTGATTCACCCTCCAGACTTCACCTTCTCCTTCTCCTTCTTCTGCTTCTTCTGATTCACTATCCAGACTTTACCTTCTCCTTCTCCTTCTTCTGCTTCTTCTGACTCACCCTCCAGACCTCACCATCTCCTTCTCCTTCTTCTACTTCTTCTGATTCACCCTCCAGACTTCATCTTCTCCTTCTCCTTCTTCTGCTTCTTCTGATTCACCCTCCAGACTTCACCTTCTCCTTCTCCTTCTTCTGCTTCTTCTGATTCACCCTCCAGACTTCACCTTCTCCTTCTCCATCTTCTACTTCTTCTGATTCACCCTCCAGACTTCAACTTCTCCTTCTCCTTCTTCTACTTCTTCAGTTTCACCCTCCAGTCTTCACCTTCTCCTTCTCCTTCTTCTGCTTCTTCTGCTTCACCCTCCAGACTTCACCTTCTCCTTCTCTTTCTTCTGCTTCTTCTGATTCACCCTCCTGACTTCACCTTCTCCTTCTCCTTCTTCTGATTCTTCTGATTCACCCTCCAGACTTCACCTTCTCCTTCTCCTTCTTCTGCTTCTTCTGATTCACCCTCCTGACTACACCTTCTCCTTCTCCTTCTTCTACTTCTTCTGATTCACCCTGCTGACTTCACCTTCTCCTTCTCCTTCTTCTACTTCTTCTGCTTCACCCGCCGGACTTCACCTTCTCCTTCTCCTTCTTCTACTTCTTCTGATTCACCCTCCAGACTTCACCTTCTGCTTCTCCTTCTTCTGCTTCTTCTGATTCACCCTCCAGACTTCACCTTCTCCTTCTCCTTATTCTGCTTCTTCTGATTCACCCTCCAGACTTCACCTTCTCCTTCTCCTTCTTCTTCTTCTTCTGATTCACCCTCCAGACTTCACCTTCTCCTTCTCCTTGTTCTGCTTCTTCTGATTCACCTTCCAGACTTCACCTTCTCCTTCTCCTTCTTCTACTTCTTCTGATTCACCCTCCAGACTTCATCTTCTCATTCTCCTTCTTCTGCTTCTTCTGATTCACCCTCCAGACTTAACCTTCTCCTTCTCCTTCTTCTACTTCTTCTGATTCACCGTCCAGACTTCAGCTTCTCCTTCTCCATCTTCTACTTCTTCTGATTCACCCTCCAGACTTTACCTTCTCCTTCTCCTGGTTCTGCTTCTTCTGATTCACCCTCCAGACCTCACCTTCTCCTTCTCCTTCTTCTACTTCTTCTGATTCACCCTCCAGACTTCATCTTCTACTTCTCATTCTTCTGCTTCTTCTGATTCACCCTCCAGACTTCATCTTCTCCTTCTCCTTCTTCTGCTTCTTCTGATTCACCCTCCAGACTTCGCCTTCTCCTTCTCCTTCTTCTACTTCTTCTGATTCACCCTCCAGCCTTCACCTTCTCCTTCTCCTTGTTCTGCTTCTTCTGATTCACCCTCCAGACTTCACCTTCTCCTTCTCCTTCTTCTACTTCTTCTGATTCACCCTCCAGACTTCATCTTCTCATTCTCCTTCTTCTGCTTCTTCTGATTCACCCTCCAGACTTCACCTTCTCCTTCTTCTGCTTCTTCTGATTCACCCTCCAGACTTAACCTTCTCCTTCTCCTTCTTCTACTTCTTCTGATTCACCCTCCAGACTTCACCTTCTCCTTCTCCTTCTTCTGCTTCTTCTGATTCACCCTGCAGACTTCACCTTCTCCTTCTCCTTCTTCTGCTTCTTCTGATTCACCCTCCAGACTTCACCTTCTCCTTCTCCTTCTTCTGCTTCTTCTGATTCACCCTTCAGACTTCACCCTCTCCTTCTCCTTCTTCTGCTTCTTCTGATTCACCCTCCAGACCTCACCTTCTCCTTCTCCTTCTTCTACTTCTTCTGATACACCCTCCAGACTTCATCTTCTCCTTCTCCTTCTTCTGCTTCTTCTGATTCAACCTCCAGACTTCATCTTCTCCTTCTCCTTCTTCTGCTTCTTCTGATTCACCCTCCAGACTTCGCCTTCTCCTTCTCCTTCTTCTACTTCTTCTGATTCAACATCCAGACTTCACCTTCTCCTTCTCCTTCTTCTACTTCTTCTGATTCACCCTCCAGTCTTCACCTTCTCCTTCTCCTTCTTCTGCTTCTTCTGATTCACCCTCCAGACTTCACCTTCTCCTTCTCCTTCTTCTGCTTCTTCTGCTTCACCCTGCTGACTTCACCTTCTCCTTCTCCTTCTTCTACTTCTTCTGCTTCTCCCCCCTGACTTCACCTTCTCCTTCTCCTTCTTCTGCTTCTACTGATTCACCCTCCGAACTTAACCTTCTCCTTCTCCTTCTTCTGCTTCTTCTGATTCACCCTCCTGACTTCACCTTCTCCTTCTCCTTCTTCTACTTCTTCTGATTCACCCTCCAGACTTCATCTTCTCCTTCTCCTTCTTCTGCATCTTCAGATTCACCCTCCAGACTTCACCTTCTCCTTCTCCTTCTTCTGCTTCTTCTGGTTCACCCTCCAGACTTCACCTTCTCCTTCTCCTTTTTCTACTTCTTCTGATTCACCCTCCAGACTTCACCTTCTCCTTCTCCTTCTTCTACTTCTTCTGATTCACCCTCCAGTCTACACCTTCTCCTTCTCCTTCTTCTGCTTCTTCTGCTTCACCCTCCAGACTTCACCTTCTCCTTCTCTTTCTTCTGCTTCTTCTGATTCACCCTCCAGACTTCACCTTCTCCTTCTCCTTCTTCTGATTCTTCTGATTCACCCTCCAGACTTCACCTTCTCCCTCTCCTTCTTCTGCTTCTTTTGATTCACCCTCCTGACTTCACCTTCTCCTTCTCCTTCTTCTACTTCTTCTGATTCACCCTCCTGACTTCACCTTCTCCTTCTCCTTCTTCTACTTCTCCTGCTTCACCCTCCAGACTTCACCTTCACCTTCTCCTTCTTCTACTTCTTCTGATTCACCTTCCAGACTTCACCTTCTCCTTCTCCTTCTTCTGCTTCTTCTGATTCACCCTCCAGACTTCACCTTCTCCTTCTCCTTGTTCTGCGTCTTCTGATTCACCCTCCAGACTTCACCTTCTCCTTCTCCTTCTTCTACTTCTTCGTATTCACCCTCCAGACTTCATCTTCTCCTTCTCCTTCTTCTGCTTCTTCTGATTCACACTCCAGACTTCACCTTCTCCTTCTCCTTCTTCTGCTTCTTCTGCTTCACCCTCCAGACTTCACCTTCTCCTTCTCCTTCTTCTACTTCTTCTGATTCACTCTCCAGACTTCACCTTCTACTTCTCCTTCTTCTGCTTCTTCTGATTCACCCTTCAGACTTCACCTTCTCCTTCTCCTTCTTCTGCTTCTTCTGATTCACCCTCCAGACTTCACCTTCTCCTTCTCCTTCTTCTGCATCTTCTGCTGCGCCCTCCAGACTTCACCTTCTCCTTCTCCTTCTTCTACTTCTTCTGATTCAGCCTCCAGACTTCACCTTCTCCTTTTCCTTCTTCTACTTCTTCTGATTCTCCCTCCAGACTTCACCTTCTCCTTCTCCTTCTTCTACTTCTTCTGATTCACCCTCCAGTCTTCACCTTCTCCTTTTCCTTCTTCTGCTTCTTCTGCTTCACCCTCCAGACTTCACCTTCTCCTTCTCTTTCTTCTACTTCTGATTCACCCTCCAGACTTCACCTTCTCCTTCTCCTTCTTCTGCTTCTTCTGATTCACCTTCCAGACTTCACCTTCTCCTTCTCCTTCTTCTGCTTCTTCTGATTCACCCTCCAGACTTCACCTTCTCCTTCTCCTTCTTCTACTTCTTCTGATTCACCCTCCAGACTTCACCTTCTCCTTCTCCTTCTTCCACTTCTTCTGATTCACCCTCCAGACTTCACCTTCTCCTTCTCCTTCTTCTGCTTCTTCTGATTCACTCTCCAGACTTCACCTTCTCCTTCTACTTCTTCTGCTTCTTCTGATTCACCCTCCTGACTTCACCTTCTCCTTCTCCTTCTTCTGCATCTTCTGCTGCGCCCTACAGACTTCACCTTCTCCTTCTCCTTCTTCTGCTTCTTCTGCTTCACCCTCCTGACTTCACCTTCTCCTTCTCCTTCTTCTGCTTCTTCTGATTCACCCTCCAGACCTCACCTTCTCCTTCTCCTTCTTCTACTTCTGATTCACCCTCCAGACTTCATCTTCTCCTTCTCCTTCTTCTGCTTCTTCTGATTCACCCTCCAAACTTCACCTTCTCCTTTTCCTTCTTCTGCTTCTTCTGATTCACCCTCCAGAATTCACCTTCTCCTTCTCCTTCTTCTACTTCTTCTGATTCACCCTCCAGACTTCACCTTCTCCTTCTCCTTCTTCTACTTCTTCTGCTTCGCCCTCCAGACTTCACCTTCTCCTTCTCCTTCTTCTGCTTCTTCTGCTTCACCCTCCAGACTTCACCTTCTCCTTCTCCTTCTTCTGCTTCTTCTGCTTCACCCTCCTGACTTCACCTTCTCCTTCTCCTTCTTCTACTTCTTCTGCTTCACCCCCCTGACTTCACCTTCTCCTTCTCCTTCTTCTGCTTCTTCTGATTCACCCTCCTAACTTCACCTTCTCCTTCTCCTTCTTCTGCTTCTTCTGATTCACCCTCCTGACTTCACCTTCTCCTTCTACTTCTTCTGCTTCTTCTGATTCACCCTCCAGACTTCACCTTCTCCTTCTCCTTCTTCTGCTTCTTCTGATTCACCCTCCAGACTTCACCTTCTCCTTCTCCTTCTTCTTCTTCTTCTGATTCACCCTACAGACCTCACCTTCTCCTTCTCCTTCTTCTACTTCTTCTGATTCACCCTCCAGACTTCATCTTCTCCTTCTCCTTCTTCTGCTTCCTCTGATTCACTATCCAGACTTTACCTTCTCCTTCTCCTTCTTCTGCTTCTTCTGACTCACCCTCCAGACCTCACCATCTCCTTCTCCTTCTTCTACTTCTTCTGATTCACCCTCCAGACTTCATCTTCTCCTTCTCCTTCTTCTGCTTCTTCTGATTCACCCTCCAGACTTCACCTTCTCCTTCTCCTTCTTCTGCTTCTTCTGATTCACCCTCCAGACTTCACCTTCTCCTTCTCCTTCTTCTGCTTCTTCTGATTCACCCTCCAGACTTCACCTTCTCCTTCTCCTTCTTCTGCATCTTCTGCTGCGCCCTCCAGACTTCACCTTCTCCTTCTCCTTCTTCTACTTCTTCTGATTCAGCCTCCAGACTTCACCTTCTCCTTTTCCTTCTTCTACTTCTTCTGATTCTCCCTCCAGACTTCACCTTCTCCTTCTCCTTCTTCTACTTCTTCTGATTCACCCTCCAGTCTTCACCTTCTCCTTTTCCTTCTTCTGCTTCTTCTGCTTCACCCTCCAGACTTCACCTTCTCCTTCTCTTTCTTCTACTTCTGATTCACCCTCCAGACTTCACCTTCTCCTTCTCCTTCTTCTGCTTCTTCTGATTCACCTTCCAGACTTCACCTTCTCCTTCTCCTTCTTCTGCTTCTTCTGATTCACCCTCCAGACTTCACCTTCTCCTTCTCCTTCTTCTACTTCTTCTGATTCACCCTCCAGACTTCACCTTCTCCTTCTCCTTCTTCCACTTCTTCTGATTCACCCTCCAGACTTCACCTTCTCCTTCTCCTTCTTCTGCTTCTTCTGATTCACTCTCCAGACTTCAACTTCTCCTTCTACTTCTTCTGCTTCTTCTGATTCACCCTCCTGACTTCACCTTCTCCTTCTCCTTCTTCTGCATCTTCTGCTGCGCCCTACAGACTTCACCTTCTCCTTCTCCTTCTTCTGCTTCTTCTGCTTCACCCTCCTGACTTCACCTTCTCCTTCTCCTTCTTCTGCTTCTTCTGATTCACCCTCCAGACCTCACCTTCTCCTTCTCCTTCTTCTACTTCTGATTCACCCTCCAGACTTCATCTTCTCCTTCTCCTTCTTCTGCTTCTTCTGATTCACCCTCCAAACTTCACCTTCTCCTTTTCCTTCTTCTGCTTCTTCTGATTCACCCTCCAGAATTCACCTTCTCCTTCTCCTTCTTCTACTTCTTCTGATTCACCCTCCAGACTTCACCTTCTCCTTCTCCTTCTTCTACTTCTTCTGCTTCGCCCTCCAGACTTCACCTTCTCCTTCTCCTTCTTCTGCTTCTTCTGCTTCACCCTCCAGACTTCACCTTCTCCTTCTCCTTCTTCTGCTTCTTCTGCTTCACCCTCCTGACTTCACCTTCTCCTTCTCCTTCTTCTACTTCTTCTGCTTCACCCCCCTGACTTCACCTTCTCCTTCTCCTTCTTCTGCTTCTTCTGATTCACCCTCCTAACTTCACCTTCTCCTTCTCCTTCTTCTGCTTCTTCTGATTCACCCTCCTGACTTCACCTTCTCCTTCTACTTCTTCTGCTTCTTCTGATTCACCCTCCAGACTTCACCTTCTCCTTCTCCTTCTTCTGCTTCTTCTGATTCACCCTCCAGACTTCACCTTCTCCTTCTCCTTCTTCTTCTTCTTCTGATTCACCCTACAGACCTCACCTTCTCCTTCTCCTTCTTCTACTTCTTCTGATTCACCCTCCAGACTTCATCTTCTCCTTCTCCTTCTTCTGCTTCCTCTGATTCACTATCCAGACTTTACCTTCTCCTTCTCCTTCTTCTGCTTCTTCTGACTCACCCTCCAGACCTCACCATCTCCTTCTCCTTCTTCTACTTCTTCTGATTCACCCTCCAGACTTCATCTTCTCCTTCTCCTTCTTCTGCTTCTTCTGATTCACCCTCCAGACTTCACCTTCTCCTTCTCCTTCTTCTGCTTCTTCTGATTCACCCTCCAGACTTCACCTTCTCCTTCTCCATCTTCTACTTCTTCTGATTCACCCTCCAGACTTCAACTTCTCCTTCTCCTTCTTCTACTTCTTCAGTTTCACCCTCCAGTCTTCACCTTCTCCTTCTCCTTCTTCTGCTTCTTCTGCTTCACCCTCCAGACTTCACCTTCTCCTTCTCTTTCTTCTGCTTCTTCTGATTCACCCTCCTGACTTCACCTTCTCCTTCTCCTTCTTCTGATTCTTCTGATTCACCCTCCAGACTTCACCTTCTCCTTCTCCTTCTTCTGCTTCTTCTGATTCACCCTCCTGACTACACCTTCTCCTTCTCCTTCTTCTACTTCTTCTGATTCACCCTGCTGACTTCACCTTCTCCTTCTCCTTCTTCTACTTCTTCTGCTTCACCCGCCGGACTTCACCTTCTCCTTCTCCTTCTTCTACTTCTTCTGATTCACCCTCCAGACTTCACCTTCTGCTTCTCCTTCTTCTGCTTCTTCTGATTCACCCTCCAGACTTCACCTTCTCCTTCTCCTTATTCTGCTTCTTCTGATTCACCCTCCAGACTTCACCTTCTCCTTCTCCTTCTTCTTCTTCTTCTGATTCACCCTCCAGACTTCACCTTCTCCTTCTCCTTGTTCTGCTTCTTCTGATTCACCTTCCAGACTTCACCTTCTCCTTCTCCTTCTTCTACTTCTTCTGATTCACCCTCCAGACTTCATCTTCTCATTCTCCTTCTTCTGCTACTTCTGATTCACCCTCCAGACTTAACCTTCTCCTTCTCCTTCTTCTACTTCTTCTGATTCACCGTCCAGACTTCAGCTTCTCCTTCTCCATCTTCTACTTCTTCTGATTCACCCTCCAGACTTTACCTTCTCCTTCTCCTGGTTCTGCTTCTTCTGATTCACCCTCCAGACCTCACCTTCTCCTTCTCCTTCTTCTACTTCTTCTGATTCACCCTCCAGACTTCATCTTCTACTTCTCATTCTTCTGCTTCTTCTGATTCACCCTCCAGACTTCATCTTCTCCTTCTCCTTCTTCTGCTTCTTCTGATTCACCCTCCAGACTTCGCCTTCTCCTTCTCCTTCTTCTACTTCTTCTGATTCACCCTCCAGCCTTCACCTTCTCCTTCTCCTTGTTCTGCTTCTTCTGATTCACCCTCCAGACTTCACCTTCTCCTTCTCCTTCTTCTACTTCTTCTGATTCACCCTCCAGACTTCATCTTCTCATTCTCCTTCTTCTGCTTCTTCTGATTCACCCTCCAGACTTCACCTTCTCCTTCTTCTGCTTCTTCTGATTCACCCTCCAGACTTAACCTTCTCCTTCTCCTTCTTCTACTTCTTCTGATTCACCCTCCAGACTTCACCTTCTCCTTCTCCTTCTTCTGCTTCTTCTGATTCACCCTCCAGACTTCACCTTCTCCTTCTCCTTCTTCTGCTTCTTCTGATTCACCCTCCAGACTTCAGCTTCTCCTTCTCCATCTTCTACTTCTTCTGATTCACCCTCCAGACTTTACCTTCTCCTTCTCCTTCTTCTTCTTCTTCTGATTCACCCTACAGACCTCACCTTCTCCTTCTCCTTCTTCTACTTCTTCTGATTCACCCTCCAGACTTCATCTTCTCCTTCTCCTTCTTCTGCTTCCTCTGATTCACTATCCAGACTTTACCTTCTCCTTCTCCTTCTTCTGCTTCTTCTGACTCACCCTCCAGACCTCACCATCTCCTTCTCCTTCTTCTACTTCTTCTGATTCACCCTCCAGACTTCATCTTCTCCTTCTCCTTCTTCTGCTTCTTCTGATTCACCCTCCAGACTTCACCTTCTCCTTCTCCTTCTTCTGCTTCTTCTGATTCACCCTCCAGACTTCACCTTCTCCTTCTCCATCTTCTACTTCTTCTGATTCACCCTCCAGACTTCAACTTCTCCTTCTCCTTCTTCTACTTCTTCAGTTTCACCCTCCAGTCTTCACCTTCTCCTTCTCCTTCTTCTGCTTCTTCTGCTTCACCCTCCAGACTTCACCTTCTCCTTCTCTTTCTTCTGCTTCTTCTGATTCACCCTCCTGACTTCACCTTCTCCTTCTCCTTCTTCTGATTCTTCTGATTCACCCTCCAGACTTCACCTTCTCCTTCTCCTTCTTCTGCTTCTTCTGATTCACCCTCCTGACTACACCTTCTCCTTCTCCTTCTTCTACTTCTTCTGATTCACCCTGCTGACTTCACCTTCTCCTTCTCCTTCTTCTACTTCTTCTGCTTCACCCGCCGGACTTCACCTTCTCCTTCTCCTTCTTCTACTTCTTCTGATTCACCCTCCAGACTTCACCTTCTGCTTCTCCTTCTTCTGCTTCTTCTGATTCACCCTCCAGACTTCACCTTCTCCTTCTCCTTATTCTGCTTCTTCTGATTCACCCTCCAGACTTCACCTTCTCCTTCTCCTTCTTCTTCTTCTTCTGATTCACCCTCCAGACTTCACCTTCTCCTTCTCCTTGTTCTGCTTCTTCTGATTCACCTTCCAGACTTCACCTTCTCCTTCTCCTTCTTCTACTTCTTCTGATTCACCCTCCAGACTTCATCTTCTCATTCTCCTTCTTCTGCTACTTCTGATTCACCCTCCAGACTTAACCTTCTCCTTCTCCTTCTTCTACTTCTTCTGATTCACCGTCCAGACTTCAGCTTCTCCTTCTCCATCTTCTACTTCTTCTGATTCACCCTCCAGACTTTACCTTCTCCTTCTCCTGGTTCTGCTTCTTCTGATTCACCCTCCAGACCTCACCTTCTCCTTCTCCTTCTTCTACTTCTTCTGATTCACCCTCCAGACTTCATCTTCTACTTCTCATTCTTCTGCTTCTTCTGATTCACCCTCCAGACTTCATCTTCTCCTTCTCCTTCTTCTGCTTCTTCTGATTCACCCTCCAGACTTAACCTTCTCCTTCTCCTTCTTCTACTTCTTCTGATTCACCGTCCAGACTTCAGCTTCTCCTTCTCCATCTTCTACTTCTTCTGATTCACCCTCCAGACTTTACCTTCTCCTTCTCCTGGTTCTGCTTCTTCTGATTCACCCTCCAGACCTCACCTTCTCCTTCTCCTTCTTCTACTTCTTCTGATTCACCCTCCAGACTTCATCTTCTACTTCTCATTCTTCTGCTTCTTCTGATTCACCCTCCAGACTTCATCTTCTCCTTCTCCTTCTTCTGCTTCTTCTGATTCACCCTCCAGACTTCGCCTTCTCCTTCTCCTTCTTCTACTTCTTCTGATTCACCCTCCAGCCTTCACCTTCTCCTTCTCCTTGTTCTGCTTCTTCTGATTCACCCTCCAGACTTCACCTTCTCCTTCTCCTTCTTCTACTTCTTCTGATTCACCCTCCAGACTTCATCTTCTCATTCTCCTTCTTCTGCTTCTTCTGATTCACCCTCCAGACTTCACCTTCTCCTTCTTCTGCTTCTTCTGATTCACCCTCCAGACTTAACCTTCTCCTTCTCCTTCTTCTACTTCTTCTGATTCACCCTCCAGACTTCACCTTCTCCTTCTCCTTCTTCTGCTTCTTCTGATTCACCCTCCAGACTTCACCTTCTCCTTCTCCTTCTTCTGCTTCTTCTGATTCACCCTCCAGACTTCAGCTTCTCCTTCTCCATCTTCTACTTCTTCTGATTCACCCTCCAGACTTTACCTTCTCCTTCTCCTTCTTCTGCTTCTTCTGATTCACCCTCCAGACCTCACCTTCTCCTTCTCCTTCTTCTACTTCTTCTGATTCACCCTCCAGACTTCATCTTCTCATTCTCCTTCTTCTGCTACTTCTGATTCACCCTCCAGACTTAACCTTCTCCTTCTCCTTCTTCTACTTCTTCTGATTCACCGTCCAGACTTCAGCTTCTCCTTCTCCATCTTCTACTTCTTCTGATTCACCCTCCAGACTTTACCTTCTCCTTCTCCTGGTTCTGCTTCTTCTGATTCACCCTCCAGACCTCACCTTCTCCTTCTCCTTCTTCTACTTCTTCTGATTCACCCTCCAGACTTCATCTTCTACTTCTCATTCTTCTGCTTCTTCTGATTCACCCTCCAGACTTCATCTTCTCCTTCTCCTTCTTCTGCTTCTTCTGATTCACCCTCCAGACTTCGCCTTCTCCTTCTCCTTCTTCTACTTCTTCTGATTCACCCTCCAGCCTTCACCTTCTCCTTCTCCTTGTTCTGCTTCTTCTGATTCACCCTCCAGACTTCACCTTCTCCTTCTCCTTCTTCTACTTCTTCTGATTCACCCTCCAGACTTCATCTTCTCATTCTCCTTCTTCTGCTTCTTCTGATTCACCCTCCAGACTTCACCTTCTCCTTCTTCTGCTTCTTCTGATTCACCCTCCAGACTTAACCTTCTCCTTCTCCTTCTTCTACTTCTTCTGATTCACCCTCCAGACTTCACCTTCTCCTTCTCCTTCTTCTGCTTCTTCTGATTCACCCTCCAGACTTCACCTTCTCCTTCTCCTTCTTCTGCTTCTTCTGATTCACCCTCCAGACTTCAGCTTCTCCTTCTCCATCTTCTACTTCTTCTGATTCACCCTCCAGACTTTACCTTCTCCTTCTCCTTCTTCTTCTTCTTCTGATTCACCCTACAGACCTCACCTTCTCCTTCTCCTTCTTCTACTTCTTCTGATTCACCCTCCAGACTTCATCTTCTCCTTCTCCTTCTTCTGCTTCCTCTGATTCACTATCCAGACTTTACCTTCTCCTTCTCCTTCTTCTGCTTCTTCTGACTCACCCTCCAGACCTCACCATCTCCTTCTCCTTCTTCTACTTCTTCTGATTCACCCTCCAGACTTCATCTTCTCCTTCTCCTTCTTCTGCTTCTTCTGATTCACCCTCCAGACTTCACCTTCTCCTTCTCCTTCTTCTGCTTCTTCTGATTCACCCTCCAGACTTCACCTTCTCCTTCTCCATCTTCTACTTCTTCTGATTCACCCTCCAGACTTCAACTTCTCCTTCTCCTTCTTCTACTTCTTCAGTTTCACCCTCCAGTCTTCACCTTCTCCTTCTCCTTCTTCTGCTTCTTCTGCTTCACCCTCCAGACTTCACCTTCTCCTTCTCTTTCTTCTGCTTCTTCTGATTCACCCTCCTGACTTCACCTTCTCCTTCTCCTTCTTCTGATTCTTCTGATTCACCCTCCAGACTTCACCTTCTCCTTCTCCTTCTTCTGCTTCTTCTGATTCACCCTCCTGACTACACCTTCTCCTTCTCCTTCTTCTACTTCTTCTGATTCACCCTGCTGACTTCACCTTCTCCTTCTCCTTCTTCTACTTCTTCTGCTTCACCCGCCGGACTTCACCTTCTCCTTCTCCTTCTTCTACTTCTTCTGATTCACCCTCCAGACTTCACCTTCTGCTTCTCCTTCTTCTGCTTCTTCTGATTCACCCTCCAGACTTCACCTTCTCCTTCTCCTTATTCTGCTTCTTCTGATTCACCCTCCAGACTTCACCTTCTCCTTCTCCTTCTTCTTCTTCTTCTGATTCACCCTCCAGACTTCACCTTCTCCTTCTCCTTGTTCTGCTTCTTCTGATTCACCTTCCAGACTTCACCTTCTCCTTCTCCTTCTTCTACTTCTTCTGATTCACCCTCCAGACTTCATCTTCTCATTCTCCTTCTTCTGCTACTTCTGATTCACCCTCCAGACTTAACCTTCTCCTTCTCCTTCTTCTACTTCTTCTGATTCACCGTCCAGACTTCAGCTTCTCCTTCTCCATCTTCTACTTCTTCTGATTCACCCTCCAGACTTTACCTTCTCCTTCTCCTGGTTCTGCTTCTTCTGATTCACCCTCCAGACCTCACCTTCTCCTTCTCCTTCTTCTACTTCTTCTGATTCACCCTCCAGACTTCATCTTCTACTTCTCATTCTTCTGCTTCTTCTGATTCACCCTCCAGACTTCATCTTCTCCTTCTCCTTCTTCTGCTTCTTCTGATTCACCCTCCAGACTTCGCCTTCTCCTTCTCCTTCTTCTACTTCTTCTGATTCACCCTCCAGCCTTCACCTTCTCCTTCTCCTTGTTCTGCTTCTTCTGATTCACCCTCCAGACTTCACCTTCTCCTTCTCCTTCTTCTACTTCTTCTGATTCACCCTCCAGACTTCATCTTCTCATTCTCCTTCTTCTGCTTCTTCTGATTCACCCTCCAGACTTCACCTTCTCCTTCTTCTGCTTCTTCTGATTCACCCTCCAGACTTAACCTTCTCCTTCTCCTTCTTCTACTTCTTCTGATTCACCATCCAGACTTCACCTTCTCCTTCTCCTTCTTCTGCTTCTTCTGATTCACCCTCCAGACTTCACCTTCTCCTTCTCCTTCTTCTGCTTCTTCTGATTCACCCTCCAGACTTCAGCTTCTCCTTCTCCATCTTCTACTTCTTCTGATTCACCCTCCAGACTTTACCTTCTCCTTCTCCTTCTTCTGCTTCTTCTGATTCACCCTCCAGACCTCACCTTCTCCTTCTCCTTCTTCTACTTCTTCTGATTCACCCTCCAGACTTCATCTTCTCCTTCTCCTTCTTCTGCTTCTTCTGATTCAACCTCCAGACTTCATCTTCTCCTTCTCCTTCTTCTGCTTCTTCTGATTCACCCTCCAGACTTCACCTTCTCCTTCTCATCTTCTACTTCTTCTGATTCACCCTCCAGACTTCACCTTCTCCTTCTCCTTATTCTGCTTCTTCTGATTCACCCTCCAGACTTCACCTTCTCCTTATCCTTCTTCTGCTTCTTCTGATTCACCCTCCAGACTTCACCTTCTCCTTCTCCTTCTTCTGCTTCTTCTGATTCACTATCCAGACTTTACCTTCTCCTTCTCCTTCTTCTGCTTCTTCTGACTCACCCTCCAGACCTCACCATCTCCTTCTCCTTCTTCTACTTCTTCTGATTCACCCTCCAGACTTCATCTTCTCCTTCTCCTTCTTCTGCTTCTTCTGATTCACCCTCCAGACTTCACCTTCTCCTTCTCCTGCTTCTTCTGATTCACCCTCCAGACTTCACCTTCTCCTTCTCCATCTTCTACTTCTTCTGATTCACCCTCCAGACTTCAACTTCTCCTTCTCCTTCTTCTACTTCTTCAGTTTCACCCTCCAGTCTTCACCTTCTCCTTCTCCTTCTTCTGCTTCTTCTGCTTCACCCTCCAGACTTCACCTTCTCCTTCTCTTTCTTCTGCTTCTTCTGATTCACCCTCCTGACTTCACCTTCTCCTTCTCCTTCTTCTGATTCTTCTGATTCACCCTCCAGACTTCACCTTCTCCTTCTCCTTCTTCTGCTTCTTCTGATTCACCCTCCTGACTACACCTTCTCCTTCTCCTTCTTCTACTTCTTCTGATTCACCCTGCTGACTTCACCTTCTCCTTCTCCTTCTTCTACTTCTTCTGCTTCACCCGCCGGACTTCACCTTCTCCTTCTCCTTCTTCTACTTCTTCTGATTCACCCTCCAGACTTCACCTTCTGCTTCTCCTTCTTCTGCTTCTTCTGATTCACCCTCCAGACTTCACCTTCTCCTTCTCCTTATTCTGCTTCTTCTGGTTCACCCTCCAGACTTCACCTTCTCCTTCTCCTTCTTCTTCTTCTTCTGATTCACCCTCCAGACTTCACCTTCTCCTTCTCCTTGTTCTGCTTCTTCTGATTCACCTTCCAGACTTCACCTTCTCCTTCTCCTTCTTCTACTTCTTCTGATTCACCCTCCAGACTTCATCTTCTCATTCTCCTTCTTCTGCTTCTTCTGATTCACCCTCCAGACTTAACCTTCTCCTTCTCCTTCTTCTACTTCTTCTGATTCACCGTCCAGACTTCAGCTTCTCCTTCTCCATCTTCTACTTCTTCTGATTCACCCTCCAGACTTTACCTTCTCCTTCTCCTGGTTCTGCTTCTTCTGATTCACCCTCCAGACCTCTCCTTCTCCTTCTCCTTCTTCTACTTCTTCTGATTCACCCTCCAGACTTCATCTTCTACTTCTCATTCTTCTGCTTCTTCTGATTCACCCTCCAGACTTCATCTTCTCCTTCTCCTTCTTCTGCTTCTTCTGATTCACCCTCCAGACTTCGCCTTCTCCTTCTCCTTCTTCTACTTCTTCTGATTCACCCTCCAGCCTTCACCTTCTCCTTCTCCTTGTTCTGCTTCTTCTGATTCACCCTCCAGACTTCACCTTCTCCTTCTCCTTCTTCTACTTCTTCTGATTCACCCTCCAGACTTCATCTTCTCATTCTCCTTCTTCTGCTTCTTCTGATTCACCCTCCAGACTTCACCTTCTCCTTCTTCTGCTTCTTCTGATTCACCCTCCAGACTTAACCTTCTCCTTCTCCTTCTTCTACTTCTTCTGATTCACCCTCCAGACTTCACCTTCTCCTTCTCCTTCTTCTGCTTCTTCTGATTCACCCTCCAGACTTCACCTTCTCCTTCTCCTTCTTCTGCTTCTTCTGATTCACCCTCCAGACTTCACCTTCTCCTTCTCCTTCTTCTGCTTCTTCTGATTCACCCTTCAGACTTCACCCTCTCCTTCTCCTTCTTCTGCTTCTTCTGATTCACCCTCCAGACCTCACCTTCTCCTTCTCCTTCTTCTACTTCTTCTGATACACCCTCCAGACTTCATCTTCTCCTTCTCCTTCTTCTGCTTCTTCTGATTCAACCTCCAGACTTCATCTTCTCCTTCTCCTTCTTCTGCTTCTTCTGATTCACCCTCCAGACTTCGCCTTCTCCTTCTCCTTCTTCTACTTCTTCTGATTCAACATCCAGACTTCACCTTCTCCTTCTCCTTCTTCTACTTCTTCTGATTCACCCTCCAGTCTTCACCTTCTCCTTCTCCTTCTTCTGCTTCTTCTGATTCACCCTCCAGACTTCACCTTCTCCTTCTCCTTCTTCTGCTTCTTCTGCTTCACCCTGCTGACTTCACCTTCTCCTTCTCCTTCTTCTACTTCTTCTGCTTCTCCCCCCTGACTTCACCTTCTCCTTCTCCTTCTTCTGCTTCTACTGATTCACCCTCCGAACTTAACCTTCTCCTTCTCCTTCTTCTGCTTCTTCTGATTCACCCTCCTGACTTCACCTTCTCCTTCTCCTTCTTCTACTTCTTCTGATTCACCCTCCAGACTTCATCTTCTCCTTCTCCTTCTTCTGCATCTTCAGATTCACCCTCCAGACTTCACCTTCTCCTTCTCCTTCTTCTGCTTCTTCTGGTTCACCCTCCAGACTTCACCTTCTCCTTCTCCTTTTTCTACTTCTTCTGATTCACCCTCCAGACTTCACCTTCTCCTTCTCCTTCTTCTACTTCTTCTGATTCACCCTCCAGTCTACACCTTCTCCTTCTCCTTCTTCTGCTTCTTCTGCTTCACCCTCCAGACTTCACCTTCTCCTTCTCTTTCTTCTGCTTCTTCTGATTCACCCTCCAGACTTCACCTTCTCCTTCTCCTTCTTCTGATTCTTCTGATTCACCCTCCAGACTTCACCTTCTCCTTCTCCTTCTTCTGCTTCTTTTGATTCACCCTCCTGACTTCACCTTCTCCTTCTCCTTCTTCTACTTCTTCTGATTCACCCTCCTGACTTCACCTTCTCCTTCTCCTTCTTCTACTTCTCCTGCTTCACCCTCCAGACTTCACCTTCACCTTCTCCTTCTTCTACTTCTTCTGATTCACCTGCAGACTTCACCTTCTCCTTCTCCTTCTTCTGCTTCTTCTGATTCACCCTCCAGACTTCACCTTCTCCTTCTCCTTGTTCTGCGTCTTCTGATTCACCCTCCAGACTTCACCTTCTCCTTCTCCTTCTTCTACTTCTTCGTATTCACCCTCCAGACTTCATCTTCTCCTTCTCCTTCTTCTGCTTCTTCTGATTCACACTCCAGACTTCACCTTCTCCTTCTCCTTCTTCTGCTTCTTCTGCTTCACCCTCCAGACTTCACCTTCTCCTTCTCCTTCTTCTACTTCTTCTGATTCACTCTCCAGACTTCACCTTCTACTTCTCCTTCTTCTGCTTCTTCTGATTCACCCTTCAGACTTCACCTTCTCCTTCTCCTTCTTCTGCTTCTTCTGATTCACCCTCCAGACTTCACCTTCTCCTTCTCCTTCTTCTGCATCTTCTGCTGCGCCCTCCAGACTTCACCTTCTCCTTCTCCTTCTTCTACTTCTTCTGATTCAGCCTCCAGACTTCACCTTCTCCTTTTCCTTCTTCTACTTCTTCTGATTCTCCCTCCAGACTTCACCTTCTCCTTCTCCTTCTTCTACTTCTTCTGATTCACCCTCCAGTCTTCACCTTCTCCTTTTCCTTCTTCTGCTTCTTCTGCTTCACCCTCCAGACTTCACCTTCTCCTTCTCTTTCTTCTACTTCTGATTCACCCTCCAGACTTCACCTTCTCCTTCTCCTTCTTCTGCTTCTTCTGATTCACCTTCCAGACTTCACCTTCTCCTTCTCCTTCTTCTGCTTCTTCTGATTCACCCTCCAGACTTCACCTTCTCCTTCTCCTTCTTCTACTTCTTCTGATTCACCCTCCAGACTTCACCTTCTCCTTCTCCTTCTTCCACTTCTTCTGATTCACCCTCCAGACTTCACCTTCTCCTTCTCCTTCTTCTGCTTCTTCTGATTCACTCTCCAGACTTCACCTTCTCCTTCTACTTCTTCTGCTTCTTCTGATTCACCCTCCTGACTTCACCTTCTCCTTCTCCTTCTTCTGCATCTTCTGCTGCGCCCTACAGACTTCACCTTCTCCTTCTCCTTCTTCTGCTTCTTCTGCTTCACCCTCCTGACTTCACCTTCTCCTTCTCCTTCTTCTGCTTCTTCTGATTCACCCTCCAGACCTCACCTTCTCCTTCTCCTTCTTCTACTTCTGATTCACCCTCCAGACTTCATCTTCTCCTTCTCCTTCTTCTGCTTCTTCTGATTCACCCTCCAAACTTCACCTTCTCCTTTTCCTTCTTCTGCTTCTTCTGATTCACCCTCCAGAATTCACCTTCTCCTTCTCCTTCTTCTACTTCTTCTGATTCACCCTCCAGACTTCACCTTCTCCTTCTCCTTCTTCTACTTCTTCTGCTTCGCCCTCCAGACTTCACCTTCTCCTTCTCCTTCTTCTGCTTCTTCTGCTTCACCCTCCAGACTTCACCTTCTCCTTCTCCTTCTTCTGCTTCTTCTGCTTCACCCTCCTGACTTCACCTTCTCCTTCTCCTTCTTCTACTTCTTCTGCTTCACCCCCCTGACTTCACCTTCTCCTTCTCCTTCTTCTGCTTCTTCTGATTCACCCTCCTAACTTCACCTTCTCCTTCTCCTTCTTCTGCTTCTTCTGATTCACCCTCCTGACTTCACCTTCTCCTTCTACTTCTTCTGCTTCTTCTGATTCACCCTCCAGACTTCACCTTCTCCTTCTCCTTCTTCTGCTTCTTCTGATTCACCCTCCAGACTTCACCTTCTCCTTCTCCTTCTTCTTCTTCTTCTGATTCACCCTACAGACCTCACCTTCTCCTTCTCCTTCTTCTACTTCTTCTGATTCACCCTCCAGACTTCATCTTCTCCTTCTCCTTCTTCTGCTTCCTCTGATTCACTATCCAGACTTTACCTTCTCCTTCTCCTTCTTCTGCTTCTTCTGACTCACCCTCCAGACCTCACCATCTCCTTCTCCTTCTTCTACTTCTTCTGATTCACCCTCCAGACTTCATCTTCTCCTTCTCCTTCTTCTGCTTCTTCTGATTCACCCTCCAGACTTCACCTTCTCCTTCTCCTTCTTCTGCTTCTTCTGATTCACCCTCCAGACTTCACCTTCTCCTTCTCCATCTTCTACTTCTTCTGATTCACCCTCCAGACTTCAACTTCTCCTTCTCCTTCTTCTACTTCTTCAGTTTCACCCTCCAGTCTTCACCTTCTCCTTCTCCTTCTTCTGCTTCTTCTGCTTCACCCTCCAGACTTCACCTTCTCCTTCTCTTTCTTCTGCTTCTTCTGATTCACCCTCCTGACTTCACCTTCTCCTTCTCCTTCTTCTGATTCTTCTGATTCACCCTCCAGACTTCACCTTCTCCTTCTCCTTCTTCTGCTTCTTCTGATTCACCCTCCTGACTACACCTTCTCCTTCTCCTTCTTCTACTTCTTCTGATTCACCCTGCTGACTTCACCTTCTCCTTCTCCTTCTTCTACTTCTTCTGCTTCACCCGCCGGACTTCACCTTCTCCTTCTCCTTCTTCTACTTCTTCTGATTCACCCTCCAGACTTCACCTTCTGCTTCTCCTTCTTCTGCTTCTTCTGATTCACCCTCCAGACTTCACCTTCTCCTTCTCCTTATTCTGCTTCTTCTGATTCACCCTCCAGACTTCACCTTCTCCTTCTCCTTCTTCTTCTTCTTCTGATTCACCCTCCAGACTTCACCTTCTCCTTCTCCTTGTTCTGCTTCTTCTGATTCACCTTCCAGACTTCACCTTCTCCTTCTCCTTCTTCTACTTCTTCTGATTCACCCTCCAGACTTCATCTTCTCATTCTCCTTCTTCTGCTACTTCTGATTCACCCTCCAGACTTAACCTTCTCCTTCTCCTTCTTCTACTTCTTCTGATTCACCGTCCAGACTTCAGCTTCTCCTTCTCCATCTTCTACTTCTTCTGATTCACCCTCCAGACTTTACCTTCTCCTTCTCCTGGTTCTGCTTCTTCTGATTCACCCTCCAGACCTCACCTTCTCCTTCTCCTTCTTCTACTTCTTCTGATTCACCCTCCAGACTTCATCTTCTACTTCTCATTCTTCTGCTTCTTCTGATTCACCCTCCAGACTTCATCTTCTCCTTCTCCTTCTTCTGCTTCTTCTGATTCACCCTCCAGACTTCGCCTTCTCCTTCTCCTTCTTCTACTTCTTCTGATTCACCCTCCAGCCTTCACCTTCTCCTTCTCCTTGTTCTGCTTCTTCTGATTCACCCTCCAGACTTCACCTTCTCCTTCTCCTTCTTCTACTTCTTCTGATTCACCCTCCAGACTTCATCTTCTCATTCTCCTTCTTCTGCTTCTTCTGATTCACCCTCCAGACTTCACCTTCTCCTTCTTCTGCTTCTTCTGATTCACCCTCCAGACTTAACCTTCTCCTTCTCCTTCTTCTACTTCTTCTGATTCACCCTCCAGACTTCACCTTCTCCTTCTCCTTCTTCTGCTTCTTCTGATTCACCCTCCAGACTTCACCTTCTCCTTCTCCTTCTTCTGCTTCTTCTGATTCACCCTCCAGACTTCACCTTCTCCTTCTCCTTCTTCTGCTTCTTCTGATTCACCCTTCAGACTTCACCCTCTCCTTCTCCTTCTTCTGCTTCTTCTGATTCACCCTCCAGACCTCACCTTCTCCTTCTCCTTCTTCTACTTCTTCTGATACACCCTCCAGACTTCATCTTCTCCTTCTCCTTCTTCTGCTTCTTCTGATTCAACCTCCAGACTTCATCTTCTCCTTCTCCTTCTTCTGCTTCTTCTGATTCACCCTCCAGACTTCGCCTTCTCCTTCTCCTTCTTCTACTTCTTCTGATTCAACATCCAGACTTCACCTTCTCCTTCTCCTTCTTCTACTTCTTCTGATTCACCCTCCAGTCTTCACCTTCTCCTTCTCCTTCTTCTGCTTCTTCTGATTCACCCTCCAGACTTCACCTTCTCCTTCTCCTTCTTCTGCTTCTTCTGCTTCACCCTGCTGACTTCACCTTCTCCTTCTCCTTCTTCTACTTCTTCTGCTTCTCCCCCCTGACTTCACCTTCTCCTTCTCCTTCTTCTGCTTCTACTGATTCACCCTCCGAACTTAACCTTCTCCTTCTCCTTCTTCTGCTTCTTCTGATTCACCCTCCTGACTTCACCTTCTCCTTCTCCTTCTTCTACTTCTTCTGATTCACCCTCCAGACTTCATCTTCTCCTTCTCCTTCTTCTGCATCTTCAGATTCACCCTCCAGACTTCACCTTCTCCTTCTCCTTCTTCTGCTTCTTCTGGTTCACCCTCCAGACTTCACCTTCTCCTTCTCCTTTTTCTACTTCTTCTGATTCACCCTCCAGACTTCACCTTCTCCTTCTCCTTCTTCTACTTCTTCTGATTCACCCTCCAGTCTACACCTTCTCCTTCTCCTTCTTCTGCTTCTTCTGCTTCACCCTCCAGACTTCACCTTCTCCTTCTCTTTCTTCTGCTTCTTCTGATTCACCCTCCAGACTTCACCTTCTCCTTCTCCTTCTTCTGATTCTTCTGATTCACCCTCCAGACTTCACCTTCTCCTTCTCCTTCTTCTGCTTCTTTTGATTCACCCTCCTGACTTCACCTTCTCCTTCTCCTTCTTCTACTTCTTCTGATTCACCCTCCTGACTTCACCTTCTCCTTCTCCTTCTTCTACTTCTCCTGCTTCACCCTCCAGACTTCACCTTCACCTTCTCCTTCTTCTACTTCTTCTGATTCACCTTCCAGACTTCACCTTCTCCTTCTCCTTCTTCTGCTTCTTCTGATTCACCCTCCAGACTTCACCTTCTCCTTCTCCTTGTTCTGCGTCTTCTGATTCACCCTCCAGACTTCACCTTCTCCTTCTCCTTCTTCTACTTCTTCGTATTCACCCTCCAGACTTCATCTTCTCCTTCTCCTTCTTCTGCTTCTTCTGATTCACACTCCAGACTTCACCTTCTCCTTCTCCTTCTTCTGCTTCTTCTGCTTCACCCTCCAGACTTCACCTTCTCCTTCTCCTTCTTCTACTTCTTCTGATTCACTCTCCAGACTTCACCTTCTACTTCTCCTTCTTCTGCTTCTTCTGATTCACCCTTCAGACTTCACCTTCTCCTTCTCCTTCTTCTGCTTCTTCTGATTCACCCTCCAGACTTCACCTTCTCCTTCTCCTTCTTCTGCATCTTCTGCTGCGCCCTCCAGACTTCACCTTCTCCTTCTCCTTCTTCTACTTCTTCTGATTCAGCCTCCAGACTTCACCTTCTCCTTTTCCTTCTTCTACTTCTTCTGATTCTCCCTCCAGACTTCACCTTCTCCTTCTCCTTCTTCTACTTCTTCTGATTCACCCTCCAGTCTTCACCTTCTCCTTTTCCTTCTTCTGCTTCTTCTGCTTCACCCTCCAGACTTCACCTTCTCCTTCTCTTTCTTCTACTTCTTCTGATTCACCCTCCAGACTTCACCTTCTCCTTCTCCTTCTTCTGCTTCTTCTGATTCACCTTCCAGACTTCACCTTCTCCTTCTCCTTCTTCTGCTTCTTCTGATTCACCCTCCAGACTTCACCTTCTCCTTCTCCTTCTTCTACTTCTTCTGATTCACCCTCCAGACTTCACCTTCTCCTTCTCCTTCTTCCACTTCTTCTGATTCACCCTCCAGACTTCACCTTCTCCTTCTCCTTCTTCTGCTTCTTCTGATTCACTCTCCAGACTTCACCTTCTCCTTCTACTTCTTCTGCTTCTTCTGATTCACCCTCCTGACTTCACCTTCTCCTTCTCCTTCTTCTGCATCTTCTGCTGCGCCCTACAGACTTCACCTTCTCCTTCTCCTTCTTCTGCTTCTTCTGCTTCACCCTCCTGACTTCACCTTCTCCTTCTCCTTCTTCTGCTTCTTCTGATTCACCCTCCAGACCTCACCTTCTCCTTCTCCTTCTTCTACTTTTGATTCACCCTCCAGACTTCATCTTCTCCTTCTCCTTCTTCTGCTTCTTCTGATTCACCCTCCAAACTTCACCTTCTCCTTTTCCTTCTTCTGCTTCTTCTGATTCACCCTCCAGAATTCACCTTCTCCTTCTCCTTCTTCTACTTCTTCTGATTCACCCTCCAGACTTCACCTTCTCCTTCTCCTTCTTCTACTTCTTCTGCTTCGCCCTCCAGACTTCACCTTCTCCTTCTCCTTCTTCTGCTTCTTCTGCTTCACCCTCCAGACTTCACCTTCTCCTTCTCCTTCTTCTGCTTCTTCTGCTTCACCCTCCTGACTTCACCTTCTCCTTCTCCTTCTTCTACTTCTTCTGCTTCACCCCCCTGACTTCACCTTCTCCTTCTCCTTCTTCTGCTTCTTCTGATTCACCCTCCTAACTTCACCTTCTCCTTCTCCTTCTTCTGCTTCTTCTGATTCACCCTCCTGACTTCACCTTCTCCTTCTACTTCTTCTGCTTCTTCTGATTCACCCTCCAGACTTCACCTTCTCCTTCTCCTTCTTCTGCTTCTTCTGATTCACCCTCCAGACTTCACCTTCTCCTTCTCCTTCTTCTTCTTCTTCTGATTCACCCTACAGACCTCACCTTCTCCTTCTCCTTCTTCTACTTCTTCTGATTCACCCTCCAGACTTCATCTTCTCCTTCTCCTTCTTCTGCTTCCTCTGATTCACCCTCCAGACTTCACCTTCTCCTTCTCCTTCTTCTGCTTCTTCTGATTCACCCTCCAGACTTCACCTTCTCCTTCTCCTTCTTCTACTTCTTCTGATTCAGCCTCCAGACTTCACCTTCTCCTTTTCCTTCTTCTACTTCTTCTGATTCACCCTCCAGACTTCACCTTCTCCTTCTCCTTCTTCTACTTCTTCTGATTCACCCTCCAGTCTTCACCTTCTCCTTTTCCTTCTTCTGCTTCTTCTGCTTCACCCTCCAGACTTCACCTTCTCCTTCTCCTTCTTCTACTTCTTCTGATTCACCCTCCAGACTTCACCTTCTCCTTCTCCTTCTTCTGCTTCTTCCGATTCACCCTCCAGACTTCACCTTCTCCTTCTCCTTATTCTGCTTCTTCTCATTCACCCTCCAGACTTCATCTTCTCCTTCTCCTTCTTCTGCTTCTTCTGATTCACCCTCCAGACTTCACCTTCTCCTTCTCCTTCTTCTGCTTCTTCTGATTCACCCTCCAGACTTCACCTTCTCCTTCTCCTTCTTCTGCTTCTTCTGATTCACCCTCCAGTCTTCACCTTCTCCTTCTCCTTCTTCCGCTTCTTCTGATTCACTCTCCAGACTTCACCTTCTCCTTCTCCTTCTTCTGCTTCTTCTGATTCACCCTCCTGACTTCACCTTCTCCTTCTCCTTCTTCTGCATCTTCTGCTGCGCCCTACAGACTTCACCTTCTCCTTCTCCTTCTTCTGCTTCTTCTGCTTCACCCTCCTGACTCCACCTTCTCCTTCTCCTTCTTCTGCTTCTTCTGATTCACCCTCCAGACCTCACCTTCTCCTTCTCCTTCTTCTACTTCTGATTCACCCTCCAGACTTCATCTTCTCCTTCTCCTTCTTCTGCTTCTTCTGATTCACCCTCCAAACTTCACCTTCTCCTTCTCCTTCTGCTTCTTCTGATTCACCCTCCAGAATTCACCTTCTCCTTCTCCTTCTTCTACTTCTTCTGATTCACCCTCCAGACTTCACCTTCTCCTTCTCCTTCTTCTACTTCTTCTGCTTCGCCCTCCAGACTTCACCTTCTCCTTCTCCTTCTTCTGCTTCTTCTGCTTCACCCTCCAGACTTCACCTTCTCCTTCTCCTTCTTCTGCTCCTTCTGCTTCACCCTCCTGACTTCAACTTCTCCTTCTCCTTCTTCTACTTCTTCTGATTCACCCTCCAGACTTCACCTTCTCCTTCTCCTTCTTCTGCTTCTTCTGCTTCACCCTCCAGACTTCACCTTCTCCTTCTCCTTCTTCTGCTTCTTATGCTGCGCCCTCCAGACTTCACTTCTCCTTCTCCTTCTTCTGCTTCTTCTGCTTCACCCTCCTGACTTCACCTTCTCCTTCTCCTTCTTCTACTTCTTCTGCTTCACCCCCCTGACTTCACCTTCTCCTTCTCCTTCTTCTGCTTCTTCTGATTCACCCTCCTAACTTCACCTTCTCCTTCTCCTTCTTCTGCTTCTTCTGATTCACCCTCCTGACTTCACCTTCTCCTTCTACTTCTTCTGCCTCTTCTGATTCACCCTCCAGACTTCACCTTCTCCTTCTCCTTCTTCTGCTTCTTCTGATTCACCCTCCAGACTTCACCTTCTCCTTCTCCTTCTTCTGCTTCTTCTGATTCACCCTCCAGACCTCACCTTCTCCTTCTCCTTCTTCTACTTCTTCTGATTCACCCTCCAGACTTCATCTTCTCCTTCTCCTTCTTCTGCTTCCTCTGATTCACCCTCCAGACTTCACCTTCTGCTTCTCCTTCTTCTGCTTCTTCTGATTCACCCTCCAGACTTCACCTTCTCCTTCTCCTTCTTCTACTTCTTCTGATTCAGCCTCCAGACTTCACCTTCTCCTTTTCCTTCTTCTACTTCTTCTGATTCACCCTCCAGACTTCACCTTCTCCTTCTCCTTCTTCTACTTCTTCTCATTCACCCTCCAGTCTTCACCTTCTCCTTTTCCTTCTTCTGCTTCTTCTGCTTCACCCTCCAGACTTCACCTTCTCCTTCTCCTTCTTCTACTTCTTCTGATTCACCCTCCAGACTTCACCTTCTCCTTCTCCTTCTTCTGCTTCTTCCGATTCACCCTCCAGACTTCACCTTCTCCTTCTCCTTATTCTGCTTCTTCTCATTCACCCTCCAGACTTCACCTTCTCCTTCTCCTTCTTCTGCTTCTTCTGATTCACCCTCCAGACTTCACCTTCTCCTTCTCCTTCTTCTGCTTCTTCTGATTCACCCTCCAGACTTCACCTTCTCCTTCTCCTTCTTCTACTTCTTCTGATTCATCCTCCAGACTTCACCTTCTCCTTCTCCTTCTTCTGCTTCTTCTGATTCACCCTCCAGACTTCACCTTCTCCTTCTCCTTCTTCTGCTTCTTCTGATTCACCTTCCAGACTTCACCTTCTCCTTCTCCTTCTTCTGCTTCTTCTGATTCACCCTCCAGACTTCACCTTCTCCTTCTCCTTCTTCTACTTCTTCTGATTCACCCTCCAGACTTCACCTTCTCCTTCTCCTTCTTCTACTTCTTCTGATTCACCCTCCAGACTTCACCTTCTCCTTCTCCTTCTTCTGCTTCTTCTGATTCACTCTCCAGACTTCACCTTCTCCTTCTCCTTCTTCTACTTCTTCTGATTCACCCTCCAGACTTCATCTTCTCCTTCTCCTTCTTCTGCTTCTTCTGATTCACCTTCCAGACTTCACCTTCTCCTTCTCCTTCTTCTGCTTCTTCTGATTCACCCTCCAGACTTCACCTTCTCCTTCTCCTTCTTCTACTTCTTCTGATTCACCCTCCAGACTTCACCTTCTCCTTCTCCTTCTTCTACTTCTTCTGATTCACCCTCCAGACTTCACCTTCTCCTTCTCCTTCTTCTGCTTCTTCTGATTCACACTCCAGACTTCACCTTCTCCTTCTCCTTCTTCTACTTCTTCTGATTCAACCTCCAGTCTTCACCTTCTCCTTCTCCTTCTTCTGCGTCTTCTGATTCACCCTCCAGACTTCACCTTCTCCTTCTCCTTCTTCTGCTTCTTCTGATTTACCCTCCTGACTTCACCTTCTCCTTCTCCTTCTTCTGCTTCTTCTGATTCACTCTCCAGACTTCACCTTCTCCTTCCCATCTTCTACTTCTTCTGATTCACCCTCCAGACTTCACCTTCTCCTTCTCCTTCGTCTACTTCTTCTGATTCACCCTCCAGACTACACCTTCTCCTTCTCCTTCTTCTACTTCTTCTGATTCACCCTCCAGACTTCACCTTCTCCTTCTCCTTCTTCTGTTTCTTCTGATTCACCCTGCAGACTTCACCTTCTCCTTCTCCTTCTTCTACTTCTTCTGATTCACCCTCCAGACTTCACCTTCTCCTTCTCCTTCTTCTACTTCTTCTGCTTCACCCTCCAGACTTCACCTTCTCCTTCTCCTTCTTCTGCATCTTCTGCTGCGCCCTCCAGACTTCACCTTCTCCTTCTCCTTCTTCTGCTTCACCCTCCTGACTTCACCTTCTCCTTCTCCTTCTTCTGCTTCTTCTGATTCACCCTCCAGTCTTCACCTTCTCCTTCTCCTTCTTCCGCTTCTTCTGATTCACTCTCCAGACTTCACCTTCTCCTTCTCCTTCTTCTGCTTCTTCTGATTCACCCTCCTGACTTCACCTTCTCCTTCTCCTTCTTCTGCATCTTCTGCTGCGTCCTACAGACTTCACCTTCTCCTTCTCCTTCTTCTGCTTCTTCTGCTTCACCCTCCTGACTCCACCTTCTCCTTCTCCTTCTTCTGCTTCTTCTGATTCACCCTCCAGACCTCACCTTCTCCTTCTCCTTCTTCTACTTCTGATTCACCCTCCAGACTTCATCTTCTCCTTCTCCTTCTTCTGCTTCTTCTGATTCACCCTCCAAACTTCACCTTCTCCTTCTCCTTCTGCTTCTTCTGATTCACCCTCCAGAATTCACCTTCTCCTTCTCCTTCTTCTACTTCTTCTGATTCACCCTCCAGACTTCACCTTCTCCTTCTCCTTCTTCTACTTCTTCTGCTTCGCCCTCCAGACTTCACCTTCTCCTTCTCCTTCTTCTGCTTCTTCTGCTTCACCCTCCAGACTTCACCTTCTCCTTCTCCTTCTTCTGCTCCTTCTGCTTCACCCTCCTGACTTCAACTTCTCCTTCTCCTTCTTCTACTTCTTCTGATTCACCCTCCAGACTTCACCTTCTCCTTCTCCTTCTTCTGCTTCTTCTGCTTCACCCTCCAGACTTCACCTTCTCCTTCTCCTTCTTCTGCTTCTTCTGCTGCGCCCTCCAGACTTCACTTCTCCTTCTCCTTCTTCTGCTTCTTCTGCTTCACCCTCCTGACTGCACCTTCTCCTTCTCCTTCTTCTACTTCTTCTGCTTCACCCCCCTGACTTCACCTTCTCCTTCTCCTTCTTCTGCTTCTTCTGATTCACCCTCCTAACTTCACCTTCTCCTTCTCCTTCTTCTGCTTCTTCTGATTCACCCTCCTGACTTCACCTTCTCCTTCTACTTCTTCTGCCTCTTCTGATTCACCCTCCAGACTTCACCTTCTCCTTCTCCTTCTTCTGCTTCTTCTGATTCACCCTCCAGAATTCACCTTCTCCTTCTCCTTCTTCTGCTTCTTCTGATTCACCCTCCAGACCTCACCTTCTCCTTCTCCTTCTTCTACTTCTTCTGATTCACCCTCCAGACTTCATCTTCTCCTTCTCCTTCTTCTGCTTCCTCTGATTCACCCTCCAGACTTCACCTTCTGCTTCTCCTTCTTCTGCTTCTTCTGATTCACCCTCCAGACTTCACCTTCTCCTTCTCCTTCTTCTACTTCTTCTGATTCAGCCTCCAGACTTCACCTTCTCCTTTTCCTTCTTCTACTTCTTCTGATTCACCCTCCAGACTTCACCTTCTCCTTCTCCTTCTTCTACTTCTTCTCATTCACCCTCCAGTCTTCACCTTCTCCTTTTCCTTCTTCTGCTTCTTCTGCTTCACCCTCCAGACTTCACCTTCTCCTTCTCCTTCTACTTCTTCTGATTCACCCTCCAGACTTCACCTTCTCCTTCTCCTTCTTCTGCTTCTTCCGATTCACCCTCCAGACTTCACCTTCTCCTTCTCCTTATTCCGCTTCTTCTCATTCACCCTCCAGACTTCACCTTCTCCTTCTCCTTCTTCTGCTTCTTCTGATTCACCCTCCAGACTTCACCTTCTCCTTCTCCTTCTTCTGCTTCTTCTGATTCACCCTCCAGACTTCACCTTCTCCTTCTCCTTCTTCTACTTCTTCTGATTCACCCTCCAGACTTCACCTTCTCCTTCTCCTTCTTCTGCTTCTTCTGATTCACCCTCCAGACTTCACCTTCTCCTTCTCCTTCTTCTGCTTCTTCTGATTCACCTTCCAGACTTCACCTTCTCCTTCTCCTTCTTCTGCTTCTTCTGATTCACCCTCCAGACTTCACCTTCTCCTTCTCCTTCTTCTACTTCTTCTGATTCACCCTCCAGACTTCACCTTCTCCTTCTCCTTCTTCTACTTCTTCTGATTCACCCTCCAGACTTCACCTTCTCCTTCTCCTTCTTCTGCTTCTTCTGATTCACTCTCC
This sequence comes from Somniosus microcephalus, assembly GCF_052327205.1. Classification (NCBI taxonomy): domain Eukaryota; kingdom Metazoa; phylum Chordata; class Chondrichthyes; order Squaliformes; family Somniosidae; genus Somniosus; species Somniosus microcephalus. Next base: position 307,048 of record NW_028225483.1, read on the forward strand.
AGACTTCACCTTCTCCTTCTCCTTCTTCTACTTCTTCTGATTCACCCTCCAGACTTCATCTTCTCCTTCTCCTTCTTCTGCTCCTTCTGATTCACCTTCCAGACTTCACCTTCTCCTTCTCCTTCTTCTGCTTCTTCTGATTCACCCTCCAGACTTCACCTTCTCCTTCTCCTTCTTCTACTTCTTCTGATTCACCCTCCAGACTTCACCTTCTCCTTCTCCTTCTTCTACTTCTTCTGATTCACCCTCCAGACTTCACCTTCTCCTTCTCCTTCTTCTGCTTCTTCTGATTCACACTCCAGACTTCACCTTCTCCTTCTCCTTCTTCTACTTCTTCTGATTCAACCTCCAGTCTTCACCTTCTCCTTCTCCTTCTTCTGCTTCTTCTGATTCACCCTCCAGACTTCACCTTCTCCTTCTCCTTCTTCTGCTTCTTCTGATTTACCCTCCTGACTTCACCTTCTCCTTCTCCTTCTTCTGCTTCTTCTGATTCACTCTCCGGACTTCACCTTCTCCTTCCCATCTTCTACTTCTTCTGATTCACCCTCCAGACTTCACCTTCTCCTTCTCCTTCGTCTACTTCTTCTGATTCACCCTCCAGACTACACCTTCTCCTTCTCCTTCTTCTACTTCTTCTGATTCACCCTCCAGACTTCACCTTCTCCTTCTCCTTCTTCTGTTTCTTCTGATTCACCCTGCAGACTTCACCTTCTCCTTCTCCTTCTTCTACTTCTTCTGATTCACCCTCCAGACTTCACCTTCTCCTTCTCCTTCTTCTACTTCTTCTGCTTCACCCTCCAGACTTCACCTTCTCCTTCTCCTTCTTCTGCATCTTCTGCTGCGCCCTCCAGACTTCACCTTCTCCTTCTCCTTCTTCTGCTTCACCCTCCTGACTTCACCTTCTCCTTCTCCTTCTTCTGCTTCTTCTGATTCACCCTCCAGTCTTCACCTTCTCCTTCTCCTTCTTCCGCTTCTTCTGATTCACTCTCCAGACTTCACCTTCTCCTTCTCCTTCTTCTGCTTCTTCTGATTCACCCTCCTGACTTCACCTTCTCCTTCTCCTTCTTCTGCATCTTCTGCTGCGCCCTACAGACTTCACCTTCTCCTTCTCCTTCTTCTGCTTCTTCTGCTTCACCCTCCTGACTCCACCTTCTCCTTCTCCTTCTTCTGCTTCTTCTGATTCACCCTCCAGACCTCACCTTCTCCTTCTCCTTCTTCTACTTCTGATTCACCCTCCAGACTTCATCTTCTCCTTCTCCTTCTTCTGCTTCTTCTGATTCACCCTCCAAACTTCACCTTCTCCTTCTCCTTCTGCTTCTTCTGATTCACCCTCCAGAATTCACCTTCTCCTTCTTCTTCTTCTACTTCTTCTGATTCACCCTCCAGACTTCACCTTCTCCTTCTCCTTCTTCTACTTCTTCTGCTTCGCCCTCCAGACTTCACCTTCTCCTTCTCCTTCTTCTGCTTCTTCTGCTTCACCCTCCAGACTTCACCTTCTCCTTCTCCTTCTTCTGCTCCTTCTGCTTCACCCTCCTGACTTCACCTTCTCCTTCTCCTTCTTCTACTTCTTCTGATTCACCCTCCAGACTTCACCTTCTCCTTCTCCTTCTTCTGCTTCTTCTGCTTCACCCTCCAGACTTCACCTTCTCCTTCTCCTTCTTCTGCTTCTTCTGCTGCGCCCTCCAGACTTCACTTCTCCTTCTCCTTCTTCTGCTTCTTCTGCTTCACCCTCCTGACTTCACCTTCTCCTTCTCCTTCTTCTACTTCTTCTGCTTCACCCCCCTGACTTCACCTTCTCCTTCTCCTTCTTCTGCTTCTTCTGATTCACCCTCCTAACTTCACCTTCTCCTTCTCCTTCTTCTGCTTCTTCTGATTCACCCTCCTGACTTCACCTTCTCCTTCTACTTCTTCTGCCTCTTCTGATTCACCCTCCAGACTTCACCTTCTCCTTCTCCTTCTTCTGCTTCTTCTGATTCACCCTCCAGACTTCACCTTCTCCTTCTCCTTCTTCTGCTTCTTCTGATTCACCCTCCAGACCTCACCTTCTCCTTCTCCTTCTTCTACTTCTTCTGATTCACCCTCCAGACTTCATCTTCTCCTTCTCCTTCTTCTGCTTCCTCTGATTCACCCTCCAGACTTCACCTTCTGCTTCTCCTTCTTCTGCTTCTTCTGATTCACCCTCCAGACTTCACCTTCTCCTTCTCCTTCTTCTACTTCTTCTGATTCAGCCTCCAGACTTCACCTTCTCCTTTTCCTTCTTCTACTTCTTCTGATTCACCCTCCAGACTTCACCTTCTCCTTCTCCTTCTTCTACTTCTTCTCATTCACCCTCCAGTCTTCACCTTCTCCTTTTCCTTCTTCTGCTTCTTCTGCTTCACCCTCCAGACTTCACCTTCTCCTTCTCCTTCTTCTACTTCTTCTGATTCACCCTCCAGACTTCACCTTCTCCTTCTCCTTCTTCTGCTTCTTCCGATTCACCCTCCAGACTTCACCTTCTCCTTCTCCTTATTCTGCTTCTTCTCATTCACCCTCCAGACTTCACCTTCTCCTTCTCCTTCTTCTGCTTCTTCTGATTCACCCTCCAGACTTCACCTTCTCCTTCTCCTTCTTCTGCTTCTTCTGATTCACCCTCCAGACTTCACCTTCTCCTTCTCCTTCTTCTACTTCTTCTGATTCACCCTCCAGACTTCACCTTCCCCTTCTCCTTCTTCTGCTTCTTCTGATTCACCCTCCAGACTTCACCTTCTCCTTCTCCTTCTTCTGCTTCTTCTGATTCACCTTCCAGACTTCACCTTCTCCTTCTCCTTCTTCTGCTTCTTCTGATTCACCCTCCAGACTTCACCTTCTCCTTCTCCTTCTTCTACTTCTTCTGATTCACCCTCCAGACTTCACCTTCTCCTTCTCCTTCTTCTACTTCTTCTGATTCACCCTCCAGACTTCACCTTCTCCTTCTCCTTCTTCTGCTTCTTCTGATTCACTCTCCAGACTTCACCTTCTCCTTCTCCTTCTTCTACTTCTTCTGATTCACCCTCCAGACTTCATCTTCTCCTTCTCCTTCTTCTGCTTCTTCTGATTCACCTTCCAGACTTCACCTTCTCCTTCTCCTTCTTCTGCTTCTTCTGATTCACCCTCCAGACTTCACCTTCTCCTTCTCCTTCTTCTACTTCTTCTGATTCACCCTCCAGACTTCACCTTCTCCTTCTCCTTCTTCTACTTCTTCTGATTCACCCTCCAGACTTCACCTTCTCCTTCTCCTTCTTCTGCTTCTTCTGATTCACACTCCAGACTTCACCTTCTCCTTCTCCTTCTTCTACTTCTTCTGATTCAACCTTCAGTCTTCACCTTCTCCTTCTCCTTCTTCTGCTTCTTCTGATTCACCCTCCAGACTTCACCTTCTCCTTCTCCTTCTTCTGCTTCTTCTGATTTACCCTCCTGACTTCACCTTCTCCTTCTCCTTCTTCTGCTTCTTCTGATTCACTCTCCAGACTTCACCTTCTCCTTCCCATCTTCTACTTCTTCTGATTCACCCTCCAGACTTCACCTTCTCCTTCTCCTTCGTCTACTTCTTCTGATTCACCCTCCAGACTACACCTTCTCCTTCTCCTTCTTCTACTTCTTCTGATTCACCCTCCAGACTTCACCTTCTCCTTCTCCTTCTTCTGTTTCTTCTGATTCACCCTGCAGACTTCACCTTCTCCTTCTCCTTCTTCTACTTCTTCTGATTCACCCTCCAGACTTCACCTTCTCCTTCTCCTTCTTCTACTTCTTCTGCTTCACCCTCCAGACTTCACCTTCTCCTTCTCCTTCTTCTGCATCTTCTGCTGCGCCCTCCAGACTTCACCTTCTCCTTCTCCTTCTTCTGCTTCACCCTCCTGACTTCACCTTCTCCTTCTCCTTCTTCTGCTTCTTCTGATTCACCCTCCAGACCTCACCTTCTCCTTCTCCTTCTTCTACTTCTTCTGATTCACCCTCCAGACTTCATCTTCTCCTTCTCCTTCTTCTGCTTCTTCTGATTCACCCTCCAGACTTCACCTTCTCCTTCTTCTGCTCCTTCTGATTCACCCTCCAGACTTCACCTTCTCCTTCTCCTTCTTCTGCTTCTTCTGATTCACCCTCCAGACCTCACCTTCTCCTTCTCCTTCTTCTACTTCTTCTGATTCACCCTCCAGACTTCATCTTCTTCTACTCCTTCTTCTGCTTCTTCTGATTCACCCTCCAGACTTCACCTTCTCCTTCTCCTTCTTCTACTTATTCTGATTCACCCTCCAGACTTCACCTTCTCCTTCTCCTTCTTCTGCTTCTTCTGATACACTCTCCAGACTTCACCTTCTCCTTCTCCTTCTTCTACTTCTTCTGATTCACCCTCCAGACTTCATCTTCTCCTTCTCCTTCTTCTGCTTCTTCTGATTCACCTTCCAGACTTCACCTTCTCCTTCTCCTTCTTCTGCTTCTTCTGATTCACCCTCCAGACTTCACCTTCTCCTTCTCCTTCTTCTACTTCTTCTGATTCACCCTCCAGACTTCACCTTCTCCTTCTCCTTCTTCTACTTCTTCTGATTCACCCTCCAGACTTCACCTTCTCCTTCTCCTTCTTCTGCTTCTTCTGATTCACACTCCAGACTTCACCTTCTCCTTCTCCTTCTTCTACTTCTTCTGATTCAACCTTCAGTCTTCACCTTCTCCTTCTCCTTCTTCTGCTTCTTCTGATTCACCCTCCAGACTTCACCTTCTCCTTCTCCTTCTTCTGCTTCTTCTGATTTACCCTCCTGACTTCACCTTCTCCTTCTCCTTCTTCTGCTTCTTCTGATTCACTCTCCAGACTTCACCTTCTCCTTCCCATCTTCTACTTCTTCTGATTCACCCTCCAGACTTCACCTTCTCCTTCTCCTTCGTCTACTTCTTCTGATTCACCCTCCAGACTACACCTTCTCCTTCTCCTTCTTCTACTTCTTCTGATTCACCCTCCAGACTTCACCTTCTCCTTCTCCTTCTTCTGTTTCTTCTGATTCACCCTGCAGACTTCACCTTCTCCTTCTCCTTCTTCTACTTCTTCTGATTCACCCTCCAGACTTCACCTTCTCCTTCTCCTTCTTCTACTTCTTCTGCTTCACCCTCCAGACTTCACCTTCTCCTTCTCCTTCTTCTGCATCTTCTGCTGCGCCCTCCAGACTTCACCTTCTCCTTCTCCTTCTTCTGCTTCACCCTCCTGACTTCACCTTCTCCTTCTCCTTCTTCTGCTTCTTCTGATTCACCCTCCAGACCTCACCTTCTCCTTCTCCTTCTTCTACTTCTTCTGATTCACCCTCCAGACTTCATCTTCTCCTTCTCCTTCTTCTGCTTCTTCTGATTCACCCTCCAGACTTCACCTTCTCCTTCTTCTGCTCCTTCTGATTCACCCTCCAGACTTCACCTTCTCCTTCTCCTTCTTCTGCTTCTTCTGATTCACCCTCCAGACCTCACCTTCTCCTTCTCCTTCTTCTACTTCTTCTGATTCACCCTCCAGACTTCATCTTCTTCTACTCCTTCTTCTGCTTCTTCTGATTCACCCTCCAGACTTCACATTCTCCTTCTCCTTCTTCTGCTTCCTCTAATTCACCTCCAGACTTCACCTTCTCCTTCTCCTTCTTCTACTTCTTCTGATTCAGCCTCCAGACTTCACCTTCTCCTTTTCCTTCTTCTACTTCTTCTGATTCACCCTCCAGACTTCACCTTCTCCTTCTCCTTCTTCTACTTCTTCTGATTCACCCTCCAGTCTTCACCTTCTCCTTTTCCTTCTTCTGCTTCTTCTGCTTCACCCTCCAGACATCACCTTCTCCTTCTCTTTCTTCTGCTTCTTCTGATTCACCCTCCAGACTTCACCTTCTCCTTCTCCTTCTTCTGATTCTTCTGATTCACCCTCCAGACTTCACCTTCTCCTTCTCCTTCTTCTGCTTCTTCTGATTCACCCTCCTGACTTCACCTTCTCCTTCTCCTTCTTCTACTTCTTCTGATTCACCCTCCAGACTTCACCTTCTCCTTCTCCTTCTTCTACTTCTTCTGCTTCACCCTCCAGACTTCACCTTCTCCTTCTCCTTCTTCTACTTCTTCTGATTCACCCTCCAGACTTCACCTTCTCCTTCTCCTTCTTCTGCTTCTTCTGATTCACCCTCCAGACTTCACCTTCTCCTTCTCCATATTCTGCTTCTTCTGATTCACCCTCCAGACTTCACCTTCTCCTTCTCCTTCTACTGCTTCTTCTGATTCACCCTCCAGACTTCACCTTCTCCTTCTCCTTCTTCTGCTTCTTCTGATTCACCCTCCAGACTTCACCTTCTCCTTCTCCTTCTTCTACTTCTTCTGATTCACCCTCCAGACTTCATCTTCTCCTTCTCCTTCTTCTGCTTCTTCTGATTCACCTTCCAGACTTCACCTTCTCCTTCTCCTTCTTCTGCTTCTTCTGATTCACCCTCCAGACTTCACCTTCTCCTTCTCCTTCTTCTACTTCTTCTGATTCACCCTCCAGACTTCACCTTCTCCTTCTCCTTCTTCTGCTTCTTCTGATTCACCCTCCAGACTTCACCTTCTCCTTCTCCTTCTTCTGCTTCTTCTGATTTACCCTCCTGACTTCACCTTCTCCTTCTCCTTCTTCTGCTTCTTCTGATTCACTCTCCAGACTTCACCTTCTCCTTCCCATCTTCTACTTCTTCTGATTCACCCTCCAGACTTCACCTTCTCCTTCTCCTTCGTCTACTTCTTCTGATTCACCCTCCAGACTACACCTTCTCCTTCTCCTTCTTCTACTTCTTCTGATTCACCCTCCAGACTTCACCTTCTCCTTCTCCTTCTTCTGTTTCTTCTGATTCACCCTGCAGACTTCACCTTCTCCTTCTCCTTCTTCTACTTCTTCTGATTCACCCTCCAGACTTCACCTTCTCCTTCTCCTTCTTCTACTTCTTCTGCTTCACCCTCCAGACTTCACCTTCTCCTTCTCCTTCTTCTGCATCTTCTGCTGCGCCCTCCAGACTTCACCTTCTCCTTCTCCTTCTTCTGCTTCACCCTCCTGACTTCACCTTCTCCTTCTCCTTCTTCTGCTTCTTCTGCTTCACCCTCCTGACTCCACCTTCTCCTTCTTCTGCTTCTTCTGATTCACTCTCCAGACTTCACCTTCTCCTTCTCCTTCTTCTGCTTCTTCTGATTCACCCTCCTGACTTCACCTTCTCCTTCTCCTTCTTCTGCATCTTCTGCTGCGCCCTACAGACTTCACCTTCTCCTTCTCCTTCTTCTGCTTCTTCTGCTTCACCCTCCTGACTCCACCTTCTCCTTCTCCTTCTTCTGCTTCTTCTGATTCACCCTCCAAACTTCACCTTCTCCTTCTCCTTCTGCTTCTTCTGATTCACCCTCCAGAATTCACCTTCTCCTTCTCCTTCTTCTACTTCTTCTGATTCACCCTCCAGACTTCACCTTCTCCTTCTCCTTCTTCTACTTCTTCTGCTTCGCCCTCCAGACTTCACCTTCTCCTTCTCCTTCTTCTGCTTCTTCTGCTTCACCCTCCAGACTTCACCTTCTTTTTCTCCTTCTTCTGCTCCTTCTGCTTCACCCTCCTGACTTCACCTTCTCCTTCTCCTTCTTCTACTTCTTCTGATTCACCCTCCAGACTTCACCTTCTCCTTCTCCTTCTTCTGCTTCTTCTGCTTCACCCTCCAGACTTCACCTTCTCCTTCTCCTTCTTCTGCTTCTTCTGCTGCGCCCTCCAGACTTCACTTCTCCTTCTCCTTCTTCTGCTTCTTCTGCTTCACCCTCCTGACTTCACCTTCTCCTTCTCCTTCTTCTACTTCTTCTGCTTCACCCCCCTGACTTCACCGTCTCCTTCTCCTTCTTCTGCTTCTTCTGATTCACCCTCCTAACTTCATCTTCTTCTACTCCTTCTTCTGCTTCTTCTGATTCACCCTCCAGACTTCACATTCTCCTTCTCCTTCTTCTGCTTCCTCTAATTCACCTCCAGACTTCACCTTCTCCTTCTCCTTCTTCTACTTCTTCTGATTCAGCCTCCAGACTTCACCTTCTCCTTTTCCTTCTTCTACTTCTTCTGATTCACCCTCCAGACTTCACCTTCTCCTTCTCCTTCTTCTACTTCTTCTGATTCACCCTCCAGTCTTCACCTTCTCCTTTTCCTTCTTCTGCTTCTTCTGCTTCACCCTCCAGACATCACCTTCTCCTTCTCTTTCTTCTGCTTCTTCTGATTCACCCTCCAGACTTCACCTTCTCCTTCTCCTTCTTCTGATTCTTCTGATTCACCCTCCAGACTTCACCTTCTCCTTCTCCTTCTTCTGCTTCTTCTGATTCACCCTCCTGACTTCACCTTCTCCTTCTCCTTCTTCTACTTCTTCTGATTCACCCTCCAGACTTCACCTTCTCCTTCTCCTTCTTCTACTTCTTCTGCTTCACCCTCCAGACTTCACCTTCTCCTTCTCCTTCTTCTACTTCTTCTGATTCACCCTCCAGACTTCACCTTCTCCTTCTCCTTCTTCTGCTTCTTCTGATTCACCCTCCAGACTTCACCTTCTCCTTCTCCATATTCTGCTTCTTCTGATTCACCCTCCAGACTTCACCTTCTCCTTCTCCTTCTACTGCTTCTTCTGATTCACCCTCCAGACTTCACCTTCTCCTTCTCCTTCTTCTGCTTCTTCTGATTCACCCTCCAGACTTCACCTTCTCCTTCTCCTTCTTCTACTTCTTCTGATTCACCCTCCAGACTTCATCTTCTCCTTCTCCTTCTTCTGCTTCTTCTGATTCACCTTCCAGACTTCACCTTCTCCTTCTCCTTCTTCTGCTTCTTCTGATTCACCCTCCAGACTTCACCTTCTCCTTCTCCTTCTTCTACTTCTTCTGATTCACCCTCCAGACTTCACCTTCTCCTTCTCCTTCTTCTGCTTCTTCTGATTCACCCTCCAGACTTCACCTTCTCCTTCTCCTTCTTCTGCTTCTTCTGATTTACCCTCCTGACTTCACCTTCTCCTTCTCCTTCTTCTGCTTCTTCTGATTCACTCTCCAGACTTCACCTTCTCCTTCCCATCTTCTACTTCTTCTGATTCACCCTCCAGACTTCACCTTCTCCTTCTCCTTCGTCTACTTCTTCTGATTCACCCTCCAGACTACACCTTCTCCTTCTCCTTCTTCTACTTCTTCTGATTCACCCTCCAGACTTCACCTTCTCCTTCTCCTTCTTCTGTTTCTTCTGATTCACCCTGCAGACTTCACCTTCTCCTTCTCCTTCTTCTACTTCTTCTGATTCACCCTCCAGACTTCACCTTCTCCTTCTCCTTCTTCTACTTCTTCTGCTTCACCCTCCAGACTTCACCTTCTCCTTCTCCTTCTTCTGCATCTTCTGCTGCGCCCTCCAGACTTCACCTTCTCCTTCTCCTTCTTCTGCTTCACCCTCCTGACTTCACCTTCTCCTTCTCCTTCTTCTGCTTCTTCTGCTTCACCCTCCTGACTCCACCTTCTCCTTCTTCTGCTTCTTCTGATTCACTCTCCAGACTTCACCTTCTCCTTCTCCTTCTTCTGCTTCTTCTGATTCACCCTCCTGACTTCACCTTCTCCTTCTCCTTCTTCTGCATCTTCTGCTGCGCCCTACAGACTTCACCTTCTCCTTCTCCTTCTTCTGCTTCTTCTGCTTCACCCTCCTGACTCCACCTTCTCCTTCTCCTTCTTCTGCTTCTTCTGATTCACCCTCCAAACTTCACCTTCTCCTTCTCCTTCTGCTTCTTCTGATTCACCCTCCAGAATTCACCTTCTCCTTCTCCTTCTTCTACTTCTTCTGATTCACCCTCCAGACTTCACCTTCTCCTTCTCCTTCTTCTACTTCTTCTGCTTCGCCCTCCAGACTTCACCTTCTCCTTCTCCTTCTTCTGCTTCTTCTGCTTCACCCTCCAGACTTCACCTTCTTTTTCTCCTTCTTCTGCTCCTTCTGCTTCACCCTCCTGACTTCACCTTCTCCTTCTCCTTCTTCTACTTCTTCTGATTCACCCTCCAGACTTCACCTTCTCCTTCTCCTTCTTCTGCTTCTTCTGCTTCACCCTCCAGACTTCACCTTCTCCTTCTCCTTCTTCTGCTTCTTCTGCTGCGCCCTCCAGACTTCACTTCTCCTTCTCCTTCTTCTGCTTCTTCTGCTTCACCCTCCTGACTTCACCTTCTCCTTCTCCTTCTTCTACTTCTTCTGCTTCACCCCCCTGACTTCACCGTCTCCTTCTCCTTCTTCTGCTTCTTCTGATTCACCCTCCTAACTTCACCTTCTCCTTCTCCTTCTTCTGCTTCTTCTGATTCACCCTCCTGACTTCACCTTCTCCTTCTACTTCTTCTGCCTCTTCTGATTCACCCTCCAGACTTCACCTTCTCCTTCTCCTTCTTCTGCTTCTTCTGATTCACCCTCCAGACTTCACCTTCTCCTTCTCCTTCTTCTGCTTCTTCTGATTCACCCTCCAGACCTCACCTTCTCCTTCTCCTTCTTCTACTTCTTCTGATTCACCCTCCAGACTTCATCTTCTCCTTCTCCTTCTTCTGCTTCCTCTGATTCACCCTCCAGACTTCACCTTCTGCTTCTCCTTCTTCTGCTTCTTCTGATTCACCCTCCAGACTTCACCTTCTCCTTCTCCTTCTTCTACTTCTTCTGATTCAGCCTCCAGACTTCACCTTCTCCTTTTCCTTCTTCTACTTCTTCTGATTCACCCTCCAGACTTCACCTTCTCCTTCTCCTTCTTCTACTTCTTCTCATTCACCCTCCAGTCTTCACCTTCTCCTTTACTTTCTTCTGCTTCTTCTGCTTCACCCTCCAGACTTCACCTTCTCCTTCTCCTTCTTCTACTTCTTCTGATTCACCCTCCAGACTTCACCTTCTCCTTCTCCTTCTTCTGCTTCTTCCGATTCACCCTCCAGACTTCACCTTCTCCTTCTCCTTATTCTGCTTCTTCTCATTCACCCTCCAGACTTCACCTTCTCCTTCTCCTTCTTCTGCTTCTTCTGATTCACCCTCCAGACTTCACCTTCTCCTTCTCCTTCTTCTGCTTCTTCTGATTCACCCTCCAGACTTCACCTTCTCCTTCTCCTTCTTCTACTTCTTCTGATTCACCCTCCAGACTTCACCTTCTCCTTCTCCTTCTTCTGCTTCTTCTGATTCACCCTCCAGACTTCACCTTCTCCTTCTCCTTCTTCTGCTTCTTCTGATTCACCTTCCAGACTTCACCTTCTCCTTCTCCTTCTTCTGCTTCTTCTGATTCACCCTCCAGACTTCACCTTCTCCTTCTCCTTCTTCTACTTCTTCTGATTCACCCTCCAGACTTCACCTTCTCCTTCTCCTTCTTCTACTTCTTCTGATTCACCCTCCAGACTTCACCTTCTCCTTCTCCTTCTTCTGCTTCTTCTGATTCACTCTCCAGACTTCACCTTCTCCTTCTCCTTCTTCTACTTCTTCTGATTCACCCTCCAGACTTCATCTTCTCCTTCTCCTTCTTCTGCTTCTTCTGATTCACCTTCCAGACTTCACCTTCTCCTTCTCCTTCTTCTGCTTCTTCTGATTCACCCTCCAGACTTCACCTTCTCCTTCTCCTTCTTCTACTTCTTCTGATTCACCCTCCAGACTTCACCTTCTCCTTCTCCTTCTTCTACTTCTTCTGATTCACCCTCCAGACTTCACCTTCTCCTTCTCCTTCTTCTGCTTCTTCTGATTCACACTCCAGACTTCACCTTCTCCTTCTCCTTCTTCTACTTCTTCTGATTCAACCTCCAGTCTTCACCTTCTCCTTCTCCTTCTTCTGCTTCTTCTGATTCACCCACCAGACTTCACCTTCTCCTTCTCCTTCTTCTGCTTCTTCTGATTTACCCTCCTGACTTCACCTTCTCCTTCTCCTTCTTCTGCTTCTTCTGATTCACTCTCCAGACTTCACCTTCTCCTTCCCATCTTCTACTTCTTCTGATTCACCCTCCAGACTTCACCTTCTCCTTCTCCTTCGGCTACTTCTTCTGATTCACCCTCCAGACTACACCTTCTCCTTCTCCTTCTTCTACTTCTTCTGATTCACCCTCCAGACTTCACCTTCTCCTTCTCCTTCTTCTGTTTCTTCAGATTCACCCTGCAGACTTCACCTTCTCCTTCTCCTTCTTCTACTTCTTCTGATTCACCCTCCAGACTTCACCTTCTCCTTCTCCTTCTTCTACTTCTTCTGCTTCACCCTCCAGACTTCACCTTCTCCTTCTCCTTCTTCTGCATCTTCTGCTGCGCCCTCCAGACTTCACCTTCTCCTTCTCCTTCTTCTGCTTCACCCTCCTGACTTCACCTTCTCCTTCTCCTTCTTCTGCTTCTTCTGATTCACCCTCCAGACCTCACCTTCTCCTTCTCCTTCTTCTACTTCTTCTGATTCACCCTCCAGACTTCATCTTCTCCTTCTCCTTCTTCTGCTTCTTCTGATTCACCCTCCAGACTTCACCTTCTCCTTCTTCTGCTCCTTCTGATTCACCCTCCAGACTTCACCTTCTCCTTCTCCTTCTTCTGCTTCTTCTGATTCACCCTCCAGACCTCACCTTCTCCTTCTCCTTCTTCTACTTCTTCTGATTCACCCTCCAGACTTCATCTTCTTCTACTCCTTCTTCTGCTTCTTCTGATTCACCCTCCAGACTTCACCTTCTCCTTCTCCTTCTTCTGCTTCTTCTGATTCAACCTCCAGACTTCACCTTCTCCTTCTCCTTCTTCTACTTCTTCTGATTCAGCCTCCAGACTTCACCTTCTCCTTTTCCTTCTTCTACTTCTTCTGATTCACCCTCCAGACTTCACCTTCTCCTTCTCCTTCTTCTACTTCTTCTGATTCACCCTCCAGTCTTCACCTTCTCCTTTCCTTCTTCTGCTTCTTCTGCTTCACCCTCCAGACATCACCTTCTCCTTCTCTTTCTTCTGCTTCTTCTGATTCACCCTCCAGACTTCACCTTCTCCTTCTCCTTCTTCTGATTCTTCTGATTCACCCTCCAGACTTCACCTTCTCCTTCTCCTTCTTCTGCTTCTTCTGATTCACCCTCCTGACTTCACCTTCTCCTTCTCCTTCTTCTACTTCTTCTGATTCACCCTCCAGACTTCACCTTCTCCTTCTCCTTCTTCTACTTCTTCTGCTTCACCCTCCAGACTTCACCTTCTCCTTCTCCTTCTTCTACTTCTTCTGATTCACCCTCCAGACTTCACCTTCTCCTTCTCCTTCTTCTGCTTCTTCTGATTCACCCTCCAGACTTCACCTTCTCCTTCTCCATATTCTGCTTCTTCTGATTCACCCTCCAGACTTCACCTTCTCCTTCTCCTTCTACTGCTTCTTCTGATTCACCCTCCAGACTTCACCTTCTCCTTCTCCTTCTTCTGCTTCTTCTGATTCACCCTCCAGACTTCACCTTCTCCTTCTCCTTCTTCTACTTCTTCTGATTCACCCTCCAGACTTCATCTTCTCCTTCTCCTTCTTCTGCTTCTTCTGATTCACCTTCCAGACTTCACCTTCTCCTTCTCCTTCTTCTGCTTCTTCTGATTCACCCTCCAGACTTCACCTTCTCCTTCTCCTTCTTCTACTTCTTCTGATTCACCCTCCAGACTTCACCTTCTCCTTCTCTTTCTTCTGCTTCTTCTGATTCACCCTCCAGAATTCACCTTCTCCTTCTCTTTCTTCTGCTTCTTCTGATTCACCCTCCAAACTTCACCTTCTCCTTCTCCTTCTTCTACTTCTTCTGATTCACCCTCCAGTCTTCACCTTCTCCTTCTCCTTCTTCTGCTTTTTCTGATTCACACTGCAGACTTCACCTTCTCCTTCTCCTTCTTCTGCTTCTTCTGATTCACCCTCCTGACTTCACCTTCTCCTTCTCATCTTCTACTTCTTCTGATTCACCCTCCAGACTTCACCTTCTCCTTCTCCTTCTTCTGCTTCTTCTGATTCAACCTCCAGACTTCACCTTCTCCTTCTCCTTCTTCTACTTCTTCTGATTCAGCCTCCAGACTTCACCTTCTCCTTTTCCTTCTTCTACTTCTTCTGATTCACCCTCCAGACTTCACCTTCTCCTTCTCCTTCTTCTACTTCTTCTGATTCACCCTCCAGTCTTCACCTTCTCCTTTCCTTCTTCTGCTTCTTCTGCTTCACCCTCCAGACATCACCTTCTCCTTCTCTTTCTTCTGCTTCTTCTGATTCACCCTCCAGACATCACCTTCTCCTTCTCCTTCTCCTTCTTCTGATTCTTCTGATTCACCCTCCAGACTTCACCTTCTCCTTCTCCTTCTTCTGCTTCTTCTGATTCACCCTCCTGACTTCACCTTCTCCTTCTCCTTCTTCTACTTCTTCTGATTCACCCTCCAGACTTCACCTTCTCCTTCTCCTTCTTCTACTTCTTCTGCTTCACCCTCCAGACTTCACCTTCTCCTTCTCCTTCTTCTACTTCTTCTGATTCACCCTCCAGACTTCACCTTCTCCTTCTCCTTCTTCTGCTTCTTCTGATTCACCCTCCAGACTTCACCTTCTCCTTCTCCATATTCTGCTTCTTCTGATTCACCCTCCAGACTTCACCTTCTCCTTCTCCTTCTACTGCTTCTTCTGATTCACCCTCCAGACTTCACCTTCTCCTTCTCCTTCTTCTGCTTCTTCTGATTCACCCTCCAGACTTCACCTTCTCCTTCTCCTTCTTCTACTTCTTCTGATTCACCCTCCAGACTTCATCTTCTCCTTCTCCTTCTTCTGCTTCTTCTGATTCACCTTCCAGACTTCACCTTCTCCTTCTCCTTCTTCTGCTTCTTCTGATTCACCCTCCAGACTTCACCTTCTCCTTCTCCTTCTTCTACTTCTTCTGATTCACCCTCCAGACTTCACCTTCTCCTTCTCTTTCTTCTGCTTATTCTGATTCACCCTCCAGACTTCACCTTCTCCTTCTCTTTCTTCTGCTTCTTCTGATTCACCCTCCAAACTTCACCTTCTCCTTCTCCTTCTTCTACTTCTTCTGATTCACCCTCCAGTCTTCACCTTCTCCTTCTCCTTCTTCTGCTTTTTCTGATTCACACTGCAGACTTCACCTTCTCCTTCTCCTTCTTCTGCTTCTTCTGATTCACCCTCCTGACTTCACCTTCTCCTTCTCATCTTCTACTTCTTCTGATTCACCCTCCAGACTTCACCTTCTCCTTCTCCTTATTCTGCTTCTTCTGATTCACCCTCCAGACTTCACCTTCTCCTTATCCTTCTTCTGCTTCTTCTGATTCACCCTCCAGACTTCACCTTCTCCTTCTCCTTCTTCTGCTTCTTCTGATTCACCCTCCAGACTTCACCTTCTCCTTCTCCTTCTTCTACTTCTTCTGATTCACCCTCCAGACTTCACCTTCTCCTTCTCCTTCTTCTGCTTCTTCTGCTTCGCCCTCCAGTCTTCACCTTCTCCTTCTCCTTCTTCTGCTTCTTCTGCTTCACCCTCCAGACTTCACCTTCTCCTTCTCCTTCTTCTGCTTCTTCTGCTTCACCCTCCTGACTTCACCTTCTCCTTCTCCTTCTTCTACTTCTTCTGATTCACCCTCCAGACTTCACCTTCTCCTTCTCCTTCTTCTGCTTCTTCTGCTTCACCCTCCAGACTTCACCTTCTCCTTCTCCTTCTTCTGCTTCTTCTGCTGCGCCCTCCAGACTTCACCTTCTCCTTCTCCTTCTTCTGCTTCTTCTGCTTCACCCTCCTGACTTCACCTTCTCCTTCTCCGTCTTCTACTTCTTCTGCTTCACCCCCCTGACTTCACCTTCTCCTTCTCCTTTTTCTGCTTCTTCTGATTCACCCTCCTAACTTCACCTTCTCCTTCTCCTTCTTCTGCTTCTTCTGATTCACCCTCCTGACTTCACCTTCTCCTTCTCCTTCTTCTGCTTCTTCTGATTCACCCTCCAGACTTCACCTTCTCCTTCTCCATATTCTGCTTCTTCTGATTCACCCTCCAGACTTCACCTTCTCCTTCTCCTTCTACTGCTTCTTCTGATTCACCCTCCAGACTTCACCTTCTCCTTCTCCTTCTACTGCTTCTTCTGATTCACCCTCCAGACTTCACCTTCTCCTTCTCCTTCTTCTGCTTCTTCTGATTCACCCTCCAGACTTCACCTTCTCCTTCTCCTTCTTCTACTTCTTCTGATTCACCCTCCAGACTTCATCTTCTCCTTCTCCTTCTTCTGCTTCTTCTGATTCACCTTCCAGACTTCACCTTCTCCTTCTCCTTCTTCTGCTTCTTCTGATTCACCCTCCAGACTTCACCTTCTCCTTCTCCTTCTTCTACTTCTTCTGATTCACCCTCCAGACTTCACCTTCTCCTTCTCCTTCTTCTGCTTCTTCTGATTCACCCTCCAGACTTCACCTTCTCCTTCTCCTTCTTCTGCTTCTTCTGATTCACCCTCCAGACTTCACCTTCTCCTTCTCCTTCTTCTACTTCTTCTGATTCACCCTCCAGTCTTCACCTTCTCCTTCTCCTTCTTCTGCTTTTTCTGATTCACACTGCAGACTTCACCTTCTCCTTCTCCTTCTTCTGCTTCTTCTGATTCACCCTCCTGACTTCACCTTCTCCTTCTCCTTCTTCTGCTTCTTCTGATTCACCCTCCAGACTTCACCTTCTCCTTCTCATCTTCTACTTCTTCTGATTCACCCTCCAGACTTCACCTTCTCCTTCTCCTTATTCTGCTTCTTCTGATTCACCCTCCAGACTTCACCTTCTCCTTATCCTTCTTCTGCTTCTTCTGATTCACCCTCCAGACTTCACCTTCTCCTTCTCCTTCTTCTGCTTCTTCTGATTCACCCTCCAGACTTCACCTTCTCCTTCTCCTTCTTCTACTTCTTCTGATTCACCCTCCAGACTTCACCTTCTCCTTCTCCTTCTTCTGCTTCTTCTGCTTCGCCCTCCAGTCTTCACCTTCTCCTTCTCCTTCTTCTGCTTCTTCTGCTTCACCCTCCAGACTTCACCTTCTCCTTCTCCTTCT
The DNA here is from genome assembly GCF_052327205.1 of Somniosus microcephalus. Taxonomy (NCBI): domain Eukaryota; kingdom Metazoa; phylum Chordata; class Chondrichthyes; order Squaliformes; family Somniosidae; genus Somniosus; species Somniosus microcephalus. The sequence continues at coordinate 324,018 of NW_028225483.1, forward strand.
TCTGCTTCTTCTGCTTCACCCTCCTGACTTCACCTTCTCCTTCTCCTTCTTCTACTTCTTCTGATTCACCCTCCAGACTTCACCTTCTCCTTCTCCTTCTTCTGCTTCACCCTCCAGACTTCACCTTCTCCTTCTCCTTCTTCTGCTTCTTCTGCTGCGCCCTCCAGACTTCACCTTCTCCTTCTCCTTCTTCTGCTTCTTCTGCTTCACCCTCCTGACTTCACCTTCTCCTTCTCCGTCTTCTACTTCTTCTGCTTCACCCCCCTGACTTCACCTTCTCCTTCTCCTTTTTCTGCTTCTTCTGATTCACCCTCCTAACTTCACCTTCTCCTTCTCCTTCTTCTGCTTCTTCTGATTCACCCTCCTGACTTCACCTTCTCCTTCTCCTTCTTCTGCTTCTTCTGATTCACCCTCCAGACTTCACCATCTCCTTCTCCTTCTTCTGCTTCTTCTGATTCACCCTCCAGACTTCACCTTCTCCTTCTCCTTCTTCTGCTTCTTCTGATTCACCCTCCAGACCTCACCTTCTCCTTCTCCTTCTTCTACTTCTTCTGATTCACCCTCCAGACTTCATCTTCTTCTACTCCTTCTTCTGCTTCTTCTGATTCACCCTCCAGACTTCACCTTCTCCTTCTCCTTCTTCTGCTTCTTCTGATTCAACCTCCAGACTTCACCTTCTCCTTCTCCTTCTTCTACTTCTTCTGATTCAGCCTCCAGACTTCACCTTCTCCTTTTCCTTCTTCTACTTCTTCTGATTCACCCTCCAGACTTCACCTTCTCCTTCTCCTTCTTCTACTTCTTCTGATTCACCCTCCAGTCTTCACCTTCTCCTTTTCCTTCTTCTGCTTCTTCTGCTTCACCCTCCAGACATCACCTTCTCCTTCTCTTTCTTCTGCTTCTTCTGATTCACCCTCCAGACTTCACCTTCTCCTTCTCCTTCTTCTGATTCTTCTGATTCACCCTCCAGACTTCACCTTCTCCTTCTCCTTCTTCTGCTTCTTCTGATTCACCCTCCTGACTTCACCTTCTCCTTCTCCTTCTTCTACTTCTTCTGATTCACCCTCCAGACTTCACCTTCTCCTTCTCCTTCTTCTACTTCTTCTGCTTCACCCTCCAGACTTCACCTTCTCCTTCTCCTTCTTCTACTTCTTCTGATTCACCCTCCAGACTTCACCTTCTCCTTCTCCTTCTTCTGCTTCTTCTGATTCACCCTCCAGACTTCACCTTCTCCTTCTCCATATTCTGCTTCATCTGATTCACCCTCCAGACTTCAACTTCTCCTTCTCCTTCTACTGCTTCTTCTGATTCACCCTCCAGACTTCACCTTCTCCTTCTCCTTCTTCTGCTTCTTCTGATTCACTATCCAGACTTTACCTTCTCCTTCTCCTTCTTCTGCTTCTTCTAACTCACCCTCCAGACCTCACCATCTCCTTCTCCTTCTTCTACTTCTTCTGATTCACCCTCCAGACTTCATCTTCTCCTTCTCCTTCTTCTGCTTCTTCTGATTCACCCTCCAGACTTCACCTTCTCCTTCTCCTTCTTCTGCTTCTTCTGATTCACCCTCCAGACTTCACCTTCTCCTTCTCCATCTTCTACTTCTTCTGATTCACCCTCCAGACTTCAACTTCTCCTTCTCCTTCTTCTACTTCTTCTGATTCACCCTCCAGTCTTCACCTTCTCCTTCTTCTGCTTCTTCTGCTTCACCCTCCAGACTTCACCTTCTCCTTCTCTTTCTTCTGCTTCTTCTGATTCACCCTCCTGACTTCACCTTCTCCTTCTCCTTCTTCTGATTCTTCTGATTCACCCTCCAGACTTCACCTTCTCCTTCTCCTTCTTCTGCTTCTTCTGATTCACCCTCCTGACTACACCTTCTCCTTCTCCTTCTTCTACTTCTTCTGATTCACCCTGCTGACTTCACCTTCTCCTTCTCCTTCTTCTACTTCTTCTGCTTCACCCGCCGGACTTCACCTTCTCCTTCTCCTTCTTCTACTTCTTCTGATTCACCCTCCAGACTTCACCTTCTGCTTCTCCTTCTTCTGCTTCTTCTGATTCACCCTCCAGACTTCACCTTCTCCTTCTCCTTATTCTGCTTCTTCTGATTCACCCTCCAGACTTCACCTTCTCCTTCTGCTTCTTCTTCTTCTTCTGATTCACCCTCCAGACTTCACCTTCTCCTTCTCCTTGTTCTGCTTCTTCTGATTCACCTTCCAGACTTCACCTTCTCCTTCTCCTTCTTCTACTTCTTCTGATTCACCCTCCCGACTTCATCTTCTCATTCTCCTTCTTCTGCTTCTTCTGATTCACCCTCCAGACTTCACATTCTCCTTCTTCTGCTTCTTCTGATTCACCCTCCAGACTTAACCTTCTCCTTCTCCTTCTTCTACTTCTTCTGATTCACCGTCCAGACTTCAGCTTCTCCTTCTCCTTCTTCTACTTCTTCTGATTCACCCTCCAGACTTCACCTTCTCCTTCTCCTTCTTCTGCTTCTTCTGATTCACCCTCCAGACTTCACCTTCTCCTTCTCCTTCTTCTGCTTCTTCTGATTCACCCTCCAGACTTCACCTTCTCCTTCTCCTTCTTCTGCTTCTTCTGATTCACCCTTCAGACTTCACCTTCTCCTTCTCCTTCTTCTGCTTCTTCTGATTCACCCTCCAGACCTCACCTTCTCCTTCTCCTTCTTCTACTTCTTCTGATTCACCCTCCAGACTTCATCTTCTCCTTCTCCTTCTTCTGCTTCTTCTGATTCACCCTCCAGACTTCATCTTCTCCTTCTCCTTCTTCTGCTTCTTCTGATTCACCCTCCAGACTTCGCCTTCTCCTTCTCCTTCTTCTACTTCTTCTGATTCACCCTCCAGACTTCACCTTCTCCTTCTCCTTGTTCTGCTTCTTCTGATTCACCCTCCAGACTTCACCTTCTCCTTCTCCTTCTTCTACTTCTTCTGATTCACCCTCCAGACTTCATCTTCTCATTCTCCTTCTTCTGCTTCTTCTGATTCACCCTCCAGACTTCACCTTCTCCTTCTTCTGCTTCTTCTGATTCACCCTCCAGACTTCACCTTCTCCTTCTCCTTCTTCTACTTCTTCTGATTCACCCTCCAGACTTCAGCTTCTCCTTCTCCTTCTTCTACTTCTTCTGATTCACCCTCCAGACTTCACCTTCTCCTTCTCCTTCTTCTGCTTCTTCTGATTCACCCTCCAGACTTCACCTTCTCCTTCTCCTTCTTCTGCTTCTTCTGATTCACCCTCCAGACTTCTCCTTCTCCTTCTCCTTCTTCTGCTTCTTCTGATTCACCCTTCAGACTTCACCTTCTCCTTCTCCTTCTTCTGCTTCTTCTGATTCACCCTCCAGACCTCACCTTCTCCTTCTCCTTCTTCTACTTCTTCTGATTCACCCTCCAGACTTCAACTTCTCCTTCTCCTTCTTCTACTTCTTCTGATTCACCCTCCAGTCTTCACCTTCTCCTTCTCCTTCTTCTGCTTCTTCTGCTTCACCCTCCAGACTTCACCTTCTCCTTCTCTTTCTTCTGCTTCTTCTGATTCACCCTCCTGACTTCACCTTCTCCTTCTCCTTCTTCTGATTCTTCTGATTCACCCTCCAGACTTCACCTTCTCCTTCTCCTTCTTCTGCTTCTTCTGATTCACCCTCCTGACTACACCTTCTCCTTCTCCTTCTTCTACTTCTTCTGATTCACCCTGCTGACTTCACCTTCTCCTTCTCCTTCTTCTACTTCTTCTGCTTCACCCGCCGGACTTCACCTTCTCCTTCTCCTTCTTCTACTTCTTCTGATTCACCCTCCAGACTTCACCTTCTGCTTCTCCTTCTTCTGCTTCTTCTGATTCACCCTCCAGACTTCACCTTCTCCTTCTCCTTATTCTGCTTCTTCTGATTCACCCTCCAGACTTCACCTTCTCCTTCTGCTTCTTCTTCTTCTTCTGATTCACCCTCCAGACTTCACCTTCTCCTTCTCCTTGTTCTGCTTCTTCTGATTCACCTTCCAGACTTCACCTTCTCCTTCTCCTTCTTCTACTTCTTCTGATTCACCCTCCCGACTTCATCTTCTCATTCTCCTTCTTCTGCTTCTTCTGATTCACCCTCCAGACTTCACATTCTCCTTCTTCTGCTTCTTCTGATTCACCCTCCAGACTTAACCTTCTCCTTCTCCTTCTTCTACTTCTTCTGATTCACCGTCCAGACTTCAGCTTCTCCTTCTCCTTCTTCTACTTCTTCTGATTCACCCTCCAGACTTCACCTTCTCCTTCTCCTTCTTCTGCTTCTTCTGATTCACCCTCCAGACTTCACCTTCTCCTTCTCCTTCTTCTGCTTCTTCTGATTCACCCTCCAGACTTCACCTTCTCCTTCTCCTTCTTCTGCTTCTTCTGATTCACCCTTCAGACTTCACCTTCTCCTTCTCCTTCTTCTGCTTCTTCTGATTCACCCTCCAGACCTCACCTTCTCCTTCTCCTTCTTCTACTTCTTCTGATTCACCCTCCAGACTTCATCTTCTCCTTCTCCTTCTTCTGCTTCTTCTGATTCACCCTCCAGACTTCATCTTCTCCTTCTCCTTCTTCTGCTTCTTCTGATTCACCCTCCAGACTTCACCTTCTCCTTCTCCTTGTTCTGCTTCTTCTGATTCACCCTCCAGACTTCACCTTCTCCTTCTCCTTCTTCTACTTCTTCTGATTCACCCTCCAGACTTCATCTTCTCATTCTCCTTCTTCTGCTTCTTCTGATTCACCCTCCAGACTTCACCTTCTCCTTCTTCTGCTTCTTCTGATTCACCCTCCAGACTTCACCTTCTCCTTCTCCTTCTTCTACTTCTTCTGATTCACCCTCCAGACTTCATCTTCTCATTCTCCTTCTTCTGCTTCTTCTGATTCACCCTCCAGACTTCACCTTCTCCTTCTTCTGCTTCTTCTGATTCACCCTCCAGACTTCACCTTCTCCTTCTCCTTCTTCTACTTCTTCTGATTCACCCTCCAGACTTCAGCTTCTCCTTCTCCTTCTTCTACTTCTTCTGATTCACCCTCCAGACTTCACCTTCTCCTTCTCCTTCTTCTGCTTCTTCTGATTCACCCTCCAGACTTCACCTTCTCCTTCTCCTTCTTCTGCTTCTTCTGATTCACCCTCCAGACTTCTCCTTCTCCTTCTCCTTCTTCTGCTTCTTCTGATTCACCCTTCAGACTTCACCTTCTCCTTCTCCTTCTTCTGCTTCTTCTGATTCACCCTCCAGACCTCACCTTCTCCTTCTCCTTCTTCTACTTCTTCTGATTCACCCTCCAGACTTCATCTTCTCCTTCTCCTTCTTCTGCTTCTTCTGATTCAACCTCCAGACTTCATCTTCTCCTTCTCCTTCTTCTGCTTCTTCTGATTCACCCTCCAGACTTCACCTTCTCCTTCTCATCTTCTACTTCTTCTGATTCACCCTCCAGACTTCACCTTCTCCTTCTCCTTATTCTGCTTCTTCTGATTCACCCTCCAGACTTCACCTTCTCCTTATCCTTCTTCTGCTTCTTCTGATTCACCCTCCAGACTTCACCTTCTCCTTCTCCTTCTTCTGCTTCTTCTGATTCACTATCCAGACTTTACCTTCTCCTTCTCCTTCTTCTGCTTCTTCTGACTCACCCTCCAGACCTCACCATCTCCTTCTCCTTCTTCTACTTCTTCTGATTCACCCTCCAGACTTCATCTTCTCCTTCTCCTTCTTCTGCTTCTTCTGATTCACCCTCCAGACTTCACCTTCTCCTTCTCCTTCTTCTGCTTCTTCTGATTCACCCTCCAGACTTCACCTTCTCCTTCTCCATCTTCTACTTCTTCTGATTCACCCTCCAGACTTCAACTTCTCCTTCTCCTTCTTCTACTTCTTCAGTTTCACCCTCCAGTCTTCACCTTCTCCTTCTCCTTCTTCTGCTTCTTCTGCTTCACCCTCCAGACTTCACCTTCTCCTTCTCCTTCTTCTGCTTCTTCTGATTCACCCTTCAGACTTCACCTTCTCCTTCTCCTTCTTCTGCTTCTTCTGATTCACCCTCCAGACCTCACCTTCTCCTTCTCCTTCTTCTACTTCTTCTGATTCACCCTCCAGACTTCATCTTCTCCTTCTCCTTCTTCTGCTTCTTCTGATTCACCCTCCAGACTTCATCTTCTCCTTCTCCTTCTTCTGCTTCTTCTGATTCACCCTCCAGACTTCGCCTTCTCCTTCTCCTTCTTCTACTTCTTCTGATTCACCCTCCAGACTTCACCTTCTCCTTCTCCTTGTTCTGCTTCTTCTGATTCACCCTCCAGACTTCACCTTCTCCTTCTCCTTCTTCTACTTCTTCTGATTCACCCTCCAGACTTCATCTTCTCATTCTCCTTCTTCTGCTTCTTCTGATTCATCCTCCAGACTTCACCTTCTCCTTCTTCTGCTTCTTCTGATTCACCCTCCAGTCTTAACCTTCTCCTTCTCCTTCTTCTACTTCTTCTGATTCACCCTCCAGACTTCAGCTTCTCCTTCTCCTTCTTCTACTTCTTCTGATTCACCCTCCAGACTTCACCTTCTCCTTCTCCTTCTTCTGCTTCTTCTGATTCACCCTCCAGACTTCACCTTCTCCTTCTCCTTCTTCTGCTTCTTCTGATTCACCCTCCAGACTTCACCTTCTCCTTCTCCTTCTTCTGCTTCTTCTGATTCACCCTTCAGACTTCACCTTCTCCTTCTCCTTCTTCTGCTTCTTCTGATTCACCCTCCAGACCTCACCTTCTCCTTCTCCTTCTTCTACTTCTTCTGATTCACCCTCCAGACTTCATCTTCTCCTTCTCCTTCTTCTGCTTCTTCTGATTCAACCTCCAGACTTCATCTTCTCCTTCTCCTTCTTCTGCTTCTTCTGATTCACCCTCCAGACTTCACCTTCTCCTTCTCATCTTCTACTTCTTCTGATTCACCCTCCAGACTTCACCTTCTCCTTCTCCTTATTCTGCTTCTTCTGATTCACCCTCCAGACTTCACCTTCTCCTTATCCTTCTTCTGCTTCTTCTGATTCACCCTCCAGACTTCACCTTCTCCTTCTCCTTCTTCTGCTTCTTCTGATTCACTATCCAGACTTTACCTTCTCCTTCTCCTTCTTCTGCTTCTTCTGACTCACCCTCCAGACCTCACCATCTCCTTCTCCTTCTTCTACTTCTTCTGATTCACCCTCCAGACTTCATCTTCTCCTTCTCCTTCTTCTGCTTCTTCTGATTCACCCTCCAGACTTCACCTTCTCCTTCTCCTTCTTCTGCTTCTTCTGATTCACCCTCCAGACTTCACCTTCTCCTTCTCCATCTTCTACTTCTTCTGATTCACCCTCCAGACTTCAACTTCTCCTTCTCCTTCTTCTACTTCTTCAGTTTCACCCTCCAGTCTTCACCTTCTCCTTCTCCTTCTTCTGCTTCACCCTCCAGACTTCACCTTCTCCTTCTCTTTCTTCTGCTTCTTCTGATTCACCCTCCTGACTTCACCTTCTCCTTCTCCTTCTTCTGATTCTTCTGATTCACCCTCCAGACTTCACCTTCTCCTTCTCCTTCTTCTGCTTCTTCTGATTCACCCTCCTGACTACACCTTCTCCTTCTCCTTCTTCTACTTCTTCTGATTCACCCTGCTGACTTCACCTTCTACTTCTCCTTCTTCTACTTATTCTGCTTCACCCGCCGGACTTCACCTTCTCCTTCTCCTTCTTCTACTTCTTCTGATTCACCCTCCAGACTTCACCTTCTGCTTCTCCTTCTTCTGCTTCTTCTGATTCACCCTCCAGACTTCACCTTCTCCTTCTCCTTATTCTGCTTCTTCTGATTCACCCTCCAGACTTCACCTTCTCCTTCTCCTTCTTCTTCTTCTTCTGATTCACCCTCCAGACTTCACCTTCTCCTTCTCCTTGTTCTGCTTCTTCTGATTCACCTTCCAGACTTCACCTTCTCCTTCTCCTTCTTCTACTTCTTCTGATTCACCCTCCAGACTTCATCTTCTCATTCTCCTTCTTCTGCTTCTTCTGATTCACCCTCCAGACTTCACATTCTCCTTCTTCTGCTTCTTCTGATTCACCCTCCAGACTTAACCTTCTCCTTCTCCTTCTTCTACTTCTTCTGATTCACCGTCCAGACTTCAGCTTCTCCTTCTCCTTCTTCTACTTCTTCTGATTCACCCTCCAGACTTCACCTTCTCCTTCTCCTTTTCTGCTTCTTCTGATTCACCCTCCAGACTTCACCTTCTCCTTCTCCTTCTTCTGCTTCTTCTGATTCACCCTCCAGACTTAACCTTCTCCTTCTCCTTCTTCTGCTTCTTCTGATTCACCCTTCAGACTTCACCTTCTCCTTCTCCTTCTTCTGCTTCTTCTGATTCACCCTCCAGACCTCACCTTCTCCTTCTCCTTCTTCTACTTCTTCTGATTCACCCTCCAGACTTCATCTTCTCCTTCTCCTTCTTCTGCTTCTTCTGATTCACCCTCCAGACTTCATCTTCTCCTTCTCCTTCTTCTGCTTCTTCTGATTCACCCTCCAGACTTCGCCTTCTCCTTCTCCTTCTTCTACTTCTTCTGATTCCCCCTCCAGACTTCACCTTCTCCTTCTCCTTGTTCTGCTTCTTCTGATTCACCCTCCAGACTTCACCTTCTCCTTCTCCTTCTTCTGCTTCTTCTGATTCACCCTCCAGACTTCATCTTCTCATTCTCCTTCTTCTGCTTCTTCTGATTCACCCTCCAGACTTCACCTTCTCCTTCTTCTGCTTCTTCTGATTCACCCTCCAGACTTAACCTTCTCCTTCTCCTTCTTCTACTTCTTCTGATTCACCCTCCAGACTTCAGCTTCTCCTTCTCCTTCTTCTACTTCTTCTGATTCACCCTCCAGACTTCACCTTCTCCTTCTCCTTCTTCTGCTTCTTCTGATTCACCCTCCAGACTTCACCTTCTCCTTCTCCTTCTTCTGCTTCTTCTGATTCACCCTCCAGACTTCACCTTCTCCTTCTCCTTCTTCTGCTTCTTCTGATTCACCCTTCAGACTTCACCTTCTCCTTCTCCTTCTTCTGCTTCTTCTGATTCACCCTCCAGACCTCACCTTCTCCTTCTCCTTCTTCTACTTCTTCTGATTCACCCTCCAGACTTCATCTTCTCCTTCTCCTTCTTCTGCTTCTTCTGATTCAACCTCCAGACTTCATCTTCTCCTTCTCCTTCTTCTGCTTCTTCTGATTCACCCTCCAGACTTCGCCTTCTCCTTCTCCTTCTTCTACTTCTTCTGATTCACCCTCCAGACTTCACCTTCTCCTTCTCCTTCTTCTGCTTCTTCTGCTTCACCCTCCAGACTTCACCTTCTCCTTCTCCTTCTTCTGCTTCTTCTGATTCACCCTCCAGACTTCACCTTCTCCTTCTCCTTCTTCTGCTTCTTCTGATTCACCCTTCAGACTTCACCTTCTCCTTCTCCTTCTTCTGCTTCTTCTGATTCACCCTCCAGACCTCACCTTCTCCTTCTCCTTCTTCTCCTTCTTCTGATTCACCCTCCAGACTTCATCTTCTCCTTCTCCTTCTTCTGCTTCTTCTGATTCAACCTCCAGACTTCATCTTCTCCTTCTCCTTCTTCTGCTTCTTCTGATTCACCCTCCAGACTGCACCTTCTCCTTCTCATCTTCTACTTCTTCTGATTCACCCTCCAGACTTCACCTTCTCCTTCTCCTTATTCTGCTTCTTCTGATTCACCCTCCAGACTTCACCTTCTCCTTAATCTTCTTCTGCTTCTTCTGATTCACCCTCCAGACTTCACCTTCTCCTTCTCCTTCTTCTGCTTCTTCTGATTCACTATCCAGACTTTACCTTCTCCTTCTCCTTCTTCTGCTTCTTCTGACTCACCCTCCAGACCTCACCATCTCCTTCTCCTTCTTCTACTTCTTCTGATTCACCCTCCAGACTTCATCTTCTCCTTCTCCTTCTTCTGCTTCTTCTGATTCACCCTCCAGACTTCACCTTCTCCTTCTCCTTCTTCTGCTTCTTCTGATTCACCCTCCAGACTTCACCTTCTCCTTCTCCATCTTCTACTTCTTCTGATTCACCCTCCAGACTTCAACTTCTCCTTCTCCTTCTTCTACTTCTTCAGTTTCACCCTCCAGTCTTCACCTTCTCCTTCTCCTTCTTCTGCTTCTTCTGCTTCACCCTCCAGACTTCACCTTCTCCTTCTCCTTCTTCTGCTTCTTCTGATTCACCCTTCAGACTTCACCTTCTCCTTCTCCTTCTTCTGCTTCTTCTGATTCACCCTCCAGACCTCACCTTCTCCTTCTCCTTCTTCTACTTCTTCTGATTCACCCTCCAGACTTCATCTTCTCCTTCTCCTTCTTCTGCTTCTTCTGATTCACCCTCCAGACTTCATCTTCTCCTTCTCCTTCTTCTGCTTCTTCTGATTCACCCTCCAGACTTCGCCTTCTCCTTCACCTTCTTCTACTTCTTCTGATTCACCCTCCAGACTTCACCTTCTCCTTCTCCTTGTTCTGCTTCTTCTGATTCACCCTCCAGACTTCACCTTCTACTTCTCCTTCTTCTACTTCTTCTGATTCACCCTCCAGACTTCATCTTCTCATTCTCCTTCTTCTGCTTCTTCTGATTCACCCTCCAGACTTCACCTTCTCCTTCTTCTGCTTCTTCTGATTCACCCTCCAGACTTAACCTTCTCCTTCTCCTTCTTCTACTTCTTCTGATTCACCCTCCAGACTTCAGCTTCTCCTTCTCCTTCTTCTACTTCTTCTGATTCACCCTCCAGACTTCACCTCCTCCTTCTCCTACTTCTGCTTCTTCTGATTCACCCTCCAGACTTCACCTTCTCCTTCTCCTTCTTCTGCTTCTTCTGATTCACCCTCCAGACTTCACCTTCTCCTTCTCCTTCTTCTGCTTCTTCTGATTCACCCTTCAGACTTCACCTTCTCCTTCTCCTTCTTCTGCTTCTTCTGATTCACCCTCCAGACCTCACCTTCTCCTTCTCCTTCTTCTACTTCTTCTGATTCACCCTCCAGACTTCATCTTCTCCTTCTCCTTCTTCTGCTTCTTCTGATTCAACCTCCAGACTTCATCTTCTCCTTCTCCTTCTTCTGCTTCTTCTGATTCACCCTCCAGACTTTACCTTCTCCTTCTCATCTTCTACTTCTTCTGATTCACCCTCCAGACTTCACCTTCTCCTTCTCCTTATTCTGCTTCTTCTGATTCACCCTCCAGACTTCACCTTCTCCTTATCCTTCTTCTGCTTCTTCTGATTCACCCTCCAGACTTCACCTTCTCCTTCTCCTTCTTCTGCTTCTTCTGATTCACTATCCAGACTTTACCTTCTCCTTCTCCTTCTTCTGCTTCTTCTGACTCACCCTCCAGACCTCACCATCTCCTTCTCCTTCTTCTACTTCTTCTGATTCACCCTCCAGACTTCATCTTCTCCTTCTCCTTCTTCTGCTTCTTCTGATTCACCCTCCAGACTTCACCTTCTCCTTCTCCTTCTTCTGCTTCTTCTGATTCACCCTCCAGACTTCACCTTCTCCTTCTCCATCTTCTACTTCTTCTGATTCACCCTCCAGACTTCAACTTCTCCTTCTCCTTCTTCTACTTCTTCAGTTTCACCCTCCAGTCTTCACCTTCTACTTCTCCTTCTTCTGCTTCACCCTCCAGACTTCACCTTCTCCTTCTCTTTCTTCTGCTTCTTCTGATTCACCCTCCTGACTTCACCTTCTCCTTCTCCTTCTTCTGATTCTTCTGATTCACCCTCCAGACTTCACCTTCTCCTTCTCCTTCTTCTGCTTCTTCTGATTCACCCTCCTGACTACACCTTCTCCTTCTCCTTCTTCTACTTCTTCTTATTCACCCTGCTGACTTCACCTTCTCCTTCTCCTTCTTCTACTTATTCTGCTTCACCCGCCGGACTTCACCTTCTCCTTCTCCTTCTTCTGCTTCTTCTGATTCACCCTTCAGACTTCACCTTCTCCTTCTCCTTCTTCTGCTTCTTCTGATTCACCCTCCAGACCTCACCTTCTCCTTCTCCTTCTTCTACTTCTTCTGATTCACCCTCCAGACTTCATCTTCTCCTTCTCCTTCTTCTGCTTCTTCTGATTCACCCTCCAGACTTCATCTTCTCCTTCTCCTTCTTCTGCTTCTTCTGATTCACCCTCCAGACTTCGCCTTCTCCTTCACCTTCTTCTACTTCTTCTGATTCACCCTCCAGACTTCACCTTCTCCTTCTCCTTGTTCTGCTTCTTCTGATTCACCCTCCAGACTTCACTTTCTACTTCTCCTTCTTCTACTTCTTCTGATTCACCCTCCAGACTTCATCTTCTCATTCTCCTTCTTCTGCTTCTTCTGATTCACCCTCCAGACTTCACCTTCTCCTTCTTCTGCTTCTTCTGATTCACCCTCCAGACTTAACCTTCTCCTTCTCCTTCTTCTACTTCTTCTGATTCACCCTCCAGACTTCAGCTTCTCCTTCTCCTTCTTCTACTTCTTCTGATTCACCCTCCAGACTTCACCTCCTCCTTCTCCTTCTTCTGCTTCTTCTGATTCACCCTCCAGACTTCACCTTCTCCTTCTCCTTCTTCTGCTTCTTCTGATTCACCCTCCAGACTTCACCTTCTCCTTCTCCTTCTTCTGCTTCTTCTGATTCACCCTTCAGACTTCACCTTCTCCTTCTCCTTCTTCTGCTTCTTCTGATTCACCCTCCAGACCTCACCTTCTCCTTCTCCTTCTTCTACTTCTTCTGATTCACCCTCCAGACTTCATCTTCTCCTTCTCCTTCTTCTGCTTCTTCTGATTCAACCTCCAGACTTCATCTTCTCCTTCTCCTTCTTCTGCTTCTTCTGATTCACCCTCCAGACTTCACCTTCTCCTTCTCATCTTCTACTTCTTCTGATTCACCCTCCAGACTTCACCTTCTCCTTCTCCTTATTCTGCTTCTTCTGATTCACCCTCCAGACTTCACCTTCTCCTTATCCTTCTTCTGCTTCTTCTGATTCACCCTCCAGACTTCACCTTCTCCTTCTCCTTCTTCTGCTTCTTCTGATTCACTATCCAGACTTTACCTTCTCCTTCTCCTTCTTCTGCTTCTTCTGACTCACCCTCCAGACCTCACCATCTCCTTCTCCTTCTTCTACTTCTTCTGATTCACCCTCCAGACTTCATCTTCTCCTTCTCCTTCTTCTGCTTCTTCTGATTCACCCTCCAGACTTCACCTTCTCCTTCTCCTTCTTCTGCTTCTTCTGATTCACCCTCCAGACTTCACCTTCTCCTTCTCCATCTTCTACTTCTTCTGATTCACCCTCCAGACTTCAACTTCTCCTTCTCCTTCTTCTACTTCTTCAGTTTCACCCTCCAGTCTTCACCTTCTACTTCTCCTTCTTCTGCTTCACCCTCCAGACTTCACCTTCTCCTTCTCTTTCTTCTGCTTCTTCTGATTCACCCTCCTGACTTCACCTTCTCCTTCTCCTTCTTCTGATTCTTCTGATTCACCCTCCAGACTTCACCTTCTCCTTCTCCTTCTTCTGCTTCTTCTGATTCACCCTCCTGACTACACCTTCTCCTTCTCCTTCTTCTACTTCTTCTTATTCACCCTGCTGACTTCACCTTCTCCTTCTCCTTCTTCTACTTATTCTGCTTCACCCGCCGGACTTCACCTTCTCCTTCTCCTTCTTCTACTTCTTCTGATTCACCCTCCAGACTTCACCTTCTGCTTCTCCTTCTTCTGCTTCTTCTGATTCACCCTCCAGACTTCACCTTCTCCTTCTCCTTATTCTGCTTCTTCTGATTCACCCTCCAGACTTCACCTTCTCCTTCTCCTTCTTCTTCTTCTTCTGATTCACCCTCCAGACTTCACCTTCTCCTTCTCCTTGTTCTGCTTCTTCTGATTCACCTTCCAGACTTCACCTTCTCCTTCTCCTTCTTCTACTTCTTCTGATTCACCCTCCAGACTTCATCTTCTCATTCTCCTTCTTCTGCTTCTTCTGATTCACCCTCCAGACTTCACATTCTCCTTCTTCTGCTTCTTCTGATTCACCCTCCAGACTTAACCTTCTCCTTCTCCTTCTTCTACTTCTTCTGATTCACCGTCCAGACTTCAGCTTCTCCTTCTCCTTCTTCTACTTCTTCTGATTCACCCTCCAGACTTCACCTTCTCCTTCTCCTTTTCTGCTTCTTCTGATTCACCCTCCAGACTTCACCTTCTCCTTCTCCTTCTTCTGCTTCTTCTGATTCACCCTCCAGACTTAACCTTCTCCTTCTCCTTCTTCTGCTTCTTCTGATTCACCCTTCAGACTTCACCTTCTCCTTCTCCTTCTTCTGCTTCTTCTGATTCACCCTCCAGACCTCACCTTCTCCTTCTCCTTCTTCTACTTCATCTGATTCACCCTCCAGACTTCATCTTCTCCTTCTCCTTCTTCTGCTTCTTCTGATTCACCCTCCAGACTTCATCTTCTCCTTCTCCTTCTTCTGCTTCTTCTGATTCACCCTCCAGACTTCGCCTTCTCCTTCTCCTTCTTCTACTTCTTCTGATTCCCCCTCCAGACTTCACCTTCTCCTTCTCCTTGTTCTGCTTCTTCTGATTCACCCTCCAGACTTCACCTTCTCCTTCTCCTTCTTCTGCTTCTTCTGATTCACCCTCCAGACTTCATCTTCTCATTCTCCTTCTTCTGCTTCTTCTGATTCACCCTCCAGACTTCACCTTCTCCTTCTTCTGCTTCTTCTGTTTCACCCTCCAGACTTAACCTTCTCCTTCTCCTTCTTCTACTTCTTCTGATTCACCCTCCAGACTTCAGCTTCTCCTTCTCCTTCTTCTACTTCTTCTGATTCACCCTCCAGACTTCACCTTCTCCTTCTCCTTCTTCTGCTTCTTCTGATTCACCCTCCAGACTTCACCTTCTCCTTCTCCTTCTTCTGCTTCTTCTGATTCACCCTCCAGACTTCACCTTCTCCTTCTCCTTCTTCTGCTTCTTCTGATTCACCCTTCAGACTTCACCTTCTCCTTCTCCTTCTTCTGCTTCTTCTGATTCACCCTCCAGACCTCACCTTCTCCTTCTCCTTCTTCTACTTCTTCTGATTCACCCTCCAGACTTCATCTTCTCCTTCTCCTTCTTCTGCTTCTTCTGATTCAACCTCCAGACTTCATCTTCTCCTTCTCCTTCTTCTGCTTCTTCTGATTCACCCTCCAGACTTCGCCTTCTCCTTCTCCTTCTTCTACTTCTTCTGATTCACCATCCAGACTTCACCTTCTCCTTCTCCTTCTTCTACTTCTTCTGATTCACCCTCCAGTCTTCACCTTCTCCTTCTCCTTCTTCTGCTTCTTCTGATTCCCCCTCCAGACTTCACCTTCTCCTTCTCCTTCTTCTGCTTCTTCTGCTTCACCCTGCTGACTTCACCTTCTCCTTCTCCTTCTTCTACTTCTTCTGCTTCGCCCCCTGACTTCACCTTCTCCTTCTCCTTCTTCTGCTTCTACTGATTCACCCTCCTAACTTAACCTTCTCCTTCTCCTTCTTCTGCTTCTTCTGATTCACCCTCCTGACTTCAACTTCTCCTTCTCCTTCTTCTACTTCTTCTGATTCACCCTCCAGACTTCATCTTCTCCTTCTCCTTCTTCTGCTTCTTCTGATTCACCCTCCAGACTTCATCTTCTCCTTCTCCTTCTTCTGCTTCTTCTGATTCACCCTCCAGACTTCGCCTTCTCCTTCACCTTCTTCTACTTCTTCTGATTCACCCTCCAGACTTCACCTTCTCCTTCTCCTTGTTCTGCTTCTTCTGATTCACCCTCCAGACTTCACCTTCTACTTCTCCTTCTTCTACTTCTTCTGATTCACCCTCCAGACTTCATCTTCTCATTCTCCTTCTTCTGCTTCTTCTGATTCACCCTCCAGACTTCACCTTCTCCTTCTTCTGCTTCTTCTGATTCACCCTCCAGACTTAACCTTCTCCTTCTCCTTCTTCTACTTCTTCTGATTCACCCTCCAGACTTCAGCTTCTCCTTCTCCTTCTTCTACTTCTTCTGATTCACCCTCCAGACTTCACCTCCTCCTTCTCCTTCTTCTGCTTCTTCTGATTCACCCTCCAGACTTCACCTTCTCCTTCTCCTTCTTCTGCTTCTTCTGATTCACCCTCCAGACTTCACCTTCTCCTTCTCCTTCTTCTGCTTCTTCTGATTCACCCTTCAGACTTCACCTTCTCCTTCTCCTTCTTCTGCTTCTTCTGATTCACCCTCCAGACCTCACCTTCTCCTTCTCCTTCTTCTACTTCTTCTGATTCACCCTCCAGACTTCATCTTCTCCTTCTCCTTCTTCTGCTTCTTCTGATTCAACCTCCAGACTTCATCTTCTCCTTCTCCTTCTTCTGCTTCTTCTGATTCACCCTCCAGACTTCACCTTCTCCTTCTCATCTTCTACTTCTTCTGATTCACCCTCCAGACTTCACCTTCTCCTTCTCCTTATTCTGCTTCTTCTGATTCACCCTCCAGACTTCACCTTCTCCTTATCCTTCTTCTGCTTCTTCTGATTCACCCTCCAGACTTCACCTTCTCCTTCTCCTTCTTCTGCTTCTTCTGATTCACTATCCAGACTTTACCTTCTCCTTCTCCTTCTTCTGCTTCTTCTGACTCACCCTCCAGACCTCACCATCTCCTTCTCCTTCTTCTACTTCTTCTGATTCACCCTCCAGACTTCATCTTCTCCTTCTCCTTCTTCTGCTTCTTCTGATTCACCCTCCAGACTTCACCTTCTCCTTCTCCTTCTTCTGCTTCTTCTGATTCACCCTCCAGACTTCACCTTCTCCTTCTCCATCTTCTACTTCTTCTGATTCACCCTCCAGACTTCAACTTCTCCTTCTCCTTCTTCTACTTCTTCAGTTTCACCCTCCAGTCTTCACCTTCTACTTCTCCTTCTTCTGCTTCACCCTCCAGACTTCACCTTCTCCTTCTCTTTCTTCTGCTTCTTCTGATTCACCCTCCTGACTTCACCTTCTCCTTCTCCTTCTTCTGATTCTTCTGATTCACCCTCCAGACTTCACCTTCTCCTTCTCCTTCTTCTGCTTCTTCTGATTCACCCTCCTGACTACACCTTCTCCTTCTCCTTCTTCTACTTCTTCTTATTCACCCTGCTGACTTCACCTTCTCCTTCTCCTTCTTCTACTTATTCTGCTTCACCCGCCGGACTTCACCTTCTCCTTCTCCTTCTTCTACTTCTTCTGATTCACCCTCCAGACTTCACCTTCTGCTTCTCCTTCTTCTGCTTCTTCTGATTCACCCTCCAGACTTCACCTTCTCCTTCTCCTTATTCTGCTTCTTCTGATTCACCCTCCAGACTTCACCTTCTCCTTCTCCTTCTTCTTCTTCTTCTGATTCACCCTCCAGACTTCACCTTCTCCTTCTCCTTGTTCTGCTTCTTCTGATTCACCTTCCAGACTTCACCTTCTCCTTCTCCTTCTTCTACTTCTTCTGATTCACCCTCCAGACTTCATCTTCTCATTCTCCTTCTTCTGCTTCTTCTGATTCACCCTCCAGACTTCACATTCTCCTTCTTCTGCTTCTTCTGATTCACCCTCCAGACTTAACCTTCTCCTTCTCCTTCTTCTACTTCTTCTGATTCACCGTCCAGACTTCAGCTTCTCCTTCTCCTTCTTCTACTTCTTCTGATTCACCCTCCAGACTTCACCTTCTCCTTCTCCTTTTCTGCTTCTTCTGATTCACCCTCCAGACTTCACCTTCTCCTTCTCCTTCTTCTGCTTCTTCTGATTCACCCTCCAGACTTAACCTTCTCCTTCTCCTTCTTCTGCTTCTTCTGATTCACCCTTCAGACTTCACCTTCTCCTTCTCCTTCTTCTGCTTCTTCTGATTCACCCTCCAGACCTCACCTTCTCCTTCTCCTTCTTCTACTTCATCTGATTCACCCTCCAGACTTCATCTTCTCCTTCTCCTTCTTCTGCTTCTTCTGATTCACCCTCCAGACTTCATCTTCTCCTTCTCCTTCTTCTGCTTCTTCTGATTCACCCTCCAGACTTCGCCTTCTCCTTCTCCTTCTTCTACTTCTTCTGATTCCCCCTCCAGACTTCACCTTCTCCTTCTCCTTGTTCTGCTTCTTCTGATTCACCCTCCAGACTTCACCTTCTCCTTCTCCTTCTTCTGCTTCTTCTGATTCACCCTCCAGACTTCATCTTCTCATTCTCCTTCTTCTGCTTCTTCTGATTCACCCTCCAGACTTCACCTTCTCCTTCTTCTGCTTCTTCTGTTTCACCCTCCAGACTTAACCTTCTCCTTCTCCTTCTTCTACTTCTTCTGATTCACCCTCCAGACTTCAGCTTCTCCTTCTCCTTCTTCTACTTCTTCTGATTCACCCTCCAGACTTCACCTTCTCCTTCTCCTTCTTCTGCTTCTTCTGATTCACCCTCCAGACTTCACCTTCTCCTTCTCCTTCTTCTGCTTCTTCTGATTCACCCTCCAGACTTCACCTTCTCCTTCTCCTTCTTCTGCTTCTTCTGATTCACCCTTCAGACTTCACCTTCTCCTTCTCCTTCTTCTGCTTCTTCTGATTCACCCTCCAGACCTCACCTTCTCCTTCTCCTTCTTCTACTTCTTCTGATTCACCCTCCAGACTTCATCTTCTCCTTCTCCTTCTTCTGCTTCTTCTGATTCAACCTCCAGACTTCATCTTCTCCTTCTCCTTCTTCTGCTTCTTCTGATTCACCCTCCAGACTTCGCCTTCTCCTTCTCCTTCTTCTACTTCTTCTGATTCACCATCCAGACTTCACCTTCTCCTTCTCCTTCTTCTACTTCTTCTGATTCACCCTCCAGTCTTCACCTTCTCCTTCTCCTTCTTCTGCTTCTTCTGATTCCCCCTCCAGACTTCACCTTCTCCTTCTCCTTCTTCTGCTTCTTCTGCTTCACCCTGCTGACTTCACCTTCTCCTTCTCCTTCTTCTACTTCTTCTGCTTCGCCCCCTGACTTCACCTTCTCCTTCTCCTTCTTCTGCTTCTACTGATTCACCCTCCTAACTTAACCTTCTCCTTCTCCTTCTTCTGCTTCTTCTGATTCACCCTCCTGACTTCAACTTCTCCTTCTCCTTCTTCTACTTCTTCTGATTCACCCTCCAGACTTCATCTTCTCCTTCTCCTTCTTCTGCATCTTCAGATTCACCCTCCAGACTTCACCTTCTCCTTCTCCTTCTTCTGCTTCTTCTGGTTCACCCTCCAGACTTCACCTTCTCCTTCTCCTTTTTCTACTTCTTCTGATTCACCCTCCAGACTTCACCTTCTCCTTCTCCTTCTTCTACTTCTTCTGATTCACCCTCCAGTCTACACCTTCTCCTTCTCCTTCTTCTGCTTCTTCTGCTTCACCCTCCAGACTTCATCTTCTCCTTCTCTTTCTTCTGCTTCTTCTGATTCACCCTCCAGACTTCACCTTCTCCTTCTCCTTCTTCTGATTCTTCTGATTCACCCTCCAGACTTCACCTTCTCCTTCTCCTTCTTCTGCTTCTTTTGATTCACCCTCCTGACTTCACCTTCTCCTTCTCCTTCTTCTACTTCTTCTGATTCACCCTCCTGACTTCACCTTCTCCTTCTCCTTCTTCTACTTCTCCTGCTTCACCCTCCAGACTTCACCTTCACCTTCTCCTTCTTCAACTTCTTCTGATTCACCTTCCAGACTTCACCTTCTCCTTCTCCTTCTTCTGCTTCTTCTGATTCACCCTCCAGACTTCACCTTCTCCTTCTCCTTGTTCTGCGTCTTCTGATTCACCCTCCAGACTTCACCTTCTCCTTCTCCTTCTTCTACTTCTTCGTATTCACCCTCCAGACTTCATCTTCTCCTTCTCCTTCTTCTGCTTCTTCTGATTCACCCTCCAGACTTCACCTTCTCCTTCTCCTTCTTCTGCTTCTTCTGCTTCACCCTCCAGACTTCACCTTCTCCTTCTCCTTCTTCTACTTCTTCTGATTCACTCTCCAGACTTCACCTTCTACTTCTCCTTCTTCTGCTTCTTCTGATTCACCCTTCAGACTTCACCTTCTCCTTCTCCTTCTTCTGCTTCTTCTGATTCACCCTCCAGACTTCACCTTCTCCTTCTCCTTCTTCTGCTTCTTCTGATTCACCCTTCAGACTTCACCTTCTCCTGCTTCTTCTGATTCACCCTCCAGACCTCACCTTCTCCTTCTCCTTCTTCTACTTCTTCTGATTCACCCTCCAGACTTCATCTTCTCCTTCTCCTTCTTCTGCTTCTTCTGATTCACCCTCCAGACTTCATCTTCTCCTTCTCCTTCTTCTGCTTCTTCTGATTCACCCTCCAGACTTCGCCTTCTCCTTCTCCTTCTTCTGCTTCTTCTGATTCACCCTCCAGACTTCACCTTCTCCTTCTCCTTCTTCTACATCTTCTGATTCACCCTCCAGACTTCACCTTCTCCTTCTCCTTCTTCTGCTTCTTCTGATTCACCCTCCAGACTTCACCTTCTCCTTCTCCTTCGTCTACTTCTTCTGATTCACCCTCCAGACTACACCTTCTCCTTCTCCTTCTTCTACTTCTTCTGATTCACCCTCCAGACTTCACCTTCTCCTTCTCCTTCTTCTGTTTCTTCTGATTCACCCTCCAGACTTCACCTTCGCCTTCTCCTTCTTCTACTTCTTCTGATTCACCCTCCAGGATTCACCTTCTCCTTCTCCTTCTTCTACTTCTTCTGCTTCACCCTCCAGACTTCACCTTCTCCTTCTCCTTCTTCTGCTTCTTCTGCTGCACCCTCCAGACTTCACCTTCTCCTTCTCCTTCTTCTGCTTCTTCTGCTTCACCCTCCTGACTTCACCTTCTCCTTCTCCTTCTTCTACTTCTTCTGCTTCACCCCCCTGACTTCACCTTCTCCTTCTCCTTCTTCTGCTTCTTCTGATTCACCCTCTAGACTTCACCTTCTCCTTCTCCTTCTTCTGCTTCTTCTGATTCACCCTCCAGACTTCACCTTCTCCTTCTCCTTCTTCTGCTTCTTCTGATTCACCCTCCAGACCTCACCTTCTACTTCTCCTTCTTCTACTTCTTCTGATTCACCCTCCAGACTTCATTTTCTCCTTCTCCTTCTTCTGCTTCTTCTGATTCACCCTCCAGACTTCACCTTCTCCTTCTCCTTCTTCTGCTTCTTCTGATTCACCCTCCAGACTTCACCTTCTCCTTCTCCTTCTTCTGCTTCTTTTGCTTCGCCCTCCAGACTTCATCTTCTCCTTCTCCTTCTTCTGCTTCTTCTGCTTCACCGTCCAGACTTCACCTTCTCCTTCTCCTTCTTCTGCTTCTTCTGCTTCACCCTCCTGACTTCACCTTCTCCTTCTCCTTCTTCTACTTCTTCTGATTCACCCTCCAGACTTCACCTTCTCCTTCTCCTTCTTCTGCTTCTTCTGCTTCACCCTCCAGACTTCACCTTCTCCTTCTCCTTCTTCTGCTTCTTCTGCTGCGCCCTCCAGACTTCACCTTCTCCTTCTCCTTCTTCTGCTTCTTCTGATTCACCCTCCTGACTTCACCTTCTCCTTCTCCTTCTTCTACTTCTTCTGATTCACCCTCCAGTCTTCACCTTCTCCTTTTCCTTCTTCTGCTTCTTCTGCTTCACCCTCCAGACTTCACCTTCTCCTTCTCTTTCTTCTGCTTCTTCTGATTCACCCTCCAGACTTCACCTTCTTCTTCTCCTTTTTCTGATTCTTCTGATTCACCCTCCAGACTTCACCTTCTCCTTCTCCTTCTTCTGCTTCTTCTGATTCACCCTCCTGACTTCACCTGCTCCTTCTCCTTCTTCTACTTCTTCTGATTCACCCTCCAGACTTCACCTTCTCCTTCTCCTTCTTCTACTTCTTCTGCTTCACCCTCCAGACTTCACCTTCTCCTTCTCCTTCTTCTACTTCTTCTGATTCACCCTCCAGACTTCACCTTCTCCTTCTCCTTCTTCTGCTTCTTCTGATTCACCCTCCATACTTCACCTTCTCCTTCTCCTTCTTCTGCTTCTTCTGATTCACCCTCCAGACTTCACCTTCTCCTTCTCCTTCTTCTGCTTCTTCTGATTCACCCTCCAGACTTCACCTTCCCCTTCTCCATCTTCTGCTTCTTCTGATTCACCCTTCAGACTTCACCTTCTCCTTCTCCTTCTTCTGCTTCTTCTGATTCACCCTCCAGACCTCACCTTCTCCTTCTCCTTCTTCTACTTCTTCTGATTCACCCCCCAGACTTCTCCTTCTCCTTCTCCTTCTTCTGCTTCTTCTGATTCACCTCCAGACTTCACCTTCTCCTTCTCCTTCGTCTACTTCTTCTGATTCACCCTCCAGACTACACCTTCTCCTTCTCCTTCTTCTACTTCTTCTGATTCACCCTCCAGACTTCACCTTCTCCTTCTCCTTCTTCTGCTTCTTCTGATTCACCCTCCAGACTTCACCTTCTCCTTCTCCTTCTTCTACTTCTTCTGATTCACGGTCCAGACTTCACCTTCTCCTTCTCCTTCTTATACTTCTTCTGATTCACCCTCCAGACTTCACCTTCTCCTTCTCCTTCTTCTACTTCTTCTGCTTCTCCCTCCAGACGTCACCTTCTCCTTCTCCTTCTTCTGCTTCTTCTGATTCACCCTCCTGACTTCACGTTCTCCTTCTCCTTCTTCTACTTCTTCTGATTCACCCTCCAGACTACACCTTCTCCTTCTCCTTCTTCTACTTCTTCTGATTCACCCTCCAGACTTCACCTTCTCCTTCTGCTTCTTCTACTTCTTCTGATTCACCCTCCAGACTTCACCTTCTCCTTCTCCTTCTTCTACTTCTTCTGCTTCTCCCTCCAGACTTCACCTTCTCCTTCTCCTTCTTCTGCTTCTTCTGATTCACCCTTCTGACTTCACCTTCTCCTTCTCCTTCTTCTACTTCTTCAGATTCACCCTCCAGAATTCACCTTCTCCTTCTCCTTCTTCTGCTTCTTCTGATTCACCCTCCAGACTTCACCTTCTCCTTCTCCTTCTTCTGCTTCTTCTGCTTCACCCTCCAGACTTCACCTTCTCCTTCTCCTTCTTCTGCTTCTTCTGCTTCGCCCTCCAGACTTCACCTTCTCCTTCTCCTTCTTCTGCTTCTTCTGCTTCACCCTCCAGACTTCACCTTCTCCTTCTGCTTCTTCTGCTTCTTCTGCTTCACTCTCCTGACTTCACCTTCTCCTTCTCCTTCTTCTACTTCTTCTGATTCACCCTCCAGACTTCACCTTCTCCTTCTCCTTCTTCTGCTTCACCCTCCAGGCTTCACCTCCTCCTTCTCCTTCTTCTGCTGCGCCCTCCATCTTCACCTTCTCCTTCTCCTTCTTCTGCTTCTTCTGCTTCACCCTCCTGACTTCACCTTCTCCTTCTTCTACTTCTTCTGCTTCACCCCCCTGACTTCACCTTCTCCTTCTTCTTCTTCTGCTTCTTCTGAATCACCCTCCTAACTTTACCTTCTCCTTCTCTTTCTTCTGCTTCTTCTGATTCACCCTCCTGAGATCAACCTCTCCTTCTCCTTCTTCTGCTTCTTCTGATTCACCCTCCAGACTTCACCGTCTCCTTCTCCTTCTTCTGCTTCTTCTGATTCACCCTCCAGACTTCATCTTCTCCTTCTCCTTCTTCTGCTTCTTCTGATTCACCCTCCAGACCTCACCTTCTCCTTCTCCTTCTTCTACTTCTTCTGATTCACCCTCCAGACTTCATCTTCTCCTTCTCCTTCTTCTGCTTCTTCTGATTCACCCTCCAGACTTCACCTTCTCCTTCTCCTTCTTCTGCATCTTCTGATTCACCCTCCAGACTTCACCTTCTCCTTCTCCTTCTTCTACTTCTTCTGATTCACCCTCCAGACTTCACCTTCTCCTTCTCCTTCTTCTACTTCTTTTGATTCACCCTCCAGTCTTCACATTCTCCTTCTCCTTCTTCTGCTTCTTCTGCTTCACCCTCCAGACTTAACCTTCTCCTTCTCTTTTTTCTGCTTCTTCTGATTCACCCGCTAGACTTCACCATCTCCTTCTCCTTCTTCTGATTCTTCTGATTCACCCTCCAGACTTCACCTTCTCCTTCTCCTTCTTCTGCTTCTTCTGATTCACCCTCCAGACTTCACCTTCTCCTTCTCCTTCTTCTGCTTCTTCTGATTCACCCTCCGGACTTCACCTTCTCCTTCACCTTATTCTGCTTCTTCCGATTCACCCTTCAGACTTCACCTTCTCCTTCTCCTTCTTCTGCTTCTTCTGATTCACCCTCCAGACTTCACCTTCTCCTTCTCCTTCTTCTGCTTCTTCTGATTCACCCTCCAGACTTCACCTTCTCCTTCTCCTTCTTCTACTTCTTCTGATTCACCCGCCAGACTTCATCTTCTCCTTCTCCTTCTTCTGCTTCTTCTGATTCACCCTCCAGACTTCACCTTCTCCTTCTCCTTCTTCTGCTTCTTCTGATTCACCCTCCAGACTTCATCTTCTCCTTCTCCTTCTTCTACTTCTTCTGATTCACCTTCCAGACTTCACCTTCTCCTTCTCCTTCTTCTACTTCTTCTGATTCACCCTCCAGACTTCACCTTCTCCTTCTCCTTCTTCTGCTTCTTCTGATTCACCCTCCAGACTTCACCTTCTCCTTCTCCTTCTTCTGCTTCTTCTGATTCACCCTCCAGACTTCATCTTCTCCTTCTCCTTCTTCTGCTTCTTCTGATTCACCCTTCAGACTTCACCTTCTCCTTCTCCTTCTTCTGCTTCTTCTGATTCACCCTCCAGACCTCACCTTCTCCTTCTCCTTCTTCTACTTCTTCTGATTCACCCTCCAGACTTCATCTTCTCCTTCTCCTTCTTCTGCTTCTTCTGATTCACCCTCCAGACATCACCTTCTCCTTCTCCTTCTTCTGCTTCTTCTGATTCACCCTCCAGACTTCGCCTTCTCCTTCTCCTTCTTCTACTTCTTCTGATTCACCCTCCAGACTTCACCTTATCCTTCTCCTTCTTCTACTTCTTCTGATTCACCCTCCAGTCTTCACCTTCTCCTTCTCCTTCTTCTGCTTCTTCTGATTCACCCTCCAGACTTCACATTCTCCTTCTCCTTCTTCTGCTTCTTCTGATTCACCTTCCTGACTTCACCTTCTCCTTCTCCTTCTTCTGCTTCTTCTGATTCACCCTCCAGACTTCACCTTCTCCTTCTCCTTCTTCTACTTCTTCTTATTCACCCTCCAGACTTCACCTTCTCCTTCTACTTCTTCTGCTTCTTCTGATTCACCCTCCAGACTTCACCTTCTCCTTCTCCTTCTTCCGCTTCTTCTGATTCACCCTCCAGACTTCACCTTCTCCTTCTCCTTCTTCTGCTTCTTCTGATTCACCCTCCAGACTTCACCTTCTCCTTCTCCTTCTTCTGCTTCTTCTGATTCACCTTCAAGACTTCACCTTCTCCTTCTCCTTCTTCTACTTCTTCTGGTTCACCCTCCAGACTTCACCTTCTCCTTCTCCTTCTTCTGCTTCTTCTGATTCACCCTCCAGACTTCACCTTCTCCTTCTCCTTCGTCTACTTCTTCTGATTCACCCTCCAGACTTCACCTTCTCCTTCTCCTTCTTCTACTTCTTCTGATTCACCCTCCAGACTTCACCTTCTCCTTCTCCTTCTTCTACTTCTTCTGCTTCTCCCTCCAGACTTCACCTTCTCCTTCTCCTTCTTCTGCTTCTTCTGATTCACCCTCCAGACTTCACCTTCTCCTTCTCCTTCTTCTACTTCTTCTGATTCACCCTCCAGACTTCACCTTCTCCTTTTCCTTCTTCTACTTCTTCTGATAAACCCTCCTGACTTCACCTTCTTCTTCTCCTTCTTCTGCTTCTTCTGCTTCACCCTCCAGACATCACCTTCTCCTTCTCCTTCTTCTGCTTCTTCTGCTTCACCCTCCAGACTTCACCTTCTCCTTCTGCTTCTTCTGCTTCTTCTGCTTCACCCTCCTTACTTCACCTTCTCCTTCTCCTTCTTCTACTTCTTCTGATTCACCCTCCAGACTTCACCTTCTCCTTCTCCTTCTTCTGCTTCTTCTGCTTCACCCTCCAGACTTCACCTTCTCCTTCTCCTTCTTCTGCTTCTTCTGCTTCGCCCTCCAGACTTCACCTTCTCCTTCTCCTTCTTCTGCTTCTTCTGCTTCACCCTCCTGACTTCACCTTCTCCTTCTCCTTATTCTACTTCTTCTGATTCACCCTCCAGACTTCACCTTCTCCTTCTCCTTCTTCTGGTTCTTCTGCTTCACCCTTAGGACTTCACCTTCTCCTTCTCCTTCTTCTGCTTCTTCTGCTGCGCCCTCCAGACTTCACCGTCTCCATCTCCTTCTTCTGCTTCTTCTGCTTCACCCTCCTGACTTCACCTTCTGCTTCTCCTTCTTCTGCTTCTTCTGCATCACCCTCCTGACTTCACCTTCTCCTTCTCCTTCTTCTACTTCTTCTGCTTCACCCCCCTGACTTCACCTTCTCCTTCTCCTTCTTCTGCTTCTTCTGATTCACCCTCCTAACTTCACCTTCTCCTTCTCCTTCTTCTGCTTCTTCTGATTCACCCTCCTGACTTCACCTTCTCCTTCTCCTTCTTCTGCTTCTTCTGATTCACCCTCCAGACTTCACCTTCTCCTTCTCCTTCTTCTGCTTCTTCTGATTCACCCTCCAGACTTCACCTTCTCCTTCTCCTTCTTCTGCTTCTTCTGATTCACCCTCCAGACCTCACCTTCTCCTTCTCCTTCTTCTACTTCTTCTGATTCACCCTCCAGACTTCATCTTCTCCTTCTCCTTCTTCTGCTTCTTCTGATTCACGCTCCAGACTTCATCTTCTACTTCTCCTTCTTCTGCTTCTTCTGATTCACCCTCCAGACTTCACTTTCCCCTTCTCCTTATTCTACCTCTTCTGATACACCCTCCAGACTTCACCTTCTCCTTCTCCTTCTTCTACTTCTTCTGATTCACACTCCAGTCTTCACCTTCTCCTTCTCCTTCTTCTGCTTCTTCTGCTTCACCCTCCAGACTTCACCTTCTCCTTCTCTTTCTTCTGCTTCTTCTGATTCACCCTCCAGACTTCACCTTCTCCTTCTCCTTCTTCTGCTTCTTCTGATTCATACTCCAGACTTCACCTTCTCCTTCTCCTTCTTCTGCTTCTTCTGATTCACCCTCCTGACTTCACCTTCTCCTTCTCCTTCTTCTACTTCTTCTGATTCACCCTCCTGACTTCACCTTCTCCTTCTCCTTCTTCTACTTCTTCCGCTTCACCCTCCAGACTTCACCTTCTCCTTCTCCTTCTTCTACTTCTTCTGATTCACCCTCCAGACTTCACCTTCTCCTTCTCCTTCTTCTGCTTCTTCTGATTCACCCTCCAGACTTCACCTTCTCCTTCTCCTTATTCTGCTTCTTCTGATTCACCCTCCAGACTTCACCTTCTCCTTCTCCTTCTTCTACTTCTTCTGATTCACCCTCCAGACTACACCTTCTCCTTCTCCTTCTTCAACTTCTTCTGATTCACCCTCCAGACTTCACCTTCTCCTTCTCCTTCTTCTGCTTCTTCTGATTCACCCTCCAGACTTCACCTCCTCCTTCTCCTTCTTCTGCTTCTTCTGCTTCACCCTCCAGACTTCACCTTCTCCTTCTCCTTCTTCTGCTTCTTCTGCTTCACCCTCCTTACTTCACCTTCTCCTTCTCCTTCTTCTACTTCTTCTGATTCACCCTCCAGACTTCACCTTCTCCTTCTCCTTCTTCTGCTTCTTCTGCTTCACCCTCCAGACTTCACCTTCTCCTTCTCCTTCTTCTGCTTCTTCTACTTCGCCCTCCAGACTTCACATTCTCCTTCTCCTTCTTCTACTTCTTCTGCTTCACCCTCCAGACTTCACCTTCTCCTTCTCCTTCTTCTACGTCTTCTGATTCACCCTCCAGACTTCACCTTCTCCTTCTCCTTATTCTGCTTCTTCTGATTCAACCTCCAGACTTCACCTTCTCCTTCTCCTTCTTCTACTTCTTCTGATTCATCCTCCAGACTACACCTTCTCCTTCTCCTTCTTCTACTTCTTCTGATTCACCCTCCAGACTTCACCTTCTCCTTCTCCTTCTTCTGCTTCTTCTGATTCACCCTCCAGACTTCATCTTCTCCTTCTCCTTCTTCTGCTTCTTCTGATTCACCCTGCAGACCTCACCTTCTCCTTCTCCTTCTTCTACTTCTTCTGATTCACCCTCCAGACTTCATCTTCTCCTTCTCCTTCTTCTGCTTCTTCTGATTCACCCTCCAGACTTCACCTTCTCCTTCTCCTTCTTCTGCATCTTCTGATTCACCCTCCGGACTTCACCTTCTCCTTCTCCTTCTTCTACTTCTTCTGATTCACCCTCCAGACTTCACCTTCTCCTTCTCCTTCGTCTACTTCTTCTGATTCACCCTCCAATCTTCACCTTCTCCTTCTCCTTCTTCTGCTTCTTCTGCTTCACCCTCCAGACTTCACCTTCTCCTTCTCTTTCTTCTGCTTCTTCTGATTCACCCTCTAGACTTCACCATCTCCTTCTCCTTCTTCTGATTCTTCTGATTCACCCTCCAGACTTCACCTTCTCCTTCTCCTTCTTCTGCTTCTTCTGATTCACCCTCCTGACTTCACCTTCTAATTCTCCTTCTTCTACTTCTTCTGATTCACCCTCCTGACTTCACCTTCTCCTTCTCCTTCTTCTACTTCTTCTGCTTCACCCTCCAGACTTCACCTTCTCCTTTTCCTTCTTCTACTTCTTCTGATTCACCCTCCAGACTTCACCTTCTCCTTCTCCTTCTTCTGCTTCTTCTGATTCACCCTCCAGACTTCACCTTCTCCTTCTCCTTATTCTGCTTCTTCTGATTCACCCTCCAGACTTCACCTTCTCCTTCTCCTTCTTCTGCTTCTTCTGATTCACCCTCCAGACTTCACCTTCTCCTTCTCCTTCTTCTGCTTCTTCTGCTTCACCCTCCTGTCTTCACCTTCTCCTTCTCCTTCTTCTACTTCTTCTGATTCACCCTCCAGACTTCACCTTCTCCTTCTCCTTCTTCTACTTCTTCTGCTTCACCCTCCAGACTTCACCTTCTCCTTCTCCTTCTTCTACTTCTTCTGATTCACCCTCCAGACTTCACCTTCTCCTTCTCCTTCTTCTGCTTCTTCTGATTCACCCTCCAGACTTCACCTTCTCCTTCTCCTTATTCT
Source organism: Somniosus microcephalus (assembly GCF_052327205.1). Classification (NCBI taxonomy): domain Eukaryota; kingdom Metazoa; phylum Chordata; class Chondrichthyes; order Squaliformes; family Somniosidae; genus Somniosus; species Somniosus microcephalus. Next base: position 353,131 of record NW_028225483.1, read on the forward strand.
GCTTCTTCTGATTCACCCTCCAGACTTCACCTTCTCCTTCTCCTTCTTCTGCTTCTTCTGATTCACCCTCCAGACTTCACCTTCTCCTTCTCCTTCTTCTGCTTCTTCTGCTTCACCCTCCTGTCTTCACCTTCTCCTTCTCCTTCTTCTACTTCTTCTGATTCACCCTCCAGACTTCACCTTCTCCTTCTCCTTCTTCTGCTTCCTCTGCTGCGCCCTCCAGACTTCACCGTCTCCATCTCCTTCTTCTGCTTCTTCTGCTTCACCCTCCTGACTTCACCTTCTCCTTCTCCTTCTTCTGCTTCTTCTGCATCACCCTCCTGACTTCACCTTCTCCTTCTCCTTCTTCTACTTCTTCTGCTTCACCCGCCTGACTTCACCTTCTCCTTCTCCTTCTTCTGCTTCTTCTGATTCGCCCTCCTAACTTCACCTTCTCCTTCTCCTTCTTCTGCTTTTTCTGATTCACCCTCCTGACTTCACCTTCTCCTTCTCCTTCTTCTGCTTCTTCTGATTCACCCTCCAGACTTCACCTGCTCCTTCTCCTTCTTCTGCTTCTTCTGATTCACCCTCCAGACTTCACCTTCTCCTTCTCCTTCTTCTGCTTCTTCTGATTCACCCTCCAGACCTCACCTTCTCCTTCTCCTTCTTCTACTTCTTCTGATTCACCCTCCAGACTTCATCTTCTCCTTCTCCTTCTTCTGCTTCTTCTGATTCATGCTCCAGACTTCATCTTCTACTTCTCCTTCTTCTGCTTCTTCTGATTCACCCTCCAGACTTCACCTTCCCCTTCTCCTTATTCTACTTCTTCTGATACACCCTCCAGACTTCACCTTCTCCTTCTCCTTCTTCTACTTCTTCTGATTCACACTCCAGTCTTCACCTTCTCCTTCTCCTTCTTCTGCTTCTTCTGCTTCACCCTCCAGACTTCACCTTCTCCTTCTCTTTCTTCTGCTTCTTCTGATTCACCCTCCAGACTTCACCTTCTCCTTCTCCTTCGTCTGATTCTTCTGATTCACCCTCCAGACTTCACCTTCTCCTTCTCCTTCTTCTGCTTCTTCTGATTCACCCTCCTGACTTCACCTTCTCCTTCTCCTTCTTCTACATCTTCTGATTCACCCTCCTGACTTCACCTTCTCCTTCTCCTTCTTCTACTTCTTCCGCTTCACCCTCCAGACTTCACCTTCTCCTTCTCCTTCTTCTACTTCTTCTGATCCACCCTCCAGACTTCACCTTCTCCTTCTCCTTCTTCTGCTTCTTCTGATTCACCCTCCAGACTTCACCTTCTCCTTCTCCTTCTTCTGCTTCTTCTGATTCACCCTCCAGACTTCACCTTCTCCTTCTCCTTCTTCTACTTCTTCTGATTCACCCTCCAGACTACACCTTCTCCTTCTCCTTCTTCAACTTCTTCTGATTCACCCTCCAGACTTCACCTTCTCCTTCTCCTTCTTCTGCTTCTTCTGATTCACCCTCCAGACTTCACCTCCTCCTTCTCCTTCTTCTGCTTCTTCTGCTTCAACCTCCAGACTTCACCTTCTCCTTCTCCTTCTTCTGCTTCTTCTGCTTCACCCTCCTTACTTCACCTTCTCCTTCTCCTTCTTCTACTTCTTCTGATTCACCCTCCAGACTTCACCTTCTCCTTCTCCTTCTTCTGCTTCTTCTGCTTCACCCTCCAGACTTCACCTTCCCCTTCTCCTTCTTCTACTTCTTCTGATTCACCCTCCAGACTTCACCTTCTCCTTCTGCTTCTTCTACTTCTTCTGATTCACCCTCCAGACTTCACCTTCTCCTTCTCCTTCTTCTGCTTCTTCTGATTCACCCTCCAGACTTCACCTTCTCCTTCTCCTTATTCTGCTTCTTCTGATTCACCCTCCAGACTTCACCTTCTCCTTCTCCTTCTTCAACTACTTCTGATTCACCCTCCAGACTTCACCTTCTCCTTCTCCTTCTTCTGCTTCTTCTGATTCACCCTCCAGACTTCACCTCCTCCTTCTCCTTCTTCTGCTTCTTCTGCTTCAACCTCCAGACTTCACCTTCTCCTTCTCCTTCTTCTGCTTCTTCTGCTTCACCCTCCTTACTTCACCTTCTCCTTCTCCTTCTTCTACTTCTCCTGATTCACCCTCCAGACTTCACCTTCTCCTTCTCCTTCTTCTGCTTCTTCTGCTTCACCCTCCAGACTTCACCTTCCCCTTCTCCTTCTTCTACTTCTTCTGCTTCACCCTCCAGACTTCACCTTCTCCTTCTGCTTCTTCTACTTCTTCTGATTCACCCTCCAGACTTCACCTTCTCCTTCTGCTCCTTCTACTTCTTCTGATTCACCCTCCAGACTTCACCTTCTCCTTCTCCTTCTTCTGCTTCTTCTGATTCACCCTCCAGACTTCACCTTCTCCTTCTCCTTATTCTGCTTCTTCTGATTCACCCTCCAGACTTCACCTTCTCCTTCTCCTTCTTCTACTTCTTCTGATTCATCCTCCAGACTACACCTTCTCCTTCTCCTTCTTCTACTTCTTCTGATTCACCCTCCAGACTTCACCTTCTCCTTCTCCTTCTTCTGCTTCTTCTGATTCACCCTCCAGACTTCATCTTCTCCTTCTCCTTCTTCTGCTTCTTCTGATTCACCCTCCAGACCTCACCTTCTCCTTCTCCTTCTTCTACTTCTTCTGATTCACCCTCCAGACTTCATCTTCTCCTTCTCCTTCTTCTGCTTCTTCTGATTCACCCTCCAGACTTCACCTTCTCCTTCTCCTTCTTCTGCTTCTTCTGATTCACCCTCCTGACTTCACCTTCTCCTTCTCCTTCTTCTACTTCTTCCGCTTCACCCTCCAGACTTCACCTTCTCCTTCTCCTTCTTCTACTTCTTCCGCTTCACCCTCCAGACTTCATCTTCTCCTTCTCCTTCTTCTGCTTCTTCTGATTCACCCTCCAGACTTCACCTTCTCCTTCTCCTTCTTCTGCTTCTTCTGATTCACCCTCCTGACTTCACCTTCTCCTTCTCCTTCTTCTACTTCTTCTGATTCACCCTCCTGACTTCACCTTCTCCTTCTCCTTCTTCTACTTCTTCCGCTTCACCCTCCAGACTTCACCTTCTCCTTCTCCTTCTTCTACTTCTTCTGATTCACCCTCCAGACTTCACCTTCTCCTTCTCCTTCTTCTGCTTCTTCTGATTCACCCTCCAGACTTCACCTTCTCCTTCTCCTTATTCTGCTTCATCTGATTCACCCTCCAGACTTCACCTTCTCCTTCTCCTTCTTCTACTTCTTCTGATTCACCCTCCAGACTACACCTTCTCCTTCTCCTTCTTCAACTTCTTCTGATTCACCCTCCAGACTTCACCTTCTCCTTCTCCTTCTTCTGCTTCTTCTGATTCACCCTCCAGACTTCACCTCCTCCTTCTCCTTCTTCTGCTTCTTCTGCTTCAACCTCCAGACTTCACCTTCTCCTTCTCCTTCTTCTGCTTCTTCTGCTTCACCCTCCTTACTTCACCTTCTCCTTCTCCTTCTTCTACTTCTTCTGATTCACCCTCCAGACTTCACCTTCTCCTTCTCCTTCTTCTGCTTCTTCTGCTTCACCCTCCAGACTTCACCTTCTCCTTCTCCTTCTTCTGCTTCTTCTGCTTCGCCCTCCAGACTTCACCTTCTCCTTCTCCTTCTTCTACTTCTTCTGCTTCACCCTCCAGACTTCACCTTCTCCTTCTCCTTCTTCTACTTCTTCTGATTCACCCTCCAGACTTCACCTTCTCCTTCTCCTTCTTCTGCTTCTTCTGATTCACCCTCCAGACTTCACCTTCTCCTTCTCCTTATTCTGTTTCTTCTGATTCACCCTCCAGACTTCACCTTCTCCTTCTCCTTCTTCTACTTCTTCTGATTCATCCTCCAGACTACACCTTCTCCTTCTCCTTCTTCTACTTCTTCTGATTCACCCTCCAGACTTCACCTTCTCCTTCTCCTTCTTCTGCTTCTTCTGATTCACCCTCCAGACTTCACCTTCTCCTTCTCCTTCTTCTGCTTCTTCTGATTCACCCTCCAGACCTCACCTTCTCCTTCTCCTTCTTCTACTTCTTCTGATTCACCCTCCAGACTTCATCTTCTCCTTCTCCTTCTTCTGCTTCTTCTGATTCACCCTCCAGACTTCACCTTCTCCTTCTCCTTCTTCTGCATCTTCTGATTCACCCTCCAGACTTCACCTTCTCCTTCTCCTTCTTCTACTTCTTCTGACTCACCCTCCAGACTTCAGCTTCTCCTTCTCCTTCTTCTACTTCTTCTGATTCACCCTCCAGTCTTCACCTTCTCCTTCTCCTTCTTCTGCTTCTTCTGCTTCACCCTCCAGACTTCACCTTCTCCTTCTCTTTCTTCTGCTTCTTCTGATTCACCCTCTAGACTTCACCATCTCCTTCTCCTTCTTCTGATTCTTCTGATTCACCCTCCAGACTTCACCTTCTCCTTCTCCTTCTTCTGCTTCTTCTGATTCACCCTCCTGACTTCACCTTCTCCTTCTCCTTCTTCTACTTCTTCTGATTCACCCTCCTGACTTCACCTTCTCCTTCTCCTTCTTCTATTTCTTCTGCTTCACCCTCCAGACTTCACCTTCTCCTTCTCCTTCTTCTACTTCTTCTGATTCACCCTCCAGACTTCACCTTCTCCTTCTCCTTCTTCTGCTTCTTCTGATTCACCCTCCAGACTTCACCTTCTCCTTCTCCTTATTCTGCTTCTTCTGATTCACCCTCCAGACTTCACCTTCTCCTTTTCCTTCTTCTGCTTCTTCTGATTCACCCTCCAGACTTCACCTTCTCCTTCTCCTTCTTCTGCTTCTTCTGATTCACCCTCCAGACTTCACCTTCTCCTTCTCCTTCTTCTACTTCTTCTGATTCACCCGCCAGACTTCATCTTCTCCTTCTCCTTCTTCTGCTTCTTCTGATTCACCCTCCAGACTTCACCTTCTCCTTCTCCTTCTTCTGCTTCTTCTGATTCACCCTCCAGACTTCATCTTCTCCTTCTCCTTCTTCTACTTCTTCTGATTCACCCTCCAGACTTCACCTTCTCCTTCTCCTTCTTCTACTTCTTCTGATTCACCCTCCAGACTTCACCTTCTCCTTCTCCTTCTTCTGCTTCTTCTGATTCACCCTCCAGACTTCACCTTCTCCTTCTCCTTCTTCTGCTTCTTCTGATTCACCCTTCAGACTTCACCTTCTCCTTCTCCTTCTTCTGCTTCTTCTGATTCACCCTCCAGACATCACCTTCTCCTTCTCCTTCTTCTACTGCTTCTGATTCACCCTCCAGACTTCATCTTCTCCTTCTCCTTCTTCTGCTTCTTCTGATTCACCCTCTAGACTTCACCATCTCCTTCTCCTTCTTCTGATTCTTCTGATTCACCCTCCAGACTTCACCTTCTCCTTCTCCTACTTCTGCTTCTTCTGATTCACCCTCCTGACTTCACTTTCTCCTTCTCCTTCTTCTACTTCTTCTGATTCACCCTCCTGACTTCAGCTTCTCCTTCTCCTTCTTCTATTTCTTCTGCTTCACCCTCCAGACTTCACGTTCTCCTTCTCCTTCTTCTACTTCTTCTGATTCACCCTCCAGACTTCACCTTCTCCTTCTCCTTCTTCTGCTTCTTCTGATTCACCCTCCAGACTTCACCTTCTCCTTCTCCTTATTCTGCTTCTTCTGATTCACCCTCCAGACTTCACCTTCTCCTTTTCCTTCTTCTGCTTCTTCTGATTCACCCTCCAGACTTCACCTTCTCCTTCTCCTTCTTCTGCTTCTTCTGATTCACCCTCCAGACTTCACCTTCTCCTTCTCCTTCTTCTACTTCTTCTGATTCACCCGCCAGACTTCATCTTCTCCTTCTCCTTCTTCTGCTTCTTCTGATTCACCCTCCAGACTTCACCTTCTCCTTCTCCTTCTTCTGCTTCTTCTGATTCACCCTCCAGACTTCATCTTCTCCTTCTCCTTCTTCTACTTCTTCTGATTCACCCTCCAGACTTCACCTTCTCCTTCTCCTTCTTCTACTTCTTCTGATTCACCCTCCAGACTTCACCTTCTCCTTCTCCTTCTTCTGCTTCTTCTGATTCACCCTCCAGACTTCACCTTCTCCTTCTCCTTCTTCTGCTTCTTCTGATTCACCCTTCAGACTTCACCTTCTCCTTCTCCTTCTTCTGCTTCTTCTGATTCACCCTCCAGACATCACCTTCTCCTTCTCCTTCTTCTACTGCTTCTGATTCACCCTCCAGACTTCATCTTCTCCTTCTCCTTCTTCTGCTTATTCTGATTCACCCTCCAGGCATCACCTTCTCCTTCTCCTTCTTCTGCTTCTTCTGATTCACCCTCCAGACTTCGCCTTCTCCTTCTCCTTCTTCTACTTTTCTGATTCACCCTCCAGACTTCACCTTCTCCTTCTCCTTCTTCTACTTCTTCTGATTCACCCTCCAGTCTTCACCTTCTCCTTCTCCTTCTTCTGCTTCTTCTGATTCACCCTCCAGACTTCACCTTCTCCTTCTCCATCTTCTGCTTCTTCTGATTCACCTTCCTGACTTCACCTTCTCCTTCTTCTGCTTCTTCTGATTCACCCTCCAGACTTCACCTTCTCCTTCTCCTTCTTCTACTTCTTCTTATTCACCCTCCAGACTTCACCTTCTCCTTCTACTTCTTCTGCTTCTTCTGATACACCCTCCAGACTTCACCTTCTCCTTCTCCTTCTTCCGCTTCTTCTGATTCACCCTCCAGATATTACCTTCTCCTTCTCATTCTTCTGCATCTTCTGATTCACCCTCCAGACTTCACCTTCTCCTTCTCCTTCTTCTACTTCTTCTGATTCACCCTCCAGACTTCACCTTCTCCTTCTCCTTCTTCTACTTCTTCTGATTCACCCTCCAGTCTTCACCTTCTCCTTCTCCTTCTTCTGCTTCTTCTGCTTCACCCTCCAGACTTCACCTTCTCCTTCTCTTTCTTCTGCTTCTTCTGATTCACCCTCTAGACTTCACCATCTCCTTCTCCTTCTTCTGATTCTTCTGATTCACCCTCCAGACTTCACCTTCTCCTTCTCCTTCTTCTGCTTCTTCTGATTCACCCTCCTGACTTCACCTTCTCCTTCTCCTTCTTCTACTTCTTCTGATTCACCCTCCTGACTTCACCTTCTCCTTCTCCTTCTTCTATTTCTTCTGCTTCACCCTCCAGACTTCACCTTCTCCTTCTCCTTCTTCTACTTCTTCTGATTCACCCTCCAGACTTCACCTTCTCCTTCTCCTTCTTCTGCTTCTTCTGATTCACCCTCCAGACTTCACCTTCTCCTTCTCCTTATTCTGCTTCTTCTGATTCACCCTCCAGACTTCACCTTCTCCTTCTCCTTCTTCTGCTTCTTCTGATTCACCCTCCAGACTTCACCTTCTCCTTCTCCTTCTTCTGCTTCTTCTGATTCACCCTCCAGACTTCACCTTCTCCTTCTCCTTCTTCTACTTCTTCTGATTCACCCGCCAGACTTCATCTTCTCCTTCTCCTTCTTCTGCTTCTTCTGATTCACCCTCCAGACTTCACCTTCTCCTTCTCCTTCTTCTGCTTCTTCTGATTCACCCTCCAGACTTCACCTTCTCCTTCTCCTTCTTCTGCTTCTTCTGATTCACCCTCCAGACTTCATCTTCTCCTTCTCCTTCTTCTACTTCTTCTGATTCACCCTCCAGACTTCATCTTCTCCTTCTCCTTCTTCTGCTTCTTCTGATTCACCCTCCAGACTTCACCTTCTCCTTCTCCTTCTTCTGCTTCTTCTGATTCACCCTCCTGACTTCACCTTCTCCTTCTCCTTCTTCTACTTCTTCTGATTCACCCTCCTGACTTCACCTTCTCCTTCTCCTTCTTCTACTTCTTCCGCTTCACCCTCCAGACTTCACCTTCTCCTTCTCCTTCTTCTACTTCTTCTGATTCACCCTCCAGACTTCACCTTCTCCTTCTCCTTCTTCTGCTTCTTCTGATTCACCCTCCAGACTTCACCTTCTCCTTCTCCTTATTCTGCTTCATCTGATTCACCCTCCAGACTTCACCTTCTCCTTCTCCTTCTTCTACTTCTTCTGATTCACCCTCCAGACTACACCTTCTCCTTCTCCTTCTTCAACTTCTTCTGATTCACCCTCCAGACTTCACCTTCTCCTTCTCCTTCTTCTGCTTCTTCTGATTCACCCTCCAGACTTCACCTCCTCCTTCTCCTTCTTCTGCTTCTTCTGCTTCAACCTCCAGACTTCACCTTCTCCTTCTCCTTCTTCTGCTTCTTCTGCTTCACCCTCCTTACTTCACCTTCTCCTTCTCCTTCTTCTACTTCTTCTGATTCACCCTCCAGACTTCACCTTCTCCTTCTCCTTCTTCTGCTTCTTCTGCTTCACCCTCCAGACTTCACCTTCTCCTTCTCCTTCTTCTGCTTCTTCTGCTTCGCCCTCCAGACTTCACCTTCTCCTTCTCCTTCTTCTACTTCTTCTGCTTCACCCTCCAGACTTCACCTTCTCCTTCTCCTTCTTCTACTTCTTCTGATTCACCCTCCAGACTTCACCTTCTCCTTCTCCTTCTTCTGCTTCTTCTGATTCACCCTCCAGACTTCACCTTCTCCTTCTCCTTATTCTGCTTCTTCTGATTCACCCTCCAGACTTCACCTTCTCCTTCTCCTTCTTCTACTTCTTCTGATTCATCCTCCAGACTACACCTTCTCCTTCTCCTTCTTCTACTTCTTCTGATTCACCCTCCAGACTTCACCTTCTCCTTCTCCTTCTTCTGCTTCTTCTGATTCACCCTCCAGACTTCACCTTCTCCTTCTCCTTCTTCTGCTTCTTCTGATTCACCCTCCAGACCTCACCTTCTCCTTCTCCTTCTTCTACTTCTTCTGATTCACCCTCCAGACTTCATCTTCTCCTTCTCCTTCTTCTGCTTCTTCTGATTCACCCTCCAGACTTCACCTTCTCCTTCTCCTTCTTCTGCATCTTCTGATTCACCCTCCAGACTTCACCTTCTCCTTCTCCTTCTTCTACATCTTCTGACTCACCCTCCAGACTTCAGCTTCTCCTTCTCCTTCTTCTACTTCTTCTGATTCACCCTCCAGTCTTCACCTTCTCCTTCTCCTTCTTCTGCTTCTTCTGCTTCACCCTCCAGACTTCACCTTCTCCTTCTCTTTCTTCTGCTTCTTCTGATTCACCCTCTAGACTTCACCATCTCCTTCTCCTTCTTCTGATTCTTCTGATTCACCCTCCAGACTTCACCTTCTCCTTCTCCTTCTTCTGCTTCTTCTGATTCACCCTCCTGACTTCACCTTCTCCTTCTCCTTCTTCTACTTCTTCTGATTCACCCTCCTGACTTCACCTTCTCCTTCTCCTTCTTCTATTTCTTCTGCTTCACCCTCCAGACTTCACCTTCTCCTTCTCCTTCTTCTTCTTCTTCTGATTCACCCTCCAGACTTCACCTTCTCCTTCTCCTTCTTCTGCTTCTTCTGATTCACCCTCCAGACTTCACCTTCTCCTTCTCCTTATTCTGCTTCTTCTGATTCACCCTCCAGACTTCACCTTCTCCTTTTCCTTCTTCTGCTTCTTCTGATTCACCCTCCAGACTTCACCTTCTCCTTCTCCTTCTTCTGCTTCTTCTGATTCACCCTCCAGACTTCACCTTCTCCTTCTCCTTCTTCTACTTCTTCTGATTCACCCGCCAGACTTCATCTTCTCCTTCTCCTTCTTCTGCTTCTTCTGATTCACCCTCCAGACTTCACCTTCTCCTTCTCCTTCTTCTGCTTCTTCTGATTCACCCTCCAGACTTCATCTTCTCCTTCTCCTTCTTCTACTTCTTCTGATTCACCCTCCAGACTTCACCTTCTCCTTCTCCTTCTTCTACTTCTTCTGATTCACCCTCCAGACTTCACCTTCTCCTTCTCCTTCTTCTGCTTCTTCTGATTCACCCTCCAGACTTCACCTTCTCCTTCTCCTTCTTCTGCTTCTTCTGATTCACCCTTCAGACTTCACCTTCTCCTTCTCCTTCTTCTGCTTCTTCTGATTCACCCTCCAGACATCACCTTCTCCTTCTCCTTCTTCTACTGCTTCTGATTCACCCTCCAGACTTCATCTTCTCCTTCTCCTTCTTCTGCTTCTTCTGATTCACCCTCTAGACTTCACCATCTCCTTCTCCTTCTTCTGATTCTTCTGATTCACCCTCCAGACTTCACCTTCTCCTTCTCCTACTTCTGCTTCTTCTGATTCACCCTCCTGACTTCACTTTCTCCTTCTCCTTCTTCTACTTCTTCTGATTCACCCTCCTGACTTCACCTTCTCCTTCTCCTTCTTCTATTTCTTCTGCTTCACCCTCCAGACTTCACCTTCTCCTTCTCCTTCTTCTACTTCTTCTGATTCACCCTCCAGACTTCACCTTCTCCTTCTCCTTCTTCTGCTTCTTCTGATTCACCCTCCAGACTTCACCTTCTCCTTCTCCTTATTCTGCTTCTTCTGATTCACCCTCCAGACTTCACCTTCTCCTTTTCCTTCTTCTGCTTCTTCTGATTCACCCTCCAGACTTCACCTTCTCCTTCTCCTTCTTCTGCTTCTTCTGATTCACCCTCCAGACTTCACCTTCTCCTTCTCCTTCTTCTACTTCTTCTGATTCACCCGCCAGACTTCATCTTCTCCTTCTCCTTCTTCTGCTTCTTCTGATTCACCCTCCAGACTTCACCTTCTCCTTCTCCTTCTTCTGCTTCTTCTGATTCACCCTCCAGACTTCATCTTCTCCTTCTCCTTCTTCTACTTCTTCTGATTCACCCTCCAGACTTCACCTTCTCCTTCTCCTTCTTCTACTTCTTCTGATTCACCCTCCAGACTTCACCTTCTCCTTCTCCTTCTTCTGCTTCTTCTGATTCACCCTCCAGACTTCACCTTCTCCTTCTCCTTCTTCTGCTTCTTCTGATTCACCCTTCAGACTTCACCTTCTCCTTCTCCTTCTTCTGCTTCTTCTGATTCACCCTCCAGACATCACCTTCTCCTTCTCCTTCTTCTACTGCTTCTGATTCACCCTCCAGACTTCATCTTCTCCTTCTCCTTCTTCTGCTTATTCTGATTCACCCTCCAGGCATCACCTTCTCCTTCTCCTTCTTCTGCTTCTTCTGATTCACCCTCCAGACTTCGCCTTCTCCTTCTCCTTCTTCTACTTTTCTGATTCACCCTCCAGACTTCACCTTCTCCTTCTCCTTCTTCTACTTCTTCTGATTCACCCTCCAGTCTTCACCTTCTCCTTCTCCTTCTTCTGCTTCTTCTGATTCACCCTCCAGACTTCACCTTCTCCTTCTCCTTCTTCTGCTTCTTCTGATTCACCTTCCTGACTTCACCTTCTCCTTCTTCTGCTTCTTCTGATTCACCCTCCAGACTTCACCTTCTCCTTCTCCTTCTTCTACTTCTTCTTATTCACCCTCCAGACTTCACCTTCTCCTTCTACTTCTTCTGCTTCTTCTGATACACCCTCCAGACTTCACCTTCTCCTTCTCCTTCTTCCGCTTCTTCTGATTCACCCTCCAGATATTACCTTCTCCTTCTCCTTCTTCTGCATCTTCTGATTCACCCTCCAGACTTCACCTTCTCCTTCTCCTTCTTCTACTTCTTCTGATTCACCCTCCAGACTTCACCTTCTCCTTCTCCTTCTTCTACTTCTTCTGATTCACCCTCCAGTCTTCACCTTCTCCTTCTCCTTCTTCTGCTTCTTCTGCTTCACCCTCCAGACTTCACCTTCTCCTTCTCTTTCTTCTGCTTCTTCTGATTCACCCTCTAGACTTCACCATCTCCTTCTCCTTCTTCTGATTCTTCTGATTCACCCTCCAGACTTCACCTTCTCCTTCTCCTTCTTCTGCTTCTTCTGATTCACCCTCCTGACTTCACCTTCTCCTTCTCCTTCTTCTACTTCTTCTGATTCACCCTCCTGACTTCACCTTCTCCTTCTCCTTCTTCTATTTCTTCTGCTTCACCCTCCAGACTTCACCTTCTCCTTCTCCTTCTTCTACTTCTTCTGATTCACCCTCCAGACTTCACCTTCTCCTTCTCCTTCTTCTGCTTCTTCTGATTCACCCTCCAGACTTCACCTTCTCCTTCTCCTTATTCTGCTTCTTCTGATTCACCCTCCAGACTTCACCTTCTCCTTCTCCTTCTTCTGCTTCTTCTGATTCACCCTCCAGACTTCACCTTCTCCTTCTCCTTCTTCTGCTTCTTCTGATTCACCCTCCAGACTTCACCTTCTCCTTCTCCTTCTTCTACTTCTTCTGATTCACCCGCCAGACTTCATCTTCTCCTTCTCCTTCTTCTGCTTCTTCTGATTCACCCTCCAGACTTCACCTTCTCCTTCTCCTTCTTCTGCTTCTTCTGATTCACCCTCCAGACTTCATCTTCTCCTTCTCCTTCTTCTACTTCTTCTGATTCACCCTCCAGACTTCACCTTCTCCTTCTCCTTCTTCTACTTCTTCTGATTCACCCTCCAGACTTCACCTTCTCCTTCTCCTTCTTCTGCTTCTTCTGATTCACCCTCCAGACTTCACCTTCTCCTTCTCCTTCTTCCGCTTCTTCTGATTCACCCTCCAGGCATCACCTTCTCCTTCTCCTTCTTCTGCTTCTTCTGATTCACCCTCCAGACTTCGCCTTCTCCTTCTCCTTCTTCTACTTTTCTGATTCACCCTCCAGACTTCAACTTCTCCTTCTACTTCTTCTACTTCTTCTGATTCACCCTCCAGTCTTCACCTTCTCCTTCTCCTTCTTCTGCTTCTTCTGATTCACCCTCCAGACTTCACCTTCTCCTTCTCCTTCTTCTGCTTCTTCTGATTCACCTTCCTGACTTCACCTTCTCCTTCTCCTTCTTCTGCTTCTTCTGATTCACCCTCCAGACTTCACCTTCTCCTTCTCCTTCTTCTACTTCTTCTTATTCACCCTCCAGACTTCACCTTCTCCTTCTACTTCTTCTGCTTCTTCTGATTCACCCTCCAGACTTCACCTTCTCCTTCTCCTTCTTCCGCTTCTTCTGATTCACCCTCCAGACTTCACCTTCTCCTCCCCTTCTTCTGCTTCTTCTGATTCACCCTCCAGACTTCACCTTCTCCTTCTCCTTCTTCTGCTTCTTCGGATTCACCCTCCAGACTTCACCTTCTCCTTCTCCTTCTTCTACTTCTTCTGATTCACCCTCCAGACTTCACCTTCTCCTTCTCCTTCTTCTGCTTCTTCTGATTCACCCTCCAGACTTCACCTTCTCCTTCTCCTTCGTCTACTTCTTCTGATTCACCCTCCAGACTTCACCTTCTCATTCTCCTTCTTCTGCTTCTTCTGATTCACCCTCCAGACTTAACCTTCTCCTTCTCCTTCTTCTACTTCTTCTGATTCACCCTCCAGACTTCACCTTCTCCTTCTCCTTCTTCTACTTCTTCTGATTCACCCTCCAGACTTCACCTTCTCCTTCTCCTTCTTCTACTTCTTCTGCTTCTCCCTCCAGACTTCACCTTCTCCTTCTCCTTCTTCTGCTTCTTCTGATTCACCCTCCAGACTTCACCTTCTCCTTCTCCTTCTTCCACTTCTTCTGATTCACCCTCCAGACTTCACCTTCTCCTTCTCCTTCTTCTACTTCTTCTGATTCACCCTCCAGACTTCAGCTTCTCCTTTTCCTTCTTCTACTTCTTCTGATACACCCTCCTGACTTCACTTTCTCCTTCTCTTTCTTCTGCTTCTTCTGCTTCACCCTCCAGACTTCACCTTCTCCTTCTCCTTCTTCTGCTTCTTCTGCTTCACCCTCCAGACTTCACCTTCTCCTTCTCCTTCTTCTGCTTCTTCTGCTTCACCCTCCTTACTTCACCTTCTCCTTCTCCTTCTTCTACTTCTTCTGATTCACCCTCCAGACTTCACCGTCTCCATCTCCTTCTTCTGCTTCTTCTGCTTCACCCTCCTGACTTCACCTTCTCCTTCTCCTTTTTCTGCTTCTTCTGCATCACCCTCCTGACTTCACCTTCTCCTTCTCCTTCTTCTACTTCTTCTGCTTCACCCCCCTGACTTCACCTTCTCCTTCTCCTTCTTCTGCTTCTTCTGATTCACCCTCCTAACCTCACCTTCTCCTTCTCCTTCTTCTGCTTCTTCTGATTCACCCTCCTGACTTCACCTTCTCCTTCTCCTTCTTTTGCTTCTTCTGATTCACCCTCCAGACTTCACCTTCTCCTTCTCCTTCTTCTGCTTCTTCTGATTCACCCTCCAGACCTGACCTTCTCCTTCTCCTTCTTCTACTTCTTCTGATTCACCCTCCAGTCTTCATCTTCTCCTTCTCCTTCTTCTGCTTCTTCTGATTCACGCTCCAGACTTCATCTTCAACTTCTCCTTCTTCTGCTTCTTCTGATTCACCCTCCAGACTTCACCTTCCCCTTCTCCTTATTCTACTTCTTCTGATACACCCTCCAGACTTCACCTTCTCCTTCTCCTTCTTCTACTCCTTCTGATTCACACTCCAGTCTTCACCTTCTCCTTCTCCTTCTTCTGCTTCTTCTGCTTCACCCTCCAGACTTCACCTTCTCCTTCTATTTCTTCTGCTTCTTCTGATTCACCCTCCAGACTTCACCTTCTCCTTCTCCTTCTTCTGCTTCTTCTGATTCACCCTCCAGACTTCACCTTCTCCTTCTCCTTATTCTGCTTCTTCTGGTTCACCCTCCAGACTTCACCTTCTCCTTCTCCTTCTTCTACTTCTTCTGATTCACCCTCCAGACTACACCTTCTCATTCTCCTTCTTCAACTTCTTCTGATTCACCCTCCAGACTTCACCTTCTCCTTCTCCTTCTTCTGCTTCTTCTGATTCACCCTCCAGACTTCACCTCCTCCTTCTCCTTCTTCTGCTTCTTCTGCTTCACCCTCCAGACTTCACCTTCTCCTTCTCCTTCTTCTGCTTCTTCTGCTTCACCCTCCTTACTTCACCTTCTCCTTCTCCTTCTTCTACTTCTTCTGATTCACCCTCCAGACTTCACCTTCTCCTTCTCCTTCTTCTGCTTCTTCTGCTTCACCCTCCAGACTTCACCTTCTCCTTCTCCTTCTTCTGCTTCCTCTGCTTCGCCCTCCAGACTTCACCTTCTCCTTCTCCTTCTTCTACTTCTTCTGCTTCACCCTCAAGACTTCACCTTCTCCTTCTCCTTCTTCTACTTCTTCTGATTCACCCTCCAGACTTCACCTTCTCCTTCTACTTCTTCTGCTTCTTCTGATTCACCCTCCAGACTTCACCTTCTCCTTCTCCTTCTTCCGCTTCTTCTGATTCACCATCCAGACTTCACCTTCTCCTTCTCCTTCTTCTGCTTCTTCTGATTCACCCTCCAGACTTCACCTTCTCCTTCTCCTTCTTCTGCTTCTTCTGATTCACCCTCCAGACTTCACCTTCTCCTTCTCCTTCTTCTACTTCTTCTGATTCACCCTCCAGACTTCACCTTCTCCTTCTCCTTCTTCTTCTTCTTCTGATTCACCCTCCAGACTTCACCTTCTCCTTCTCCTTCTTCTACTTCTTCTGATTCACCCTCCAGACGTCACCTTCTCCTTCTCCTTCTTCTACTTCTTCTGCTTCTCCCTCCAGACTTCACCTTCTCCTTCTCCTTCTTCTGCTTCTTCTGATTCACCCTCCAGACTTCACCTTCTCCTTCTCCTTCTTCCACTTCTTCTGATTCACCCTCCAGCCTTCACCTTCTCCTTCTCCTTCTTCTACTTCTTCTGATTCACCCTCCAGACTTCACCTTCTCATTTTCCTTCTTCTACTTCTTCTGATACACCCTCCTGACTTCACCTTCTCCTTCTCTTGCTTCTGCTTCTTCTGCTTCACCCTCCAGACTTCACCTTCTCCTTCTCCTTCTTCTGCTTCAACCTCCAGACTTCACCTTCTCCTTCTCCTTCTTCTGCTTCTTCTGCTTCACCCTCCTTACTTCACCTACTCCTTCTCCTTCTTCTACTTCTTCTGATTCACCCTCCAGACTTCACCTTCTCCTTCTCCTTCTTCTGCTTCTTCTGCTTCACCCTCCAGACTTCAACTTCTCCTTCTCCTTCTTCTGCTTCTTCTGCTTCGCCCTCCAGACTTCACCTTCTCCTTCTCCTTCTTCTGCTTCTTCTGCTTCACCCTCCTGACTTCACCTTCTCCTTCTCCTTCTTCTACTTCTTCTGATTCACCCTCCAGACTTCACCTTCTCCTTCTCCTTCTTCTGGTTCTTCTGCTTCACCCTTAGGTCTTCACCTTCTCCTTCTCCTTCTTCTGCTTCTTCTGCTGCGCCCTCCAGACTTCACCGTCTCCATCTCCTTCTTCTGCTTCTTCTGCTTCACCCTCCTGACTTCACCTTCTCCTTCTCCTTTTTCTGCTTCTTCTGCATCACCCTCCTGACTTCACCTACTCCTTCTCCTTCTTCTACTTCTTCTGCTTCACCCCCCTGACTTCACCTTCCCCTTCTCCTTCTTCTGCTTCTTCTGATTCACCCTCCTAACTTCACCTTCTCCTTCTCCTTCTTCTGCTTCTTCTGATTCACCCTCCTGACTTCACCTTCTCCTTCTCCTTCTTCTGCTTCTTCTGATTCACCCTCCAGACTTCACCTTCTCCTTCTCCTTCTTCTGCTTCTTCTGATTCACCCTCCTGACTTCACCTTCTCCTTCTCCTTCTTCTGCTTCTTCTGATTCACCCTCCAGACCTCACCTTCTCCTTCTCCTTCTTCTACTTCTTCTGATTCACCCTCCAGACTTCATCTTCTCCTTCTCCTTCTTCTGCTTCTTCTGATTCACGCTCCAGACTTCATCTTCAACTTCTCCTTCTTCTGCTTCTTCTGATTCACCCTCCAGACTTCACCTTCCCCTTCTCCTTATTCTACTTCTTCTGATACACCCTCCAGACTTCACCTTCTCCTTCTCCTTCTTCTGCTTCTTCTGCTTCACCCTCCTTACTTCACCTTCTCCTTCTCCTTCTTCTACTTCTTCTGATTCACCCTCCAGACTTCACCTTCTCCTTCTCCTTCTTCTGCTTCTTCTGCTTCACCCTCCAGACTTCACCTTCTCCTTCTCCTTCTTCTGCTTCTTCTGCTTCGCCCTCCAGACTTCACCTTCTCCTTCTCCTTCTTCTGCTTCTTCTGCTTCACCCTCCTGACTTCACCTTCTCCTTCTCCTTCTTCTACTTCTTCTGATTCACCCTCCAGACTTCACCTTCTCCTTCTCCTTCTTCTGGTTCTTCTGCTTCACCCTTAGGTCTTCACCTTCTCCTTCTCCTTCTTCTGCTTCTTCTGCTGCGCCCTCCAGACTTCACCGTCTCCATCTCCTTCTTCTGCTTCTTCTGCTTCACCCTCCTGACTTCACCTTCTCCTTCTCCTTTTTCTGCTTCTTCTGCATCACCCTCCTGACTTCACCTTCTCCTTCTCCTTCTTCTCCTTCTTCTGCTTCACCCCCTGACTTCACCTTCTCCTTCTCCTTCTTCTGCTTCTTCTGATTCACCCTCCTAACTTCACCTTCTCCTTCTCCTTCTTCTGCTTCTTCTGATTCACCCTCCTGACTTCACCTTCTCCTTCTCCTTCTTCTGCTTCTTCTGATTCACCCTCCAGACTTCACCTTCTCCTTCTCCTTCTTCTGCTTCTTCTGATTCACCCTCCAGACTTCACCTTCTCCTTCTCCTTCTTCTGCTTCTTCTGATTCACCCTCCAGACCTCACCTTCTCCTTCTCCTTCTTCTACTTCTTCTGATTCACCCTCCAGACTTCATCTTCTCCTTCTCCTTCTTCTGCTTCTTCTGATTCACCCTCCTAACTTCACCTTCTCCTTCTCCTTCTTCTGCTTCTTCTGATTCACCCTCCTGACTTCACCTTCTCCTTCTCCTTCTTCTGCTTCTTCTGATTCACCCTCCAGACTTCACCTACTCCTTCTCCTTCTTCTACTTCTTCTGCTTCACCCCCCTGACTTCACCTTCTCCTTCTCCTTCTTCTGCTTCTTCTGATTCACCCTCCTAACTTCACCTTCTCCTTCTCCTTCTTCTGCTTCTTCTGATTCACCCTCCTGACTTCACCTTCTCCTTCTCCTTCTTCTGCTTCTTCTGATTCACCCTCCAGACTTCACCTTCTCCTTCTCCTTCTTCTGCTTCTTCTGATTCACCCTCCAGACTTCACCTTCTCCTTCTCCTTCTTCTGCTTCTTCTGATTCACCCTCCAGACCTCACCTTCTCCTTCTCCTTCTTCTACTTCTTCTGATTCACCCTCCAGACTTCATCTTCTCCTTCTCCTTCTTCTGCTTCTTCTGATTCACGCTCCAGACTTCATCTTCAACTTCTCCTTCTTCTGCTTCTTCTGATTCACCCTCCAGACTTCACCTTCCCCTTCTCCTTATTCTACTTCTTCTGATACACCCTCCAGACTTCACCTTCTCCTTCTCCTTCTTCTGCTTCTTCTGCTTCACCCTCCAGACTTCACCTTCTCCTTCTCCTTCTTCTGCTTCCTCTGCTTCGCCCTCCAGACTTCACCTTCTCCTTCTCCTTCTTCTACTTCTTCTGCTTCACCCTCAAGACTTCACCTTCTCCTTCTCCTTCTTCTACTTCTTCTGATTCACCCTCCAGACTTCACCTTCTCCTTCTACTTCTTCTGCTTCTTCTGATTCACCCTCCAGACTTCACCTTCTCCTTCTCCTTCTTCCGCTTCTTCTGATTCACCCTCCAGACTTCACCTTCTCCTTCTCCTTCTTCTGCTTCTTCTGATTCACCCTCCAGACTTCACCTTCTCCTTCTCCTTCTTCTGCTTCTTCTGATTCACCCTCCAGACTTCACCTTCTCCTTCTCCTTCTTCTACTTCTTCTGATTCACCCTCCAGACTTCACCTTCTCCTTCTCCTTCTTCTGCTTCTTCTGATTCACCCTCCAGACTTCACCTTCTCCTTCTCCTTCTTCTACTTCTTCTGATTCACCCTCCAGACTTCACCTTCTCCTTCTCCTTCTTCTACTTCTTCTGCTTCTCCCTCCAGACTTCACTTTCTCCTTCTCCTTCTTCTGCTTCTTCTGATTCACCCTCCAGACTTCACCTTCTCCTTCTCCTTCTTCCACTTCTTCTGATTCACCCTCCAGCCTTCACCTTCTCCTTCTCCTTCTTCTACTTCTTCTGATTCACCCTCCAGACTTCACCTTCTCCTTTTCCTTCTTCTACTTCTTCTGATACACCCTCCTGACTTCACCTTCTCCTTCTCTTGCTTCTGCTTCTTCTGCTTCACCCTCCAGACTTCACCTTCTCCTTCTCCTTCTTCTGCTTCACCCTCCAGACTTCACCTTCTCCTTCTCCTTCTTCTGCTTCTTCTGCTTCACCCTCCTTACTTCACCTACTCCTTCTCCTTCTTCTACTTCTTCTGATTCACCCTCCAGACTTCACCTTCTCCTTCTCCTTCTTCTGCTTCTTCTGCTTCACCCTCCAGACTTCACCTTCTCCTTCTCCTTCTTCTGCTTCTTCTGCTTCGCCCTCCAGACTTCACCTTCTCCTTCTCCTTCTTCTGCTTCTTCTGCTTCACCCTCCTGACTTCACCTTCTCCTTCTCCTTCTTCTACTTCTTCTGATTCACCCTCCAGACTTCACCTTCTCCTTCTCCTTCTTCTGGTTCTTCTGCTTCACCCTTAGGTCTTCACCTTCTCCTTCTCCTTCTTCTGCTTCTTCTGCTGCGCCCTCCAGACTTCACCGTCTCCATCTCCTTCTTCTGCTTCTTCTGCTTCACCCTCCTGACTTCACCTTCTCCTTCTCCTTTTTCTGCTTCTTCTGCATCACCCTCCTGACTTCACCTACTCCTTCTCCTTCTTCTACTTCTTCTGCTTCACCCCCCTGACTTCACCTTCTCCTTCTCCTTCTTCTGCTTCTTCTGATTCACCCTCCTAACTTCACCTTCTCCTTCTCCTTCTTCTGCTTCTTCTGATTCACCCTCCTGACTTCACCTTCTCCTTCTCCTTCTTCTGCTTCTTCTGATTCACCCTCCAGACTTCACCTTCTCCTTCTCCTTCTTCTGCTTCTTCTGATTCACCCTCCAGACTTCACCTTCTCCTTCTCCTTCTTCTGCTTCTTCTGATTCACCCTCCAGACCTCACCTTCTCCTTCTCCTTCTTCTACTTCTTCTGATTCACCCTCCAGACTTCATCTTCTCCTTCTCCTTCTTCTGCTTCTTCTGATTCACGCTCCAGACTTCATCTTCAACTTCTCCTTCTTCTGCTTCTTCTGATTCACCCTCCAGACTTCACCTTCCCCTTCTCCTTATTCTACTTCTTCTGATACACCCTCCAGACTTCACCTTCTCCTTCTCCTTCTTCTGCTTCTTCTGCTTCACCCTCCTTACTTCACCTTCTCCTTCTCCTTCTTCTACTTCTTCTGATTCACCCTCCAGACTTCACCTTCTCCTTCTCCTTCTTCTGCTTCTTCTGCTTCACCCTCCAGACTTCACCTTCTCCTTCTCCTTCTTCTGCTTCTTCTGCTTCGCCCTCCAGACTTCACCTTCTCCTTCTCCTTCTTCTGCTTCTTCTGCTTCACCCTCCTGACTTCACCTTCTCCTTCTCCTTCTTCTACTTCTTCTGATTCACCCTCCAGACTTCACCTTCTCCTTCTCCTTCTTCTGTGTTCTTCTGCTTCACCCTTAGGTCTTCACCTTCTCCTTCTCCTTCTTCTGCTTCTTCTGCTGCGCCCTCCAGACTTCACCGTCTCCATCTCCTTCTTCTGCTTCTTCTGCTTCACCCTCCTGACTTCACCTTCTCCTTCTCTCTTTTCTGCTTCTTCTGCATCACCCTCTCTGACTTCACCTTCTCCTTCTCCTTCTTCTCCTTCTTCTGCTTCACCCCCTGACTTCACCTCTCTCCTTCTCCTTCTTCTGCTTCTTCTGATTCACCCTCCTAACTTCACCTTCTCCTTCTCCTTCTTCTGCTTCTTCTGATTCACCCTCCTGACTTCACCTTCTCCTTCTCCTTCTTCTGCTTCTTCTGATTCACCTCTCCAGACTTCACCTTCTCCTTCTCCTTCTTCTGCTTCTTCTGATTCACCCTCCAGACTTCACCTTCTCTCTTCTCCTTCTTCTGCTTCTTCTGATTCACCCTCCAGACCTCACCTTCTCCTTCTCCTTCTTCTACTTCTTCTGATTCACCCTCCAGACTTCATCTTCTCCTTCTCCTTCTTCTGCTTCTTCTGATTCACCCTCCTAACTTCACCTTCTCCTTCTCCTTCTTCTGCTTCTTCTGATTCACCCTCCTGACTTCACCTTCTCCTTCTCCTTCTTCTGCTTCTTCTGATTCACCCTCCAGACTTCACCTACTCCTTCTCCTTCTTCTACTTCTTCTGCTTCTCACCCCCCTGACTTCACCTTCTCCTTCTCCTTCTTCTGCATCTTCTGATTCACCCTCCTAACTTCACCTTCTCCTTCTCCTTCTTCTGCTTCTTCTGATTCACCCTCCTGACTTCACCCTTCTCCTTCTCCTTCTTCTGCTTCTTCTGATTCACCCTCCAGACTTCACCTTCTCCTTCTCCTTCTTCTACTTCTTCTGATTCACCCTCCAGACTTCACCTTCTCCTTCTCACTTCTTCTACTTCTTCTGCTTCTCCCCTCCAGACTTCACTTTCTCCTTCTCCTTCTTCTGCTTCTTCTGATTCACCCTCCAGACTTCACCTTCTCCTTCTCCTTCTTCCACTCTCTTCTGATTCAGCCCTCCAGCCTTCACCTTCTCCTTCTCCTTCTTCTACTTCTTCTGATTCACCCTCCAGACTTCACCTTCTCCTTTTCCTTCTTCTACTTCTTCTGATACACCCTCCTGACTTCACCTTCTCCTTCTCTCTTGCTTCTGCTTCTTCTGCTTCACCCTCCAGACTTCACCTTCTCCTTCTCCTTCTTCTGCTTCACCCTCCAGACTTCACCTTCTCCTTCTCCTTCTTCTGCTTCTTCTGCTTCACCCTCCTTACTTCACCTACTCCTTCTCCTTCTTCTACTTCTTCTGATTCACCCTCCAGACTTCACCTTCTCCTTCTCCTTCTTCTGCTTCTTCTGCTTCACCCTCCAGACTTCAACCTTCTCCTTCTCCTTCTTCTGCTTCTTCTGCTTCGCCCTCCAGACTTCACCTTCTCCTTCTTCTGCTTCTTCTGCTTCACCCTCCTGACTTCACCTTCTCCTTCTCCTTCTTCTACTTCTTCTGATTCACCTCTCCAGACTTCACCTTCTCCTTCTCCTTCTTCTGGTTCTTCTGCTTCACCCTTAGGTCTTCACCTTCTCCTTCTCCTTCTTCTGCTTCTTCTGCTGCGCCCTCCAGACTTCACCGTCTCCATCTCCTTCTTCTGCTTCTTCTGCTTCACCCTCCTGACTTCACCTTCTCCTTCTCCTTTTTCTGCTTCTTCTGCATCACCCTCCTGACTTCACCTACTCCTTCTCCTTCTTCTACTTCTTCTGCTTCACCCCCCCTGACTTCACCTTCTCCTTCTCCTTCTTCTGCTTCTTCTGATTCACCCTCCTAACTTCACCTTCTCCTTCTCCTTCTTTCTGCTTCTTCTGATTCACCCTCCTGACTTCACCTTCTCCTTCTCCTTCTTCTGCTTCTTCTGATTCACCCTCCAGACTTCACCTTCTCCTTCTCCTTCTTCTGCTTCTTCTGATTCACCCTCCAGACTTCACCTTCTCCTTCTCCTTCTTCTGCTTCTTCTGATTCACCCTCCAGACCTCACCTTCTCCTTCTCCCTTCTTCTACTTCTTCTGATTCACCCTCCAGACTTCATCTTCTCCTTCTCTCCTTCTTCTGCTTCTTCTGATTCACGCTCCAGACTTCATCTTCAACTTCTCCCTTCTTCTGCTTCTTCTGATTCACCCTCCAGACTTCACCTTCCCCTTCTCCTTATTCTACTTCTTCTGATACACCCTCCAGACTTCACCTTCTCCTTCTCCTTCTTCTGCTTCTTCTGCTTCACCCTCCTTACTTCACCTTCTCCTTCTCCTTCTTCTACTTCTTCTGATTCACCCTCCAGACTTCACCTTCTCCTTCTCCTTCTTCTGCTTCTTCTGCTTCACCCTCCAGACTTCACCTTCTCCTTCTCCTTCTTCTGCTTCTTCTGCTTCACCCTCCTGACTTCACCTTCTCCTTCTCCTTCTTCTGCTTCTTCTGCTTCACCCTCCTGACTTCACCTTCTCCTTCTCCTTCTTCTACTTCTTCTGATTCACCCTCCAGACTTCACCTTCTCCTTCTCCTTCTTCTGGTTCTTCTGCTTCACCCTTAGGTCTTCACCTTCTCCTTCTCCTTCTTCTGCTTCTTCTGCTGCGCCCTCCAGACTTCACCCGTCTCCATCTCCTTCTTCTGCTTC